>NC_069661.1:138731136-139034166 GCF_027244095.1 Hemicordylus capensis
TGTTTTAAATTAACAATATGAGAAGGTCACCTGGTTGGAAATTGCCCAACTCCCCATTTCCACAGGCAGTTCAATTTGCAGTCTGTTCTTCAGAGGGTTCTCTTTGTTAACAGAGTATTTCACCAGCTGTTAAATGTTTCAGCCGGACTAATCAGAGGGTTTTAGAAATGTTAGCTGACATCCAGACTAAATCACTCAAGGGTAGTCCCACTGAAATTAATGGGTCCAGTTAGCCATGAGAAACTTGACCCATTAATTTCAGTGGCCTATTCATAAATAATTTAGTCTGGCTGTTCTTTTGCATATTATCATTTTGATATCATACCATAACCCTATTTGGGTGTTATGGAAAAGGGTGCTGTACATGAGTAGGGTGTCCAAAGTGGGTCTGGATATCCTGCCCCTCACTCACCTTCTCTCCATCCTATGCCACTCAAGCTTACAGCAACATTTGTCTGAGGAGACAAACACTATAACCCTGATGGCAGGTGTTTCCATGACTGCTCCCAACCCTCCTCCTCCTCCCTCTTCCAGGATGTGCTCCATTTGTCCTCACCATAGCCCTGCCTAGGGAGCTCACTGGCTCTGAGCCTCTTCACTTTTGCTTTCGCTCCCAGGAGCTTTCCCAGACTGCAGGCTTTACCACGGGTTTTCTACAAAACTTTACTGCGAGTTTGAAGTTGCCCCCCAACACCAACACAAAAAGTGGATTTATTTATTTATTTAATTAATTGTTGAATTTATATACCGCCTTTCATTAAAAACAATCGCAAGGTGGTTTACAAAAGCTAAAAAAAATACAATAAAATGACAATAAGAATATCAAACTAAAAATATAAGAAACAAACCAAATTTAAAATCTATAAAATACAAGCATAAAAACTATGCACGGGTAAAAACACATAGAAGCAGCAATAAAAACAATCATGTAAAAGCCTGGATAAAAAGCCAAGATTTAACAAGTTTTCTAAAAACTGTGATGGAGTCTGAGGAGCGAATGGCCACTGGGAGAGCATTCCAAAGTCTGGGGGAAGCAACAGAGAAGGCCCTGTCCCGAGTGCACGACAGCCGAGTCTCCCTCATTGTCAGCACCCAGAGCAGAGCCCCCTCAGATGACCTTGTCAAGTGGGCAGCGACCTTTGGGAGCAGGCAGTCCCTCATATACCCCGGGCCCACACCGTTAAGGGCTTTAAAGGTCAAAAACAGCACCTTGAATTGGACCCGCAAACAAACTGGCAGCCAGTGCAACTCTTTCAGAATGGGTGTGATGTGCTCCCATCGGGCAGCTCCGGATAAAACCCTAGCTGCTGCGTTTTGCACTAGCTGCAGTTTCCAGATATTCTTCAAGGGCAGCCCCACGTAGAGTGCATTACAGTAATCCAGCCATGAAGTGACTAAGGCATGGGTAACCGTGGCCAGATCTGCCTTCTCGAGAAAGGCAGACTAGCCGAAGCTAGTCTGCTTCGGCACACTAGCCGAAGCTGTGCAAAGGCACCCTTGGCCACCACCTCCACCTGAGCTTTCAAAAGCAAAGCCAGGTCAAACAGTACCCCCAAGCTGCGTAATTGCTCCTTCAAGGGGAGTGCAACCCCATCCAGAACCGGTAAAATCTCCTCATCCCAATTGGCTCTCCTACTGACTAACAGTACCTCCGTCTTGTCCAGATTCAATTTCAGTTTATTAGCCCACATCCAACCCATCACGGCCTCCAGCCCCCGATTCAGGACATTCACCGCCTCCCTAGGATCAGATGACAAGGAGAGATAGAGCTGAGTGTCATCCGCATATTGCTGACAACTCAGTCCAAGTCCTCGGATGACCTCTCCCAGCGGTTTCAGGTAGATGTTAAACAGCATGGGGGACAAGACTGAACCCTGTGGGACTCCACAGGCTAGTGGCCATGGAGCCGAGCAGTAGTCCCCCAGCATCACCTTCTGGATCCTCCCCACAAGAAAAGACCAGAACCACTGCCACGCAGTACCTCCGACTCCCATACTCGAGAGGCGGCCCAGAAGGATACCATGGTATCAAACGCCACCGATATCAATGGTATCGAACACCGCTGAGAAGTCCAGCATACCAACAGAGATGCACTCCCCTTGTCTAGTTCCCAGCATAGGTCATCCACTAGAGTGACCAAGGCAGTCTCAGTCCCATACCTGGGGCAGAAGCCAGATTGAAAAGTGTCCAGATAATCCGTATCATCCAAGACCCTCTGCAGCTGGGACGCCACCACACCCTCTACCACCTTGCCCAAAAAGGGCAGGTTAGAGACTGGTCTATAGTTGTCCAGGTTGGAGGGATCAAGGGAGGGCTTTTTAATAATGGTCTTACCACCGCCTCCTTGAGGCACGGTGGCATCCTGCCCTCCCTTAATGAAGTATTAATAGTCACCTCCAACCATCTACCTGTACCCTCCCTGGCAGCTTTTATTAGCCATGAAGGGCAAGGGTCAAGAGCGCATGATGTTGCCTGCACACTGCCCAGGATCTTGTCCACATCTTCAGGCCGCACTAACTGTTTGTTTTACTCCAGATATAAATCGGGCTACATTCTTTTCGTGGCTCCCCTGGATGGGGGCCAAAGCCCTGGACTCTCCTGTATCCAGGATGGGCTTTTGGTAGCTCAGATGGATCTGAACCTCTGCAGGCAGGTTGCTAATAAGTGGAATTTTAAGATGATGGGGTGATACAAGATATAAGCCAAGGAACTTGCTGCAGCCATCCAGCCTAAATTTGTGCCTAATATTATCAGAAAATAACTTTGATAATATTAGGCACAATGCAGAATGAAAAACCTGAATTTTGTGTGGAGTGCTCCCTGGTAGATTGCAGGGACTTTGGGGTAAATTTGGCCAATATGTAAATACATACCCTCCATTCTGGAGGAGATGCAAACTGAAAGCCAAGTGTGAAAAACTTCCTTGTGTGCTTGGCATACCTGCTAGTTACTCACTGCTACTCACTGATGCTGTAGCAGCAGCATACATTTGACCGCTTAGGCTCCTTTGCCACTGCCACATAGCTACTACAGCAGTCTTCATCACTGCCTCACTTACTTGCCATTCTCAAGCTGCCGTACGTTCTCCAGCAGCACCACACTTGTCTGCTTCATCTCTATGCTGGGGAGACAGAGAGCAATGGACACAAGTGGATGAACCAGCCAGCCACTCTCTTTCTAAAGCAGACAAGTGTGGTGCTGCAGAGGAGACACTAGCAGCCAGAGAACAGTGGAAGGGTGAGTAAGGCAATGGTGATGGCTGCTGGAGCATCAGTATGGTGACAGCAACCAGTCCCCGGGGGTGGAGGAGGGGAGAGTTGGATGCATGCTGTATTTCTAGTGAGTGAACAACTGACACATAGGCAACATGTGCTCGGGATGGTGAGGCAATGGGGAATAGCAGCAGTACATTTTGGCCCTTTGAGCAGGACTGTGGCAAGGCTGAGACAAGTTGAGGTGGGATGGTAAATTGCTCCTTGCTGCAGGTCAGGTGGAAGCTTTCCTTAAGCTGCCTCTGCTGGCCAAGCTCTCACATCCTGAGGGTTCCCTCAGGAAGATGCCATGTTTCTCTGTACACAGATATGCCTTTGTGCATACGAGTGTGTGTGTGTGTGTGTGTGCGCACGCGCGCCCATACAAACCACACATAGCCCACCCATCAGGACAATGGAGACTTTGCTAGTTATATTATAAGTCACAAATGGCTTCAGCAGCAATACCTTATGGACTCACAAAAACAGCTTTAGGCTTGTCCAAAGAGCTGTGCCATTAAATGTCACTGCATAACACTGCACGACTGTAAATATTACTAATTGACTGCTCTGTTCTAGAAACCAGCCTTTCACTTTGCAGCACATTTTAGATATGAACTGTAAATGAAATTTCCGTCTGAGAAGCAGGTCTCTATCACTTCATTAAAAGTGATAGATCAAGCACAACTCATTTCCTCCCAGAGGCAGGAAGCTGTATGTTACATGCAAACAAGTTACATAACCCCACTTGCGTGCGTATCGCTTTGCATACACCCACATGTCTTAAAATAAGAATCTGGAACAGATTTTTTCGTAAAATAACAGAATAAGAACAATAAAGAGAAAAATAACAGTATTGCTACCAAAGAGATATGTAAGTTTCTCAAGGAAATAATGTAATATTATACTGTTTACCTGCCATACAGAGATTTCAGGTAATAAGAAATTAGTAAAACAACTTGAAATGACACTCTCTTTTGATTGGTTTAGACAAGCACTGCATATCACGTGAGAAAATGTTGAGGTTGCTCCAAGAGTGTGCCTGCCTTCAAGTCACAGGAGCATGCACTTTGGGACATCCAATAATTGTGTGAGGAGGCATTCATCTCCGGGCATTGGAGCACATATAGAGGGGCGATTCAGATGTGCTTGGCACACCCTGATATTAGTGTGTTTGCCAGACAACACTCATCCAAACTAGCCTATTAACAAACCAGTACAAAAAGAACTACACATTACCTTGGCAAATGCAAGTTCCAAAACCTGAGATAACATGAATGCTAGGAACATTCATCAGAAAGAACTGGCAGTGGGAAGAATCTGACCATCGATACAGCATTTGTCTTTGCAGTCAAATGCTGCAACTGTGGCCAGTCTTCCCTGTAAGAGCAATTCCCAGATATTGTTGACCACAACTCCCAGCATCCTGAGCTGCAATAGTCTTCGGATGGGGATGCTGGGAGTTGTAGTCAACAATACCTGGGAATATATGTTACAGAGAATATCTGTTACTGCTGTGAACAGCAGGCAGGTGGAGTCTGAAGAGGCAGGGCTTCAAGGTTTGCTCTTAGGATACTGTATATGAGTAGTACAGCATTGCTGCTTTTTATTTTTATTTTTACACAACATCTGAAGAAGGTTATAGAGTTTCAGTGGAAGTGTTACTAGCTTTTAAAAGATCCTGGGCCTGGGCCCAAAGGGCATGGTTCAGGCCCACAGCATACCCACTCCTTGATTTTGATATAAAGGATTCCCAAACTTTCTTCCAGTTTTTGAAGCCATTAGTTAGAGATGTGCGAATTGTTTTGATATTGAATCAATCTGACTCAATTCTGGTCAATTCAAGTGATTTGATCTCAAAACAGATCTGCCCAATTACCCCTGGCCAAATTTGAGCTTGAATCAAACCTTCCCAGATTCAAATTGATTCAAGATTCCCTTATTCATTCACCGGATTCCCAGCTTTCAATTTTTTTAAAAATAAAAATGCTAAGCTTTAGCCCTTGTAGAAGTATAATTATGGAGTATAATGTGTGGTCACTATTGTTGACGTGTTCAGACTCTTTGGTGTGTTATGACCTTTCTTCATGATGAATCCTAAAGGAGTCATTATACACCAGAGTCTTTAACACTTTAAAAATTCCTAAAAAATGATCTGAGTACCCCACAGAGCTTGTGTGTGTGTGGGGGGGGGGATTGGTGGCACTGGAACCCCATGTACCAACTGCCCCCCAACCCAGTGGGGTAGTCAGTTTATATTTTAAGAATTTTTGAAGTGTTTAGGCTCTTTAGTGTGCAATGAATCCTCATAGGGATATATTATAAGGAAAAGTCTTAACACACCAAAGACCTCACTCATGTTTTGCTCCATAACCCCACTTCTACAAGGGCTGGAGGTTAGCTTTAAAAAAAAAGAAAAGAAAGAAAGAAAGCTGGGGATCTGGGTTAGGGCTGCTTCAAATCCTCCTTATTCCATATTGCAGAAATATATAAAATCACTAAAACCTAAAAACAATTATTAAACATCAAAAGAGTACCCCACTGCCTTGAAATTTGGGTGGTAGGTGGCACCCATGTGGCCTTACCTACCATGCCACATTGGTGCCCTATGGACCTTTAAAAGTGGGTCAAATGAATTTTAATCCAATTGAATCTAATCCAAATTGAATCTGATTAGATTCGAGTTTGAATTAAATCTGGCTGATTTGATTCGACCTTGAATCGAATTGCAAAAAATTAATCATGCACATCTCTACCATTAATTGCCAGGAAAGGAGAGCTAGTCTTGTGGTAGCAAGCATGAAGCCTGCCCATTGCCCCCTTACCATGCCCAGCAACTGTGTTGCTGCTGGCCGCAAGAACCACCTGCCATCTCCTCCACCAAAACTGGCAGATGAGTTACTAGCTGGAAGGTCTACCCACCACCTCTCTACTGTGCTCAACAGCTGGGTTGCCACTACATGTGAGGTTGCCCACTGGCCCTTCACAGAGCCCAGCAGCTAGGTTGCTGCTGCACATGTGGGCCACCACTTCTGAAAGCTGGGTTGCTGTTGGGCATGAGGGTTGCCTGTATCCTCCTCCACTCTGCTCTGCATCAGAGTTGCTACTAGGCAAAAAGGCCATCTTCCATTGTGTCGGATAGCTGCATTGCTTCTGAGCCTAGTGTGAGGGCTACCTACTGTTCCTACCTCTCCACAGAGACCAGCACTTAGGTTGCTATAGAAAAGGAAGGAGGAGAGAGGGGGGAAATGGTGGGTAGGTTTGTGGCTCTGTCCCTCTCAATTTCCATTACAATTGCATGGAAGAGGAGGACGGAGGCTCAGTGGCAGAGGAGGCAGACATAGTGAGCACCTGCTAAGAGAGCCAGCGTGGTGTAGTGGTTAGAGTGCTGGACTAGGACCGGGGAGACCCGAGTTCAAATCCCCATTCAGCCATAAAACTAGCTGGGTGACTCTGGGCCAGTCACTTCTCTCTCAGCCTAGCCTACTTCACAGGGTTGTTGTGAAAGATAAACTAAAGTATGTAGTACACCGCTCTGGGCTCCTTGGAGGAAGAGCGGGATATAAATGTAAAAATAATAATAAAAAGTTCCAGATCAGAGCATTCCCCTCCCCACTGTCTCCTGCTTTTTCCAAACAAGGGCAAGGGTGGAGAGTTGAGGGGGGAAGGCAGCCAATAGGTTCAAGGCACCCAGTCAAACAATGGGGCCCTTTGAGCCCAATGTTAACATGCTGATGTGTCTTGGTCAACCTGACACTGATTGCTACTGGCATCATTATTAATCTGATCTATATAAATAAATATTCAAAAGGGGGAAGATAAAACCACGCACCACACATGGTCCCAATCTAGCAATTTTTTGTCGATGTAGGAGATCTGTTGAATACATTGGTTGCAGTCCTTCACATCGCTGATGACACTGAAATGTAGGGATTTAAGTGCCTGACTGATGTAAACATGTGATTGACTTTCCCACTGAAATCAATGGGATGTAAAAGTGCTTAACTTTGCTTAGATAGTGGCCATCTTCACATGTAATGTGAAACCAGAGTTGAAGGGGCCAGACGTTGCCAAACGTGAACATCTGATTGCAGGCCAGCCCCTCCGAATTCTTGTTCTGCATGGAGAGTGACATGATGTTCCACTCTCCAAAATCCAATTTGAACCCCTGGATTGTAGTGAGTTTTGCCACCCCAACCCAAGGTTTAATGCAGCCTGTGTTACATCTGAATTCTGAACTGCAGGCTGTGTCTCCTGAAACTGGAATTGAGGAAGAAGCTCCTCCCTCTCTCCAGCTGTGATTGGCTCTGCAGGCTGCCTTTCGTGCAAGAAGGAAGCCTGCACAGTTCTCCCTCCTCTCTGCAGTCTCACTAACTGCACGCTCCCTGCTCTCTGTTACATCCGAATTCGGGCAGAAGAGTGGGAGTTGGGAGTGGGACCACAGGTCCTGCCTTATGGGTGAATATGGCCAAATATAACTTTTTTTATCCTATGTATAATTGTACAACTATACTACAACAACAATTTAAAAACAACATTTACTTTCCTGCTTTCTTGAACATTATTTTAAAATCTTACCAGAATCTTGCTGGATTCCTGACAAAATTAATTCTGGAGTTCTTGCATTGTTTAACATATTGATACACCAATATGTTAAACTGTATAAACAGAAAATAATTCAGGGAAGAAGTGTTGACTCATTTAGCAGTGTAGGCTTGAGGATTCTAGTCACCCTGAGTCAAGCATTTTAAAATTGCAGGGTATGAGTAATATTTTATTAAACCCTAGCATTTTAAACCAACTGGGCCTGCAGCAGGGGATGTGGTAATCTCTAGAATGGCTCCTCACCAAAGACAAATCTTCAGGAAGAAGGAAATAGATCGTGATCTGACCAGGACTATTACAGTAAGTCACAGTTGGCATGCAGACATGATTAGCATGCCGTTACTCAATATTTCTATTAGATAGAGTTCAGATTTGACATTTGTCACGGTTATAAAGTAAATTTGGAGCCTCCTTTGGAATTCAGTTATCTGCCAGATCCAATGAACTTAAAAAAACAAGAGAACTTTCATACCGCAGAAACTTTGGAACATATGGCTGAAACAGAGGAAGAGAAAGGCATGGTTTTAGACTTGATAGCAAAGTGTTCAGCATTCTCCAACTTTTGTTAATTTGCTAAATTAGATCTCTTTCCCAGGAAAGCATATATAATTACTGTTTGGTCTACAATTACAACACCAGCTCATATAGTTTGCAGAATTGCAACCTGATAGTACATAATGAAGTCATCACTAACACAGGCCACAAGTAACTGTTGTGTCTAAGTTAACAGACTGTCAAAGTGTTTCAGAGGGTACAATATCAGCTTAGTGGTGGAAAAGAACTTTTCAAAATCAGAATATACACTTTTGTGTGCAGGTAAATTTAAATCTGGGGTTGCTCTTTAAGCACACAACCCAACTCATGCATCCCTGGATACAAATATTTTTGGATCTTGAACCTGCAGGATCCAAGAAACTATATACACACAGTGAAGCACTTGTGTGCAATTAGGGCCTTAGCCAGGATTGCCTTGACTGTAGGTTCCCTTGCTCTAAGTTCAATGACATGTTGGGGCGGGTTTCCTGGCCATTGAGTAGCATTTGGAGGGGCTGTCCAGGGGTTACAGTGGGAAGGTAGGGCCTGAAATGATGGAGTGCATGCAAGGGAGTCCAGGTATAGCCATATTGATTCTAGCCTGGACTTGCTGTACTAATAAGATGTAGCCTTAGTTTGTCTCACTTAGCTATTCCTTTCTGATTTCATCCTTGATTGATATTGATCTCCAGCCCTCCATATGGACTGGAGAACTTAAAACAAAGGCTTCTGTTTAGCTGTGCCCATACATGGAGTATGAGTTCTTAGTGATATATGAATGTAATTTCCCTCCTACACTCCAGCTGTACCAATTTACCTTGTAGCACCTGACACTAACCTGGCTGCCACATTTTGCCATCAACTGCAGCTACTGAATACTTTTCACAGAGAGCACATGTAAGCATAACATGATAAGTTATGGATAGGCCAGATCTGAAAAATCTGATCAAATCTAAATCAAAACTGATCAAAGTGGTGTCTTTTTGTGGAGAAGTGTTGAAAGAGAAATAATTCATTAATGTTTAATCTGTGCCATGGCTGTAGCATTGGCTAGGAAGTCTGAAAGATCTAAGAAAAATTCAGCATTCACCAACAAAAAACCAACTTATTAAAATATGGCTGGTAAAGAGAAATAAACAAGTTATGCTAAATTTATATGACATATTCTTAAAGAGGGCTCTTAAGGCTTTATTTTTCTCCAATTAGCAAGTATTTACAAAATGAACAAGGAGGAGTGAGCACTCTGTACACTGTGAATAATTAATAGTGATTCCATTACCATAAAAGCAACTAAAGTGTTTTTAAAAGAGTTCAAAAACAAAAATAAAAAACTCAAATCTTTGCACGCAAAGACAGCTTTCATGTCCTAATTTGCCAAACTTGCATAAATTATATTTTTAAAATGTCTCTCCAATCCACATGGTAACAGAATTATGTCAAAGTAACAGAATCAGTAATGGAATCAACTTCCTCTTTGACTTGAGCTTGCTTCATGCATAGGCCAATCAGTCTTCCTTGACAAGACCATAGCTTGTATGAATTACAACAGGCCTGCTTGAAGTATGTTTGTAAATTATTGGTGTGGCACAATAGCCTTCTGTTTTAAGTAGTTCCTGGGAGTATAGATATGTGTGTGTTCATGTCGTAAAAACCATAATTGTGTCCAAGCAGGAATAAATGAATGTATAGGCTGAGTATAAAAAGAACAGAAATATTAAGAGGCCCAGAAATGTGCCAACTTAGGAGAGGAAGAAGAGGTGGCAAGATTTTGGCAGGAAGATTAGTGATTGGCCCAGTGGCTTGCTATTAGTCAAGTTGTTTCTATAGCTCTATTCAGACATGCTGATAAAGAGACTGTATGAGAGTAGAAGTGTGCTGGAAGTCCTGCCTGATGTGTCACTCACTCACTCCCCTGGTGAGTCACTCACAATTACAGCATTTGTCCTCTTCAAATGAACACTTTATTTATGCACACCGGGGCACTGAGTGAGGGACATGCTGGGTGGGACTTCTGGTGGGCTTGTACTCATGTGCAGCCTCTCTCACCCCACATCCGAATAGGGCTTAAATCTAAGTCAGTTGTAGAAGTTCTTTTCATTGCAAAGATGACACAAGTGGGATGGTGGTGGAGGAACAAGTGTTTCAGAAATTTCCAGATCCTGTCATTGGTTTTGGGTTACCATTTTTGACAGCCATCACGCAAATCCTATGTATTTAAATGTGGCACATCTGTTTTCCAAATGCAGTGTGTGAGCCCTGTGCAGGTCAGTGTAAGGGTGCTATGGCTCAAGAGGTTGCTTCCAACCTACATGATCCTCAACAGGATGGGTGGGCTCTGGGATATGCAGAAATCTGGGACAGATTGACAGCCCTGAGGTTTACCTGCAGCCAGACAGAAAGGTTGGGAGGAAACTGTGCCTGTGTAGAGAGAAACAGCTTTCCTTTATAGGCAGATGGCCCACTGCTAGTAGGATCAGCAGAAGCGCTGCAAAGTGAGCTGATATTGTGAGGCATCTCCAGATGTCTGCAACCGGGGTCATCAGATTTCCCTGTAATGGTCTTTGTGGCAAAATTGGACCAGTCATGATATATGTAGCAATCCAGGGCTCTGGGCAGGAAGGACAGTAGTAAGGTGATGCTATCATATCACCTGCTACTAATAAAGAAAGCTTGAACCCAGATTTGTCTGTCCAGTATGACCAGTGATTCTGTTACCTGCATGTTTGGTTTTCTTCATATGTATGTGGACAAAAAAACCAATACATGCAAAACTTTGAACGCTAGAGTGTAATTTACAGGGGGGAAATAATCCAAGATGTCCTGTCCAAGATGGTTCACTGGGCTGCTGGCATATAATTGCACAAAGTGCAGAAAGGGATGTCTAAAAATTATTATTCCATTACTGAAGTATTTTGAATGTTTCAGATACTATGAGGCTATTCTCACGACCAGTGAAATCGGGCTAAGGGAGCCTAACCCAGTTTCGCCTGGTTGTGTGCAGTTGTGTGCAGTTATTGTGAACCGCCCCGAGACTTTGGTTTGGGGCGGTATAGAAATGTATAAAATAATAAATAAATAAATAAAATAAAATGGGAGCCACTTGGCTCCTGGCAGCAAGCTCCCTAAATGCCCCTCCCCTTAAACGAACCCCTTATGCACTCGCTCCACTAACCCTGTTTATGGATAATGTGTCTCCATGGCATGGCTCCACACTGTGGAATGAGGGGAAAATGCTTTTTTTCCTAAAAGCTGCTAGGGGAAGATGCTTTTTCTGAAAGCTGCTTTGTAATTACTTTGTTCTCATGGAATGAGGAAATGCCTTTGCAATCAAGTGCCTATGTGATTGAGGAAATGCCTTTGTAATCGAATGCCTATGTGATAGCTCCAAGTGACTTTACAATCAAATGCCTTTGTAATCGTTCCATTCTCCATTTTCCGAGATAGAAACTGCTCGAAGCCTAGGGCGGTGGTTCAGCCGCAAAGCGCGTGCGTAGGAATGTATGATATGATATGTGTGAAAATTATGATTGGCTTTAGGGCTGAATGTTGACACCCAACTCTTCCAATGTATAAAAGCTTGTGACGAAGGCAGCTGCGCGCGACCCTCTGATATAGCTGTGAGGCACGGAGAGTCCGCCGCCAGCGCTGGCTGTAAAAAATAAAAGGTGTTTTGCTTCCTTCATCTATCCTAGTCTCCTGGTTTATGAATCTGGGGGCCACTCCAGGTAACAACACCATGACAACTCATGAAGAAACCCCTGACTAGGAGGCTACAACAAACCTCCCGGCATCAGAGGGCTCCCCAGAATGCCCCATGCACTCACAATTTGGAAAATTCAGGTACAAATTGAATCTGGGGTGATTCGGGTGGGGGAGATTCAGACACAAAACAAATTGGGGGTGATTAGATTAAGGTACAAATCAAATAGAAAAAAAAATTCGATTTGTGCACATCCTTACACATAGGCTTTGTTCTTACCTCAAATTAAAAGGCCCTCAGCAACAGGAGTTGCTGCAGTATGTGTGCTTCTATCATCACACCAATGGCATCAGATGTCTAGGATATACAAGAGAAACTGGCAATATGGCTCTTTCCTATGCCAGCATTACTTCCTTTCAGAGACTGGGGTAATGGTGGCATGGGAAGAAGCAGTGTTATCGACTCCTCCCACATCATCCAGGGCTTATGTTCCCTGACAGTGTAGTAAAAACAGGAATACATGCTGAGCAGCTTCCGTGCCACTAAGGAAACACAAGTAAGTAACCTTGAATAATTCATGGAGGGATGAGGGGGGAGAATTGGGCTCTGCTGTCCTGACCTATCCTCCATTTTGACTCCTGGGGTACCTATATGCAGCTCAACAACAGAGATAATGCTTAGAAATGACTCCTAGGTACATTGAGACCATGATAGGCTAGTTATAGTATCTGAGAAATAGATGTTAAATAATAAAGTTAAAATAACGTGCCAACCCATGGTATAAACAATATGATTGTTTACTCCCAGGCAAAAAAGATTGCTTCAATAATTCAACTAGGATTTCTTTGCTCTTTCTTGTGTAAAGGATAATCTTTTGCCCAATGGAATCTATGCTGGTCCAAAGAAAGTTGTGTTTTTACCTCTTTTTGTTTAATGGCAGAGATTCCAGGCCTTCGACAAAACTGCTGCTTCTAACTTATACTGCAATCTATTTTTCATGAACCTAACAAAATTGATGCTAGCATTTGCTTGCAAAATTGAAGAAATGGTTGCATTTTTTCTCCCATAAACCTATTTGTTTCTGTGTTCATCCACATGGAAAGGACTTTAGAAAGAGAGATCAGTTTGATTTCTGTGAGTGAAAAGAACATTGTAATACTTTGGGGCTTGGGGAAAAGGCACTATTTTATAGAAACCTTGAACCACAGCATACAAAAACTTGATATAAGTGATTTCATTTTTCTGGAATGGTCAGGTTCCAATTTGTGTTGGAAAGCATGTAATGACCTGAGATAAAATGCTACCATTTTCATTTCAGAAAACATTAATGAATAGGAGCAATCTAGTTGCATTATTATTTTTTTTATAATGGGGACTTTTCATGAAGAACATTTCTTAATTTGCTGTGAAGAAAGTGGCAGGGGAAGGGGGAAGTAAGCCTTGGGCTTTTTTGACTTTGGAATGAAAGAATAGAGTTGTTATCAGCCAGTAGTTCTTTCTCCTCCAACTGACTCCCGGCTCCCTCTCTGATCACGAGGAGTCACAGAATCCCCCCTCCTTGATGGTTACCTTTATATGCCTTTTATATGAGGCTCAACATCCAGGGTCATTTCCGGCTTCATTGCCTCATTCGTGAGTAGGCACTTGCTCACAAACAATGTGTAAGCAGACCTCACTGCAAATGAAGGTAATCTGTTTGAGGTTCATTTTTAATCTATGTGGGTTGCTCTCCACAGCCATTTAAAAAATTATTTGTCTTGTGTCAAGTAGGCCTCACTCCAGATCAGTCTTGTGTCATTACCACATTCTGCCTTTTAGTATCACCAGGTCCCACCTTAGAAATCTCAGCTTTTTGTATGGGAGTGTACTCTGAAACCCTACACCAGCAGATTCCTAATGTTCTAGGAACATTACAAACATGCCAGAATACATAACAATCATTAGATTGGCTTCATATCACCCAAATTATTTCTGAAATGTCATCAATAATTCATGGATAGCTGGACTGCTATGTTTTCCCTAAAAAAATAAAATAAATCCAAACTGTTTCACTTACCAATTAAAAACCCAGCAAAAACCCAATTCAGCCATGAGGCACAATAATCAATGGCTGATTTCAGTGTATGTGGAAGGTCCACTTATAAATCTAACTCTCTGCAAATTGCGTATTAATGAGTCACAGTAATTCATGAAGGCGTTAAAAGCCTTTACATCATACATCAAAGAAAGAAGATCATTTTGCTTACTCATGATTTGATATTAATCCAAGAAAACTGAAATAGTTATCCTAAAATTCACTGAATGTCTGAAAATTAATCCAGGATTTCCTGAATAAATTGGGAATTGACCTATTATCTAGGCTTCTTTATGCTCCCAATGATATTGTAGAGACTCCATGTTTACTTAGTTTTCTCAGCATGTATTGATTCGATGTGGGAGTGTAGGACCCAGTTCATAAGAAAGAAAAAGTAGATGCAAGTCCTTTTCACAAATTGTTCAACACTCATACAATCAAGCCCTATTAGGACATTAAGTTGTACAACTTCCCAGAGACCTACAGGTGAAACTCGGAAAATTAGAATATCGTGCAAAAGTCCATTAATTTCAGTAATGCAAATTAAAAGGTGAAACTGATATGAGACAGACGCATTACATGCAAAGCGAGATAAGTCAAGCCTTAATTTGTTATAATTGTGATGATCATGGCGTAGAGTTCATGAAAACCCCAAATCCACAATCTCAGAAAATTAGAATATTACATGGAACCAATAAGACAAGGATTGAAGAACAGAACAATATCGGACCTCTGAAAAGTATAAGCATGCATATGTATTCAGTACTTGGTTTGGGCCCCTTTTGCAGCAATTACTGCCTCAGTGCTGCGTGGCATGGATGCTATCAGCCTGTGGCACTGATGAGGTATTATGGAAGACCAAGATGCTTCATTAGCGGCCTTCAGCAATTCTGCATTGTTTGGTCTCATGTCTCTCATCCTTCTCTTGGCAATGCCCCATAGATTCTCTATGGGGTCAGGTCAGGCGAGTTTGCTGGCCAATCAAGCACAGTACACTGTATACTTTTCAGAGGTCCGATATTGTTCTATTCTTCAATCCTTGTCTTCTTGGTTCCATGTAATATTCTAATTTTCTGAGATTGTGGATTTGGGGTTTTCATGAGCTGTATGCCATGATCATCACAATTATAACAAATTAAGGCTTGACTTATCTCGCTTTGCATGTAATGCGTCTGTCTCATATATCAGTTTCACCTTTTAATTTGCATTACTGAAATTAATGGACTTTTGCACGATATTCTAATTTTCCAAGTTTCACCTGTAAGTGTTGGGCGGAATAAAAATATGTTAATAAATAAAATAAAAATAAATACAAAAACCCCCAGCTGTCTGTACACAGGTACGTATTCTGGTGTGAATGATTGTATGTGCATTCATTTGAAAAATGAACCTTCATACTACAACGAATAATTATATAGCACATTGTGTGGTGTGTACATATCTGTATCCTCATACAAGCATTGAATACAATAGTTCCATTCAAGCATTCAGGAGAAGAGCTGTACACTGTAAGCTTGTTTTAGGGATGTGCCAGAACCGTTCCGGAGGCGGTGGGGGTGTTCCCTTAATGGCAGGAGAGGGTGCACTTATCCCTCCTACTGCATTTGCCCCGCTGGTGCTCTGTTGTATGAAAGCCCCTCAGGGTGGCAGCATACCCCCCTGCCGCCCCATTGCCATCCTTTGCCGGAAGTACTGGGCACGTGCCCGTCTGTTGTGCACACGATGGGTGCACACGCGTACAGTACTTCAGGCCACTTCTGGCCAAGGATGGCAACGGGGCGGCAGGGAGCTATGCTCCTGCCCCAAGGGGTTTTCATACAACAGAACGCTGGTGGGGGAAATGCGGCAGGAGGGGTAAGTGCACCCTCCTCTGCCTTTAAAGGAACACCTCCACCGCCTCCGAAAGCTGAAATGGCCCCGGTGGCCGAAATGTTTCAGAGGCCTCTATAGGCCTCTAGGCCTCCAGAACGTTTCAGGCACATCCTTAGCATGTTTGTGTGCCTTCTCCCAATCACGGGGAGGCATGCAATCACATTTACAGTGTTCATCTCTTCAAACAAATGTGAAGAGATAAGAGTGAGGAGTGGGGCCAGGAAGGTGTCTGATGGGCAGGGAGCAGGACTTCCAACCCATTTCAAGCCCAGTAAGTGTGTTCAGTGGCATTCTCTGGACGCTTGAACAAGGGTACATAGGAAGCTGCCTTATACCAAGTCAGACCATTGGTCCATCTTGTTCAGTATTCTGCACAGACTGGCAGTAGCTTCTCCCAGGTTGTAGGCAGGAGTCTCTCCCAGCCCTATCTTGAAGATGCCAGGGACAGAACTTGGAACCGTCTACATGCAAATGCTCTTCCCAGAGCAGCCCCATCCGCTAAGGGGAATATCTGACAGTGGTCGTCTCCCATTCAAATGCAAACCAGGGCAGATCCTGCTTAGCAAAGAGGAAGAGTCATGCTTCAGATGAACATTGGCTGCAACATAAGGTCAGGATGGGGTAGCGCTGAGACAGTGCCCATAAAATGTGATGATGACATACTGACATCAAAGGAGGTTGTCCCAACTGATGCATTGTTGGGGCTTCTCTTAACCATATGAGAGATGCTGTTTAAACATGGGTTTGGAGTATGTGTAGAGGGGCGATTCAGATTAATGCCCCTCTCACACAATTAAAGGATGCCCTGACAGCACGGCGAGATGCTTTCGGAGGCGGTGGGGGTGTTCCAATGTCTTCCTGATGTTTGCACATCAGGGTGCAAACACTCTTGGATTGAGTCCATCCTACTCAGATGTTGTGGCTGGTGCTCATTCAAATCAGCCCTCTATTATTCACATGTTATTTTGGGTACAGCAGTACACTTCCCATCTGCACTATGTATTTGATGGACCTGTACTCAGCTTCACTTTTAAAATTCACACAAAACATGTATGGCTATACAGACATCAGAATGCAGGTACAACATGATGTCTGAACAGGGATACAGAGCTCCCGCACCAAAAGCAGAGTGCACCAAAAAGAATATGAAGATGAGGCCCATGAAGAAGAGTATGAACATGAGGTCTTATAATAGGAACTTACTCTTCTTCATGGACCTCAGCTTCATATTCTTTTTGGTGCACTCTGCTTTTGGTAACACTAGTTACCAGACTAGTTTGTTAGCACCTAAGTACCACTGAAATCTATGAGACAAGTTAATCACGACTAAATCTGGGTTTTGCCCACTAAATCCTGGATCAAAATTTTAGAACATGTCACTCACTCAAGACCACTCACATGACCATGATTATGTTTCTATGAGGTGTTCCAGAAGGGTACTCCAAAACACATTTGTATGGAGAACATGTCATATTGTGTACCACCCATAGCCTTTGGATGGGGTGGTATAAAAATGTAATAAATAAAATGTAATGAATAAATAAATGTGGACTGGAATCTCCATGACTTCAAACTTGCAATAGCACATGCCTAATCTTCTGCAATTATGGGATCCCCACTCCCAAGAAAAGCTGCATCTTTGTAATATACAGATCATATGACACATTCTCCTTATGAAGGCATTGTTGGACCAAAGCGTACAGGAAAACTGACCACACAAACCATTTGATAAACATTTCAGTGTAAACATTTCTTTGTTGAGAGAAGCTAAATTCCTGGCAAAGATCTGACATTAGAACAGATTTACACAGGTGCCTGAACATTCAAACAGCTGGAAAAAGCCACATGTCAACAACAACAACAAAACAACCCAACAACCCCATCCAAAAAAAACCCACTCAGCAAGAATCAGATACTACTATTCTTTTCAGAACACCATATTTCCAAACTTCAACATTTCTACAGAACTCACAATATAATCAACATATGTCTGTGCATATAGGTTTGTTCCAGAACAGATTGTCATCTTATACAGTACCATCAGCAACAGAAAGAGGAAATTGCTCCTGCCTGCTGTAGTGACTGCAGCTACCTTTTTAACATCATGTCCAAAGAACTATATAACTGCTATCCTAGTAACAGCTGAGGAAAGTCATACAATAACTTAAGATTTTTGTATGGAAACATGGGTGAAATTATTTACTTACTTACTTATTTATTTATCAAATTTATATACCGCCCCAAAATTAGAAGAACTTTCACAGCAGGATTGGATGAGCAAATTACACTGTGTCTCACACTCAGCCCTCATAAATGTATTTGCATCAGATGTGAAATGCCATAGATTTGCATCACCTGTGGCAATTAAATTGTTCTGCATTCAGCAAAAGTTAGTCAGTGTTTGCTACTTGCATGTAATTAAAGGTCAGGATATAGACTACAGAGAAAACACTTTTACATGAATTTTTCCTTAATTTCCTAGGGCAGGTTGATAGTTAATGGAGATTAGTGGAGAATCAGGAAGGATTCAGTAGCCCCACCTTTGGCATGCTAAACTCATTCTTGGTGTGAACCAAGAATGTTAACACTTGCCACAAGGCTTGGAAATCCTAAGTCAAAAGAGATGTGATGCTAGAAGTGTCATTAGTTCTTCCGTCCTTCATTATGTTTATTATTAATTATTTTATTATTATTATTGTTGTTGTTGTTATTTACAGTAAAACAGCAGCTGCAGGAAGGTAGAGATCAGCATTGGAATTACAGTGTAAAGTACTGGGAAATTTAACTCCCTTTCTCTGTGCTACAGTTCTGATTAAAATGCCACCACTTGCCTGAGCTAGTCTCCGGCACAGTGGTTTTTCTCCACCTGGCTTAGATGGAGCTTGGGGACAAGAACTGATTGGATAGGAGAACCTGGTTTGGTGGGGCAAGTTTGCTTGCAGAGCATGCTTCCAACTAGTCCCCAATTTAGTTTCAGAGTGACATCAGATGCAGGAGGCGTGGCTCGGGGCACATGCACTCAATGCATTTGGTTGCATACTAAGGGGCTCTTGTCTCTTTCTTTGGTTGCATACTGGTGGCAACCTGCAGAACTGGAACTAGAGGTTGGTATTTTGTGATTCAGAGGCCCACTGCTGTGCTGATGAGGAACATAAGAAGCTGCTTTACACAAAGTCAGACCAGCTCAGTATTGTCTACACTGACTGGCAGTGGCTCTCCAAGGTTTCAGGTAAGAGTCTCTTCCAGCCCTAGCTGGAGATGCCAGGGAATGAACCTGGGACTTTCTGCATGAGAACAGCCCAGCTGGATCAGGCCCAAGGCCCATCCAGTTCAGCATCCTGTTTCACACAGTGGCCCACCAGATACCTATGAGAAGCACACAGGCAAGGGCTGAGGGCATCCCCTCTCTCTTGCTGATGCTCCTTTGCAACTGGTATTTAGAAGCCTCTGAGGCTGGAGGTGATCTATGCCTTACTGTGGCCAATGGTTAGTATCAAAGTGGCCTATCAAAGTTACTATCAAGATGGTTACTATCAATGGCTACTATCAAGGTACTATAAGGTGACCAATGGTTACTATCAATAGTAACCATTGATAGACCTGTTCTCCATGAATTTGTTTAAGCCCTTTGAAAACCATCTAAGTTAGTGGCCATCATCACATTTCATGGCAGATAATTTCATAGATTAATTATGTGCTGTGTGAAAAAGTACTGTTAGTCCTACATTTCCCAGTCTTCAGTTTCATGGGATGACCCCTGGTTCTAGTGTTGTGAGCTGTCCACTCTTTACTCCATGCATAATTGTTTACACCTCTATCATGTCTTAATGTAGTTGCCTATTTTCCACACTAAAAAGCCCCAGATGCTGTAGCCTTGACTCATAAGGAAGGTGCTCATGGTCCCTGATCATCTTGGTTGCCCTCTTCTGCACCTTTTCCAGTTCTACAATGCCATAGTTATGGTGACCAGAACCGCATGAAGTACTCCAAATGTGGCTGCACCACAGATTTGTATAAGGGCATTATAATATTAGCAGTTTTATTTTCAATCCACTTCGTAATGGATTTTGCCTTTATCAAATCTGCTGCGCACTGAGCCGACACTTTCAACAAGCTGTCCACCGCAACCCCAAGGTCTCTCACCTGGTCAGTCAGACCCCACCAGCATATATATATGAAGTTGGGGTGGTTGTTTCTTTTGCCCCAATATGCATCAGTTTACACTTGCTTACATTGAACCACATTTGTCATTCTGTTGCCCACTTGCCCAGTTTGAAGAGATCCTTTTGGAACTCCTCACAATCTGTTTTGTATTTTACTACCCTAAATAGCTTAGTGTTCTCTGAAATTTAGTTACTTTACCGCTTACCCCAACTGCTAGATCATTTATGAACCAGTTAAAGAGCACTGGTCCCAATACAGATCCCTGGGGGAGCACACTTCTTACTTCCCTCCATTGTGAAAACTGTCCATTTATTCCTACCTGCTGTTTCCTGTCCAACTAGTTACCAATCCTCAGATGAACCTGTCCCCTTATCACATTACTGTTACATTTACTCAAGAGCATTTGGAGAGGAACTTTGTCAAAAGCTTTTTGGAAGTCCAAGTATACTATGGATATTCTAGATGCAGATGCTCTTCCACTGAGCTATAAGGGAAAAGCTTACAGTGCTCATATGTAGTCTCCCATTCAAATGCACACCAAGGTGAAACCTGCTTAGCATAAGAGACAATTCATGCTTGCTACCACAAGACCAGCTTTCCTCCCGAGACCTCAGATTCCTAAGACCTATGTGTCTATAACCTGTGTCATGTTGACAAAAAGCATATATAGGAAGGACTCTAGTTTTTCTACCAGAAGATTGTTCATCCACTAAAAAGAAAATTGGTCATTCTTTTCCTGTCCAGAATGTGGGTAGTAGTGTGCTGTTGAGTCTGTGTTGACTCCTGGTGACCACAGAGCCCTGTGGTTGTCTTTGGTAGAATACAGGTGGGGTTTACCATTGCTGCCTCTCGCGCAATATGAGATTATGCCTTTCAGCATCTTCCTATATCACTGCTGCCCTGTATAGGTGTTTCCCATAGTCTGGGAAACATACCAGCAGGAATTTGAACCAGCAACTTCTGGCTTGCTAGTCAAGTTATTTCCCCACAGGTAAATAAATACACAATCTTCCTAATATTCTTCTTGATGTATGCATTATAAGACTATGGGGCTTTTGAGTTACAGGACAGTTACAAGCTCATTTCTTAAACCTAAAAAACTAACCCATTAATGTGTGAAATGGACAGCAAAACACTGCTTCTTGGTTTCGTTGAAATATTCAGCATGCGTGCATATTCCAGAAACATCAGTGCATGCTTTTAGAAGGTCACTGCACATCTCTGCATCACTGTACTTTTTATAGGTTCTAATCTGAGCCACTATAATCCTGAAGGAGAACCAGTAGCTTGTTGACTTGCGCTGCATATTAGTGTTTGTGACAAATCAGGTGTGTGTCTGTATATGGGTGTTTCAATTTGCAACAAAGGTTATGAATTATCAAGTTGCTAATCAGTTCCAACAGACTGTCAAGAGGTATTCCACAGAGTGCTGTGCAAAAAGGGAAGCAAGTTTACTATTAAAATAAACAGGTATTTTCAAGAGGGGTATGGCTATGACAAAGCAATACCTATTCAGACTAAAGGGTGATACACATTACATGAGATATAGGGAGTTAACCATATCGCTCATCTGAGCCATAGGATTGTTTCCTGTGAACATTACCAGGGGGTTGTGAGAAGCAGCCGTATTGACACAGTGAACATAAGAACAGTCCTGCTGGATCAGGCCCAAGGCCCATCGAGGCCAGCATCCTGTTTCACAGAGTGGCCCATCAGATGCCGCTGGAAGCCTACAGGCAGGAGTTGAGGGCATGCCCTCCCTCCTGCTGTTACTCCCCTTCAGTGGCTCCCATACTATTCAGATAATGTAGGAACTGGCCCAGTGGGTGACCTAGCTTAATGGTAGAACATTGTATGCCTAAGGTTCCAGGCCCAATATCTGGCATTTACAGTATAAAAAAATATTAAGAAGCAGAGCCAGGCAAGACCTTGCCTGAAGATTAGGAGAATGCACTAGTATGAATACCAGATTTACTTGAATCCAAGGTGACTCTGAATTTAAGACTCCCCTTTAAAAAAAGAAAAAAGGCTATACCTGTATTTATCCAAAAGGAAGAGGACCCTGACTTTAAAAGGACCTCCTCTCAAAAAAGAGAAGCTCATTCTATTATGTTCACTAATGTATTTGTCATTTTTAATTTAACTTTTAAAAACTTGTATGTGTGAATAAACCACCTTTGAGAGGCATCTCTAAAGATTCATACGAATTGTATTGCCCCAAAATTCATATTAAGAATGTAAGCCAATTCCTACTCAGAAATAAGCAATACATTGCTTAAAAAAAACAAAAAAAAAACCACCCACCAAAACATTGCTAGTAAATTAGATTGATGATACAAGTTTTGAGGAGTTCCTCCATGTCCTCCCCATGATTTCACACCCTGCTGCAGGGGGTATGGCAAGAAGGGGTGCTGGTTCTGGGGCAGCAGCTGCTGCCTCTCAGAGCAACTCACATGGTGCTCCTATTCTCAGCTAGCTGCCTTGATACACAAATTTAAAATGTCCTAGATTCGGGTAAATATGATAAACAATACCTGACCATACAGATCAATGGTCTGACTTAGTATAAGATGTTTTCATATGTAATAGCACTGTAAGGAAAGTCTATTTGGAGTAAATTTCATGATACTGAGTTTTAAGCATCTGGTAGGATATACTGTCATCCCTCGCCAACCGCATGGGTTCTGTTCCTAGAAAACCTTGCGGCTGGTGAATTTGCGGTTGACAAGGCATTAAAACCAATGTGAAACAGGGGGTAGGGGAATCGTGGCCACAAAAAGACTGGAAAAAACAGTTAAAAATAGGGGGAAAGTCCCTGACTCCCGGAAACCACTCCCTTGCCAATGTTCCCTCTAACAGGGATTCCCAGATGTTGTTGACTACAACTCCTATAATCCCTAAGAAAAAGCCATTGCAGTTGGGGATTCTGGGAGTTGTAGTCAACAACATCTGGAAATCCCTGTTAGAGGGAACACTGCCCTGACCCGCAGAAATTTGGGGTGCCAAATTCCCCCCAACCCCCCAAATTTCCAAAAAATCTCACCAAACCGTGGATACTCATGTCATGGTGGGTGAGAACTGCCACAATTTCCCATCACTCTCAAGAGAGAGCCAGCATGGTGTAGTGGTTAGAGTGCTGGACTAGGACCGGGGAGACCCGAGTTCAAATCCCCATTCAGCCATTAAACTAGCTGGGTGACTCTGGGCCAGTCACTTCGCTCTCAGCCTAACCTACTTCACAGGGTTGTGGTGAAAGAGAAACTCAAGTATGTAGTGCACCGCTCTGGGCCCCTTGGAGGAAGAGCGGGATATAAATGTAACAACAACAACAACAACTTTTGGAATGAACAGTTTGTTAATAGGCTATCAGATATTCCAAACTATAAAGAGAGGAGGCTAGGAATCAAACTCTGTGACACAGAAGCTTGATGTTCTGCTGCTGATTATGTCATTGTAAGGACACTTATACACAGTTCCACTTTTTCCTCTGTTCTTCATACATTTGCCTTTGTTTCTTCATTCAGAATCAGGAATTGCTTTGGGCTTTACAGGAAGCAAAAAGGCAATCTGAATTTTCTTTTGTAAAAATGAGACTAAGTTTGCTTGCCCTGAATGCAGCCAGTAGTGCTGGTACAGGAAGTCAAATCTAACCAGATATCACAATAATAAGTAGAGCACAGACTGTGCAGTTAGGTGTTAACTGTTTGAGCAGAGATAGTGATCCTGGTCTATATCACTGGAGATCTGTAATTCCCAAACTTTGTGACAGAGAACACTTGTGGGCTGCTGTGAGAAAACTCCTTACATGTCACAAGAAACACATTATTTAAATAACTGATGGCCCCAAATTGCCACCCACAGAGGAAGCTGGCCACTGAGTGTCTGCATAATTCCTTGCTGCATTCCTCTTTCTGATTAATATTCTTTGAGAGTATGTCATTCTATGTGATCATCACATCAGGTGTGATTGGATTGCTCCTGATAGAGAGGCAAAGCATAATTACTGACTCTTAGGGCCCATTCAGACATCTTATTTATTTATTTAATTTATTGTTAAAGTTATGTACCACCTTTCATCAAAGCAATCCCAAGGTGGTTTGTTCACATAGTGTGAAAACTCAGGTAAATGGTTAATCTGTGAAACCGGGAATCATTCTACAGATGATCATTCAACTGCAGTTTTCCAACCTCTGGCTTCTGGGCAGAGAAAGCACTCCCTCTTTCTAGTCCGCCCAGGCTGCATCTCAGCAAGCTCTGTTCCGCTTGTGTCGCAAGACCGGGGGCAAGGTGTCAGCACGCTAGTGAAGCAACAACCTTTGACTACAATGTGAGAGGGGGCGTGCCTAGTGCGATCATGCCTTTTTGGCATAGTTCCCCCGCCTTTGGCAGGGCAAAGACATTTTAACTCTTTCCTCGAATCACTTTCAGCACTGCCTTTGCAAGAATTATCAAACTACACGGTTACACGCAAGCACAATGCTTGACAACTCCAAGATGGCAAGGGGTATTTTTAAGTACTTATTGGGGTCTTGGGAGAGGGATGCTCCACTGTACCCAAGAAGTTGGGGTGAAGGGTGGTGGTTTGTTGGCTTGGCGAGTGCAAGAAGGAATGGTGCCCTGTGAGAATTTATGCCATGTGGTGTCTGTACAGCTACAAAACTCCTGATGAGTTTTGCTCCAGGCCTCAGTAAAAGGGCATTCGGTTCCCATGTTAGCTGAGAATGGGGCATTCCTCATGGGGATCCAATGTCACCTACTTTCAAGGCCCAATTCCTTCTTTCCCCAAAGCTGTACACAAACCAGCTGCCCTCCTCCCCAGAGCAAATCAGGCTTCTCCTGTTGCAACCCTTCAGAAGCCTTGGCATTGAAATGCCAGGAGAAGCACCAGGAATGGCACCACAACACCTGACTCCCTGCCCCCACCCCCAATGCCAGTGCACAGCGCCTGCAGATAACATTGACAGAGACACACACATCACGTTTGTGGGGCTAACTGTTATCACTTTAATATTCTGAACAAGAGGAAGGTTGCCATGGATGGGCCACTCCTGGTGTATTCCTGATGGAGTCTTTATGGAACTACAACTGCACGCAGTGGCAGCATCCAACCTTCTCATGCTTTCCGAGTGGCATGCCCCTCCAACACCATAGACCTGTCTGCCTTGTTGTTGGGGTGGTGGTGAGTTCTCCCAGGCATATCTTGCTAAAGCTGCTCTTACTGCCTGCACTTCCCTGCTGCTATTCTGAATCCTCTCTGCAGAATGGGGGCAGGCACTGTACCCCTGTCTTGCTCAGGCATCCAGCTGCTGCTCGCCTGAGGGGCTGGCAGATCCGGATGGTCCAGTAGCAGGATGTAGGGATGTGCACAAAACCTGTTTACCCAGTTCAGTTTGAATTTGAACTGTGTTCGAACCAAGAGGGGAGGTTCGGTTTTGCTTGAACCCCCCCCCAGTTCGGTTCAAATTTGAACTGTTTAGAACCAGTTTGAACTGGTTTGAACCTCCAAAAGTGGGTGGGGTGGTAGCTGGAACCCATGGGTACCTACCACCCAAACCCCAAAGCAATCAGACACTCGTACGATTTTTAAAATGAATTTTTGAATATAAATGAATTTAAATGAATTTTTGCATATTTTAATTTGTTTTTCATAGAGTATAAAGGGACTTGAACCATCCCATTATTCCCTGTTGTGGAGCACCCATGGATGCCAACAACCACCCAAACTCTGAAGCAATCGGACACTCCTATGATTTTTTATGAATATTTGAGATATTTTTAATTATTTTTCTCATAGGGTATAATGGGACCCGAACCAGCCCATTATCCCCTATTGTGGAGCACCTAGGGGCACAAAAGTGGGGTGGGTGGTAGGTACACAGGGGTGCCTACCACCCACAAAACCCCAAGGGTTCTTTTCCAATTATTCTTCCAATTCCAACATTCTTCCAATTATTGGTGAATTTTTAAAGTATTTTTGAATTCCTCATAGGGAATAATGAGGATTGCAGAAAATGTATAGCTTCACATCAGGGTGGGGGAGGGGTGGCCTAGAGCAGAGCGTGGTAGGTGGTAGTTCCCAAGGGGGGCAAGGAAGCTATCAGAATTATTTGAAAGGAATTGGGCAAAGGGCTGATTTGAAGTTTACGCGTCTTTAAGGTTTTTCTCCATAAAGAAGCATGGAGGTGTCAGTAGCCCCATAACTGCATTTGGGGGGTGCTAGGGTGGCCCAGAGCGAGTGGTGGTGTAGTGCACAGAGGGTGCCAACCACCCCCATGGGTTTCTAACCCATGGGGTACTGAGTTCTATTGTTTCTGAGGTGTTCTGAGTGTAGATTCTCTGGTAGCATATGAGATTTTCAATGACAAACTATGAATCCACTCTCATTTGCTACCAAAGAATCTACACTCAGAACACCTTAGAAACAACAGAAGCCAGTACCCCATGGGTTAGCAACCCATTGGGATGGTTGGCACCCTCTGTGCACTACACCACCACTCGCTCTGGGCCACCCCGGTGCCCCCCAAGTGCAGTTATGGGGCTGCTGACACCTCCATGCTTCTTTATGGAGAAAGAAGGCCTGGGAAACCCTTTTGGAGGAACACTGCCATCACTTCCTGGGGATTGCCAACCTGGATCATGTCCTCCAGGAAGAACTCATTCAAGAAAGGAACAACTTCACAGCAAATCTCAAATGCTGTCAAGGTGCCCACCACAAGCAGGTTACTGAGTGTCAGATAGTTAGCGTTGGGAGCCAACCAGTTCATCACAATGGTAAGGTGTGGCATGGCACGGCGCATAGTGGTATCCTGGCAGTGTAGGATTGGCTCAGTTTTACTGACAAGGAACTCAAAGGTCTGTTTGGACATTCTGAAGCTGCCCAGGAACTGCTGGTCATCACACTCTGACACATCTTCCATGGACCACCGGGTGTTGTGTCTTAGCAGTGCCCACCTCCTCTCCATGGACAAGTCATCCTGTAGAAGATGCACCAAGGAGGAGATTGCCCCTGCACTTCTTTGCACACTCGCAACAGCAGCTCTTGAGCATGCAATCTACCCATCCCATCTCACTGTTGAACCTCGCAGCTTCTGCATGGTCAGCAGATGCCCCTGTACTCATCAAACTTCCAAGATCTCACAGTATCATCCTCCTCTACTTGGATTTCATGCTGGTTTCCTCCTCCATGGTTTGCAGGGCCATTTCCATGGTGCTGTGCATTGCCATGCTGGGTGCCCAGGCCACCATTGCTAAAATGTTCTTCACTGGGTGAAAAGGAAGTGGGTTTTCCCATCTACACTGCCAAGACTTCACAGTGTGCAGGTCATCAGATGGGTGCCTCCCCTTTTATGAAAGAGGGGGTGGGCAGCAGTGTGTGCCCTGAGAGTTCCTTGGCTAGTAGCAGATCAGGCGGTGTCCATGCAGAGGACACAAGGAACTGGTGGGGGGGTGGCCTTTGCTGAGGGCTGGGGTGTGTGGGAATGTACTGCCTGTTTTCTATGTAAAGCAGAAAGCATAGGGAAAGCAGGCCTGGGGCCTGCTGGGCTTGTAGACATACAGCGGACCTTCCATGGGGGTCTCCTGTCCACCTGCCCAAAACCAGTTGTGCACTGAATCTCCCCATACAGTCCCTCACATGTTAATCAGGGGTGGACAGTGTGTGTTAAGGCAGCACCTTATGAAAAGTGGGTCACTGAGACCACAGCATCTTTCTGCTACCACTGTGATGTACTCTCCCCTTTAGGTGTGCCCAAATGTCTCACACACACCCTACCCCCGGCAAAGAAGCAGGCTCCCCACTTGCCTGACTGCTTGCCTTTGGATGGGGAATATAATGTGGGAAGGCATCCCAATGGGGAAGTTCATGGTTCAGACAACAGTTTGTTAAATAACTGAATATCATACTACAACTCATTTTATTACCATTATGCCTCTCTTCTTTGTTTTTTAACGTTTTATATCCTGCTCTTCTTCCAAGGAGCCCAGAGTGTGTACTACATACTTAGGTTTCTCCGCACAACAACCCTGTGAAGTAGGTTAGGCTGAGAGAGAAGTGACTGGCCCAGCACCCAGCAAGTATCATGGCTGAATAGGGATTTGAACCTGGGTCTCCCCAGTCCTAGTCCAGCACTCTAACCACTACGCCATACTGGAGTATCCTCCACCCTTTGTGACTGACAATTCAGACTGCTCTTCTGGGTGAATAACCACATGAGGTTCAAGCTCTGTAGGATTAGGAAAATATCCTTGTATCAGAACTGCCCCGCTCCTGCCAACCAATTATAGTGAGAAGCCTCACAGAGGGTTATTATGTTAACTCAATGGAATAGGAGAATTATTGCATCTATCCAAGTGGTGGGTATGGCTGTTGAGGTGGGCATGGCTATGGGGCATGCCAGCTGGGGTAGGCATTGTCCCCTTTGCTAAGCAGGATCTGCCCTGGTTGCATATGAATGGGAGACTTGATGTGTGAGCATTGTAAGATATTCCCCTTAGGAAATGGAGCCACTCTAGTAAGAGCAGAAGGTTCCAAGTTCCCTCCCTGGCTTCTCCAAGATAGGGCTGAGAGAGATTCCTGCCTGCAAGCTTGGAGAAGCCACTGCCCATCTGTGTAGACAATACAGAGCTAGAAGGACCTATGGTCTGACTCAGTATATGGCAGCTTCCACATCTCACTATAACTAGGAGGTTGGCAAGAGAAATGTCAAACACAACATTACTAGAGCTCTTCCTCATACTTGAGAAATGGAGCTCCTTGAGAAGGAATCCTTGGGTACTTTGCTGGTTGGAAAGCTTGGGCAGTTTCAAAAGAGTCAGCATATCCAGAGTTAGTGATTGCATTGTTGCAAGCCTTGGTTCTCACCCATGTGCTCTTCAATATTTGTTACAAGGCCAGTTAAGCACTGGTGTTTATAATGAGGAAGCTGATTCTCTTTCTCACTTTAGGTTGCCAGCAAGGAAAGCTGGACAAGGCTATTCTTCAATCCTCAATTCCATTGGGGCACACTATTACAAGGGTATGTAAAGGTTAGTACAATAACCCACTGAAAGGCAATTTCCCCCAATTTATTTCTCTTAGGAGAGTTTAAAACTCTGCTTTTTCTGATCTCAACTAAGTGGATGACTTTGTTTTAATTACTCCACTGACAAGAAGGCCTGGCTTTTCTCATCCAGATTTTTAGTTTTCGAAGGCAACATTCCTAGGAGTGTGTGGCAGTAACTATGCTATAATAAGATTAGTTGCTTGCCAAATAATAGTTGGCTGGTTTAATTTAATTGAGAAAGGCAGTGTAAAACAGCTTACCCACATCACATTTTTGTTAATACATTACAGTATAGGACAACAAGCATATATATGATATATAACCAAACATATATAATAGCCTTTGTTCTTCTGAGGAAAAGAGGTAAGAGTCATGCTCTTATGCCTTTTACTTTTCTAAAATCTGGTGAATTATTTTAGCAAGAAGCTCACAGAGGGTTCTTATGTTAACTCAATGGCATAAGAGTCACTGTAGTGCAATTTCTGCCTGTGTCACTTGGTAATGTAAAGCTAGAGAATAGATGCAGGTACATTTCTCGAGGCTTGGGCTTAGAGAATAATTATTGGGGCTCAGAAACCCATCCCCCAAAGGAGAGACAAACTTCCAGAATACTGAAAGTTTTATGAGTTTTGGAAAGTTCTTCCTCACACCTGAAAACCTCCCTGTCAGTACCCCTACCTGGTGGCAATACAAACAGCACAGAGGCATGAAGAAGAGAGACTTTCTTCCATATACAGCAGTGCATTGTGGAAAAACTGGCAACAACACTTTTGCACAGGGTCTGGCAGTTCCCTCCACCCACCCTCACCCCTTGTTTCTCATCTCTATGCCAAGAAAAAGTGCAGTAGCCCTTGAGATTTAGAGTCAAGTTAGGATACAGAAGTGTATAATTAACTTCTTATTGCAGATTCAGTACTAGGGGTCAGAAAGTATCTAATATCAGATGATAAAATCAACTTTCAAATATGTGCTCAGTTGACATCAGAGGTAAAATGCCCTTTCTAGGGTCCACAGGTTTTGTCTGTTTGGTAGCAAACCATTACTTCTGATAGCCAGTGAGGCGCAGCTTTCTCACTTTCTGTTTCTGTGCAAAGCACGTGCATCATTTTGTCCAAGAGGGTTTTATGGGGAACAAGCAGTGGATGAGATGAGTGTGTGTGTGTGAGCAAACCTCTCCTGCCCAAAGCATGATGCTGCATTCTAATACAAGGCACAACCTGACATCATTTGGAGAAAGTATTTGGGCCATGTAAAACTGATAATCACATACAGGGTTACTGGCAGAAATGCCGGGTGCGCATTTCTTACAGCATATAGGCCTTAGTAAAAAAAATTTTAGCTTGTTTGGGTGAATAAATATTTCCAGGGTTTGGTCAGACAAATTCTGGGATTGTGCAGACTTCTTTCTCCTAAGTTTAGGGAGAAGAGTCTCTTATCTTCTTCAAGATTCTCTAACGCCTTAACCCTTAGGGTGGGTTCACACACAATGGTGGCAAACAAATATGGAGAACCATTGGTTCCTGGCATACATGCACTATTGCCACTGCTTCCATGTAATGCAAACCCAGAAATGTCAGGCAGAGAATTCTGAAAACCCACTCTGCCTGACATTCAACTGACATTCATACTCAACATTTTGAAGTCGGGCAAAACCTTTTGACGTTAATACCAAACCTCCACTCAACATTTCTGGATTTACCCAACATGGATGTGGCAGCAGTAGTGGGAGTGTATGTTCACTGGGAACTGGCAATTCTTTCATACTTACTTGCTGCTGTTATGCATGAACCCAGCCTTAGCTATACTTTGAGCTACAGTGCTGCCTAGAGCTTGGTAAAAATAATTATTTTCTAATATAATCTAATAATTATTTTCTAAATAGTTTGGGACCAAGGCATTTTTTCTATATGAATCTTTGTGTCCAGTTTGAATATTCAGAGAGCCCCTCTTCTGTGTTTCCTTTCCAGTGGAGGCTTGTTTGGGGGGCATGTGATGAAGAGCTTTCTTGCTGGCTTCCCCCATCCTGTGAAACCCACTTCCTGAAGAGATTAGACTGATCCTCTCTCTGGGGGTGGTGGTGGTTAAGAAGACCCACCTATTTCAGCAGGCTTTTCCTCACTTTGCTTGGCTGTTACTTTTTATCTGGTGGGTTCTTTCTTTCTTTCTTTCTTTCTTTCTTTCTTTCTTTCTTTCTGTTTTAAAACTTGTATTTGCAAGGTTCCTTGAGCATTCTGAACTGAAGATAAGTGAGATATAATTTTTAAGGTAAATAAATAAAATAAATGAACAACTTTTCAAATGGTTAATTTTGTGCCCCACCCTTTCATTCTGCTTTTAAAGTGGTGCATTTATTGCCACAGATAGTTTTGAAGGTTAGGAAGGAGCGTACTAGTAAACTTCCCTGAGTACAAAATAACATTCACCTCAGCTCTTTTGGATTCTTAATGTTTTTCAAACCAAAGCTTGAAGAAGAAAAGCTGTCCACTGGTATCTCAATTAATTAGATGTGGATGCTAATATTCTGGGCCATCACTGTTGAATGGACTAGGGATATGCATGAAAAAGATTTTGTGTTTCATTTTAAGCTCAAAACAAAATGCAGATGGCTGAAATGTTTGTTGAAACAGTGGTCAACCTGGCTGTTTTGAGAGAACAAAACTCAACATGTTTCAAGTGTTTGGCCCATAGGGAACAATGGGGAAACTCAAAATATCCCATTGTTCCCTATGGGTAGCTCCTAGGGACACCAAAGTGGGTTGTGTGGTAGGGCATAATGGGCCACAAAAGAAATGGGCCAGCCGGCCATTTAAAACAAATTTTTAACCTTCCTCCCAAATCCCCATAGGATTGCAAGCCAGTGCCAGAAAACCAATAAGCAAGGGGAAAACAGGCCTCCAAAATGGCACTCAGAATGTCAAAATGTTTTGAATTGAAATGGGGTTGTTTTGTTACGATCTTGAAACAGTTGAAACAGCCCATTTTGAATTGAAAAGTTTTGATGTCAAAACGGTTTGCATATCTCTAAGATGGACATGGATACTGCAGACTTTTAGTTTTTGGAGCTCCATGGCTGCCAAAAGGAACAGGTTCCTCAGCATCAAAATATTTTCCCCAAAATTGGTAAAAATGTCATGTGGAGACTCTCTAAAACTTATATGGTAAAATTGGTAAAAATTGTCAAGCAGAGACACAGGCCACTCAGGACTGATTTTTTAATAGGTTGGTGACTGAATGTTGAAAAGGTTTACTTCAGATTTTATCAGGAAAACCTCATTCATATCACTACCCACATTTAAAACTTGTTTCTTCTTCCATGGAGCTCATATCTATCTATATATTTAATTCTCTTAAACGTACCCATTGCTAATCTCATGTGTGGCAGCTCTCGCGAGCGTTCGTGAGCAACTGCCAGACTAGTGATGGTGAGGCAAGGAGCCATTGCAAGGAGAAAATAGGGATGGCGACCGCTGGGAGCAGGAGGCAGCGGCAGTGACCGCCGGGAGCAGGAGGCGGCGGTGGCCTGGCTGGCCAGAGGGAACAAACAGTGGCCCGGCCTGGCCGGCAGGAGGACATAGCCATTGCAAGGAGTTGGGTGGACGGGAGGAGCTGGTGGGCCAGCTTTCTGGCCGGCCCGCCAGCCCGAAAGCCAGGAGAACAGAGAAGGGGGAAAGAAGAGAAGCAGGCTGGCTAGCTGAGAGCAGGAGGCCGCCGCCGCTGCCACCACCACCACCAGGAACAGGAGGCGGTAGCAGGCCAGCTTGGCAGCCGAGAACAGGAGGCAGTGGCGGCCCAGCTTGTGGGAGGAGGAGGCCGCTGCTTGGAAGCTGGTGGGCAGGAGGAGGTGGCCAGCCAGAAAACCAGCCAGGCTGGTGGTGGGGGGGCGGTAGCCATGGTGCCAGCCTGAGGCGCAGATGTTCTGCACCCAGTCCAGCTAGTTGTATTTAAAACACAACAAAGCAAAAGGTTGACATATTTACTGCTGCCACATAAGTTATTGGCTTGTATTAGATAGTCTTTCTGAACACTTCTTATACAATCCAACGGATTTGCAACTGAAACACTTGGGTTCATATCCTTACTCCTCTGAATTGCATAATGGACACAGTGGGTTGTTTGACAGTCTAAGATGCTACAGAAGCTACAGCAGAGAATGAGGAAGCATTAGTGACTTTTATTTCCCTACACTTTCAGAGCTTGTGCAAAGTGAAACAATGCATTTGTACCTGATGTGTACAATGTGATCCTTTTTATATTATGCTGTTGACATGGGCTCTTCCTTTGCTGTGGAGTCAGCATGAAAATCCTGGGCTGCATGGGAGAAACCTTGCTGTATATTGTTCTAAGACCAGTATCTTACTCATCCTGGAACTGGGACTAGGGAGGTATAGAGCTGGAGGGCCTGGGTTCTTTGAACCCATCTGCTCAATTATAGCTACACCCCTGGGTGTATGAGCAATTGCACTAGTAGTATGAACCAGACCTTAAATTTCTCTTGAAAGAGGAATTCACCTGTGTGTAAAGCTGGTCAAGTACAGTACTTGAGAGAACCGGTGATAGCAAAGACACCACCCATCCTCCAAACTGGATTGCCAATAGGTCCCATTGCTTGCCACAGCCCTCACTCCCATTTCATACCTCTCTGGATGAAGAGCCAGATGATATTCCTCATCTGGGCTGATTTTATTATTTGTTTTATATACCACCTGACTCTAGGCAGTTTACAACCATAAATAAAATCAGTTGTCCCGACTGTTTGTGAGGAGCTGACATGCCCAATTAAATATTTTCACTGGTGTTCTGAACTTTATAGAGCTTGGATCTCAGAAAAAGCCTGTGCTATTTGGACAATTCCACAGCAACTGAGTTTGTGATAGGATAGGATGAAATCCCTTCTCCATTTTAGCCAAAGTTTTCATGGGGGCAAAAATGGGGGAATGGATTGGACACTTTTGTGGGGTCCAGTCTTTTGCCCGATACATCCTCCTCCTCATGCATATCCCAAAAAGAAACATAGGACTGAATGGGAGGTAAGTGGTGCTGTTAACACTGCTGCACCTCACTGCCCACAGAGACAGCAAGTGCTAAATTTAAGCAACAGAATTACACAACCATGACTCCTCCAAAGACTTAGGTAAGCCAGGCATGGGGCTTACTTTAAAGTTTCTCAAACTTTTAAAGTAAGCCCCTCACCCTAAAGTTCCTCAAACTTTAAGAAAATGTAATGGGTCCCCCATGAGGAGGATTCTAACTCCTAACAAGTCACCAGAATTTCAGTGAATTGGGACGGGTCAACAACTTTGCCCGCAATCCTAGTTCCTGCTTTACCTTTAAAATTTTGTTTCTTTTGGCAAAAGCTGTCTAAATATGGTAGATAAGAATATATCATGCTGTCTGTCTGGGGGCAACAGCTGTTTCAGATGGTAGAGCAACTGAGATGAATAAATGCAGAATAACATCTTGCTGAAACAAATTTAAGCCAGAGAAATTTAATTGCATGCATTGATAGTCTAAAAATGGGAATCTCTAGAAAGGTTTCAAAAGGAAGTAGGAACATTTTACTGAAATTTCCAAGGGCAAAAATCCAACCAAACAGCTGGGTTCCAAATGAAAGGAACTTTTATTCCTCCACCTCCACCCACCCCTTTTAAAGTCTTTTCTGCAATTTTAGGGATCAATGCCTGATGTTCTTTCATCAGCTTTGAAAAGCTTCAGAAATAATTCTGCAGTCTGCCTCAGCTTATCTATTTCTTCCAAGTTTCCTCTTCTTTTCACAGAGAGACTGGAAATGAATGCTTCAGTCAAAAGTCAATGTTCTGTCTAGCATAACTACCACTTAGACCATCGAGGAAAACTGTCAGTTCATTCATCCTTTATTGTTTGAACATAAACATCTCCACCACAACCAGTATTTTTGAGCTTCACATCTTCAATGATCTATCTGAAGGGATGGTAGGGAATTAGAAATGGAAGCAGCACTTTTGCATCACTCCTTTAAATAGCTCATTCCAGATGTTATATGAGAGTACAGCCATTTTATGTAGACATCATTATTCACTTGGGACTGGAAAAAGCCTTATGCACAAGTATTTTAGTGGATTTATACACAACACACATTAAGCTATCAGGATCACATCCAGAAACTCTGCTTTTTGGAAGTCTTTGCCTCTGCACATGGGATGCAACATGGCAGTCGTGTATACATGCATACAGTCCAATTTAGTGTATACCTGCACAGAGTCCAATTTCTGTAATCATCATTATCATCTCTGGGCAGCTCACAAAACTTGCAGGGATTCATCCCTGAACCCTCATCCCTTCACTAACAATCTTGCTGCAAGTTCTTGGTGAAAAAACAGGTTTTAGGAAAGATAGCACCCTATCTTTCAGAACAGAGCTTCCGCTCTATTTCCCTCTCCCCCCACCCACATGCACACACAACAGAGAAAGTGCTTTCCTGGTCCTGCTTCCAAACCATCTCAAGCTCAAACATACAGGGGCCAAATTCAGATGTAACATGTAACTGGAGTTAAAAGGGGCAGAGGTAGGAACACTATTACATCCAAATTCATGCAACTGTGGTTTCGTGGCAAAAGCAACCTGTGGTTTGCCTTGCCAAGCTCCAATTTGAACATTTGGTTTGCAATAAGGTTCGCCACTGAGACCTCTAGTTTGGCTGCTGAAGTTTTATGTCCAAATCAGGATGCTATCATAACCCAGGTTTTGTTCAGGAGTCGGCACAATCCCAGACCTGCCCGGGATTGTGCGTGCTTCATGCCTGCAGCACTTCTTATTTATTTATTTTTATTTATCAAATTTTTACACTGCCCCAAACTTTAGTCTCTGGGCGGTTAACAATAGCATAAAACCAGTTAAAAACAAACACAAAAAACTTAAAACAATTTAACAATTAAAAAATAAACCAAAGATTAAACCCCCCAAAATGTAGGAAGCTGAGAAAGCTTGGGCGAAAAGATGGGTTTTCAGGCTTGTTTGTTTTAAATTGCCAGAGATGGGGAGGATCATATCTCAGCAGGCAGCGCATTCCACAATTTCGGGGTAGTGACCGAGAAGGCCCATCTCTTTGTAGCCACCAAACATGTTGACGGTAACTGGAGATGGACTTCCTCAGATTACCTCAATGGGTGGTGGGGCTCGTAGTAAAGAAGAAGCTCTCTTAAATACCCAGGGCCTAAGCCATTTAGGACTTTATAAGTTATAACTAGCACTTTGTATTTTGTCCAGAAACCTATTGGCAGCCAGTGTAGCTCCATCAGTAAAGGAGTAACATGGTCTCTCTGAGATGACCAAGAGATCAACCTGGCTGCCGCATACTGAACTAATTGAAGTTTCTGGACTACGTACAAAGGCAGCCCAACATAGAGTGCATTACAGAAGTTAAGTCTGGAGGTTACCAACAGATGTACCACTGTTTTGGGGTCACTGATCTCAAGAAATGGGCGCAGCTGGCATATCAGCTGGAGCTGATAAAAAGCACCCCTGGCCACCGCCTCAACCTGAGAAACCAGGGAGAGGTGTGAATCCAGAAGTACTCCCAGACTTTTGGGGAAGTGTGACCCCATCTATAACAGGTAGAGCAAAATCATCTCTAGAATTCTGACCCCACACAATAAGTACCTTTGTCTTATCTGGATTCAGCTTCAGTTTATTCTCCCTCATCCAGCCCATTACTGCTTCCAGGCAGGCATTTAGGGAGGATATACCAGCTCCTGAAGAAGTTGACATGGAGCAGTAGATCTGGGTGTCATCAGCATACTGATAACACCAGCTCCAAATCTCCTGATGATCTCTCCCAGCAGAAGGAGGCCCCAGCACCCCTTGGGTGCACCTCTGTGGTCCCTAGGTTTACTCATGAGAAGGTCCAGACAGCAGGATCAACACTGACATAACTGAGGAAGATTCCTTATATGTGATGATGATGGATTCCAACCTGGGACAGACCATGCTCACTCAAGAGAGTGCCAGGTCATGGAGACACCCCTACACAACTCATGAGAAGAACCATCTGTGGGGACAGGGGTGCCAGGCTGAATCGCTTAATAATGTGCGATGATTTAAAAAACTTTTCTCCCATGGTCCACTCTCTCATGAGAGTGTCAAGGCATTGGGGCTTTATATCGAGCCAGGTCACTCTATGGAGGAAAGCCTTGGGGATGGGTACCACAGCAGCTTTTCTCTCTGTGTTGGCGACTGCTGCCAAGTAGCTGTCAAAGCATGCCCCCTACCAGCTCGTCAGTCCTCGTGGACATGTGCACCCTTGCTTGTGCCACATAACGGCAATCCCACTCTCCTGGGGTCCCTGGAAAGTGGGGGCCCGCTCTCCAGCAAATCCCCACATTGGCAGATCTGCATATGGCACAACGCTGGACCAAACCCAGGAATTTTGAATGGGAGTAAAGATCTGTCCCCACATCCAGTGCCCCCTCCATCTGCGCACACGGCCAGGAACTGACCTGCGCACACGGCCAGGAACTGACACATGGAACATCAAAATCTCCTTTAGGTGTGTGCAAGGCTTCCCTGGGAAGGATGGGATTGCAGTGAAAAGGTTGTGTCTTTTACCAGAGAGAATTGGGGCCACATACAAGTGGAGCCCCCTTTGCTGGGTTAGCTCAACCCATGAGCACATAGTCCAATGGAAGACCTAGGGTTTACAATCTCATTGTCCTCCCCAGTAGACTGGCCCTCTCATGATAGGAATAGCCCAGTGACAGCAAGTTGCCAGGGGAGCAGGAGTGTGAATTAGTCTTCATGCACTGCTTTGCTGGGGTGATCCCTTGCAACAGCATCCTATGTCATGGTGGTACAGACCCCCCGGGATCCTTTGCCTTCCCTCATATACATATGCTTTCCAAGGAAGTCATCATTTCCTCTTCCCATTCCTGAGTAACAGGGAAATAACCCCCCACTCCCAAATCATGCTTGTGTAGGACTATTTAGGTGCAGGGCTCTTAGGAAGGGTTATTTAGGATATGCAGTGGAGCTATCGCTGTCAGAAGAAGTGCTGGCATGGCATGGCATTTAAATGCTCTTTCCATGCTGAGGATGGGTGGACAGCTCTGAAATTGCATGATCGTGCTCGACCTGCCCCCTCGACCACGGGTTTGCCAACCTCCAGTTTCACGTTACCTGTGACTCACCAAGAGAATCACCAAGTTCATCTCAGCACTTTCCCAGATAGACACCCTGGGCATCCGTCCAGTTCATTCACTCCTAAGATCAGCCCTGTCTTTAGGTCAGGCTGCTGCAAAACTGGCTGGCACAATTTATTTATATTAATATTTCTATGCTTTTTTCCTCACAAGCGCCCCCAAAATAGCATTCAAAAATGCAGAATCCCCATCATTCAAAAACATACAAATAATGGCACTAACTCACTTAAAGCCATAATACTCTGAACAATTACCTGGGAGTAAACCCAACTGAACATGACAAGATTTACTTCTGAATAAACCTGCACAGGATTGTGCTGAAAGGTTGTTTAGGGTAAAAGCCTGAGTAGTCCCTGCATGACTGACATATCCCCTTCATGGAAATGGGGAAATGGGAGGAGTACTCTTCTCCCTCCTACACAAGCACTTCTCTTTTCCCAGCAATGATTCTGGGGGTGGGGAGGAAGGAGAAGGAAGAGTTACTGTCACCAACACTTTGCTGTATAGGGGCAGTAAAAATGCTGCTGCCCTCTTAGGTTAGGTGGGAAGAGGGAAACACAGTTTCATGTGGGGGAGCTACAGGCTCGCCTGCAACAGAATTTCTGCTCCCTCACCCTTCATAATTTGGGAGCGTGGGGTAATGATAACTTCTGTTCTAATCCTCTTTGATTCCCTAGGGTTTTCTTGGGGTTTTCTAGGCCATGTTTCTCAGCCAGGTCCCCCTGCTCTAGTTGCATTGCCTACTAGGACTGGGGAAGAGAGAGTACTAGTTGCTTCTTGAAACTAAGCAGAATTTTTTAGTATCACAAAGACAATTCCAGTGCCCTCCAGCTGTTTCACAGTGCAGTGAGAGGCACTCACAGCTGGCCCATGCTAATATACACAATATCCTTGAAATTCCACTTGACAGGGGAAGAAGCATCTGTGGGAACAAGCTGCACTAAGTCACCTGCACTGATAAGCAGCTGTACATTAAAACTATGAGCAGGGAGAAGCAACTAGGCAACATCCAGCTGTGTTTAAAAGCAAGCTGATATCACAATAAGCCCTTGGGGGATTTTTTAACAACTCAAAAGGTCACTAGCCCCAAACCAGGCACAGAAGGGGACAAAACCAAGCAGGGTTAGAAGCATGAATGCATGCATACAAAGCAAAACAACAACATAGGTACTGGTTTATTTTAGTTAGGTCCACATTTCCAAAACAGCAAACAACACCCCCCCGGTACTGTTTGCAAAGCCATGAAATTAGCTCCACTACCACCATCCATAACCCCACAAAGCAGTTTCTGAAGGTTTCTGGCAGACACTTACAGATGCACTGCAGCACTATTCCCTCCATCCTTGGGCCAATGGGTAGCCCTGTCTATACCTAATGGACAGTTTCTTTTTAGCAGCCCCCAATTTGCCCACCATGTGGATCCATTCCTCCTCTCTCCCCACTGCTGCCTCTTTGTACCTGCTGTTCTCTCCCCACCTCCGCCCACCATCTCACCTCTAAATGGAAGCAAAAGCAGCAGCAGCTCCGCATGCTGATTTCCCTCCCAGCCAACCCAAATGCTTCTCAGTCTCAGAGGCAGCCTGCAGGCACAGAGTGATGCACATGCTGAGATCCTGGCAGTGGTGCACTGGGCAGGCCAGGTGCTGGGTTCAGGCAGTGTGTGTGGGTGTAGATGGCAATGGTTAGCAAGAGTACAGTAGGAGATTGGGTAGTGGTGGGCTGCATGGCACTGCTTTAAGCATGTTCAGATGTGGCAGCAAGCAAACATGCAGAATGCCCTATCAGGCACATGCCACTTGGGCCCCCTTAATCCAGCTCTGTGACAAGTTAGGTTACATACAAAGAGTGTGTCAAGCAGGGCTACAATCACATCCATTGGCACCACCCCAGCATATATTCACAAATCCAGTGGTCTTCCCTATTCTTCAAGACAGAGACACAGTGGCCATTTCCCACTATGGTGACCTCTAGGAGCACGGCACTTTCCCCAGTGCTGAGGGTGGGCGGGGGAGTGGTCGTTAAGAGAAACAGAGCCCCTTTCAAGCCCCAGTGCCATCTTAGACTGCTGAGAAGTGTTGTCCTTTTCAGTGCTTTCCCATAGTGCTTTATGGGGAAAGAACTGAGAGAAATTACACTTCCCAGTGCTCCATGCACAACTCCCAAGATGGAACCAGGTTCAAGAGGGCACCATTTTGCTTAAAGGACCCCACCAGCACTGCATGGTGGGTATGGTCACCTCTACGTAGTTCCAGGGGGATGTGTGGCATATTGTTCTTCGGCAGAAGCTTCGCACAGGCCTAATACACAACTAGTCAGGCAGCCACACTTAGGGCCAATGGGAGCTGTCACTAGCTCCCGGGCCTTGCAATGAAGAACACTGCACTAATCCAACCTTTTGTATCACCTGTACGCTGCAGAACAGCTTATGCACATGGAAACTCCATTCAAGAGGCCAATAGAATGCTTAGGAATCAGGATGGGCCAGCTGGTGTGATTCAAACCCATTGACACTTTTTGGGATGCAGCAGGTTATCTACATAAGGCTACTCTTTACGTCCAACACATATATAATGTACCAAGCCCCTAGAGCAGAATAGATACAATCTCACTACTGGATTGCATATTGAGTATATATGTGTGTTATATATGCAATAGGTAAGTAAAAACAGAGCTAAAGTATTTTGTTGATGAGAGAAGCAAAATACTTCAGTTCTTTATTTTCCAGGCCCAAGGGCATGATAATGCTTGTGTGAAATGGCTTTGCTCCCATATGAAATCTAACAGGCAAGACAGTTTAAGCCACAAAGATCTGCAAGGCATTCAAGCAATGGCTGCAAATCCAGCAGAAAGGACATGATCTAAAGGCATCGCCAACACATATTTTTGACTCACAAGGTCTTCACACTGTGCTGTATGCCCAGAAATCCATATAGGGAAGACTCTGAATATCACAGAAGGCAATCTCTCACTGTGTGATTTGAACCAGATTTGAAAAGCTCACTCTGACTTGCGGGGCCACGCTAGCTGAAGTAACATCCGTATCACAGATGCAACTGTCTTCCCTCAAGGGATCCTGAGAAGTGTAGGCTTGTCAATGTGCAGAAAATTCCATGCGAGGAAGTCTCATCTCAGGCGAGAGGAGTTCTGAGAGTTAAACAGATTTCAAATTGCTTATGAGTTGGTAGAATGCAGCTGAGGGAAGAGAGTAACTATGATCTCCCTCCCTCCCTCCCTCCTGGCCTCTAACTGGAAGCAAAAGCAAAGGCAGCTCCACATGCTGACTCTCCTCCCAGCCTGCCCAAATGCTTCTTAATCTCAGCAGCAGCCCTCGGGTGCAGAGTGATGCACATGTGGAGATCCCAGCAGTGGTTTGCCGGGCAGGTCAGGTGCTAGGCTCAGGCCATGTGTGTGTGGGTGTAGCTGGCAATGGTTAGCAAGAGTATAGCAGAAGATTGGGTAGGAGTAAACTGCATGGCACCCCTTTCAGCACGTACAGATGAAAAACGTCTTTGTGTGGTGCTCTTCTGACATGCCATCCTCCTGTGCTTGAGTCAAAGAGGGTAGGGCCAATTCCCAAATGGGAAACAAAAGAACAGCCCCCCACCCTTTGACAGCACTAGGAATGCTTAACATGCAGATAATAGCACAGGCTTGCACTCTTCAGTGCTTAGGTGATTAAGTGCTCTTTTACATATAGGTACAAAATTCTGAGGTACAAATTTATATACATTGAGATTATTTGATATAACTTTAAACGTTCAGTGTCTCCTTTGTGAGGAAAGAAAAGTGCACCAAGAGAGGCCATTACTCATTACTAATTACTCATTTTAAATTACTCCCTATCCCTAAACTAGCTTTATGAAATATCTTTTATGAGGAATGTAAAAATATGATACAAAAATAACTTATTTGGCTCCTGTTTCTGCTAAATGAGAAATAATATTATCTCTGTACAGGGAAAAAGCTGTGTTTCTGATGTCAAAAGCTAGAGAGTATAGAGTTTGGTGTTAGAATAACATATTCACACAAAAAAGGGCCAGTTCAGATGATACTTTAAAATGTGCCATTAGTTCATCTGTAGTTTTTAATAACCACTTGGAAAATAGATTCAGCTGAACAGACCAATGTGGGTAGAGTGTAGTCTTCCAATCACGTACTTAGACTCTTACTACCTTCCTTTCACAGATGCAGGCCTATCACTCCACTCTCTCTATGGTTCCCAGGCTTCATTTGTTGTATTTCCTGTTTCAAACACAGCACCTTCCCATAGATATAACTACATAAAACAAAAGACTCATGCACAGTGACTGCAGCTATGATGCAATTATTTTCCAAGGAAGAACTGAGAGCTTTGGCTTCTTTGCAGATATGCTTCCCTGACTCCTATTTTGAAGTACACAAATTAAATGAACATGCTTGGAGATCTCAGTGTGCACTCTGTTCGGTTACATATTATATAACTGAATAATAGGAACAGGTAGATAGGAAGCTAGGAACATAGGAACACAGGAAGCTGCAATATACTGAGTCAGACCATAGGCCAATCTAGCTCAATATTGTCTACACAGAATGGCAGCGGCTTCTGCAAGGTTGCAGGCAGGAGTCTCTCTCTCCAAGCCCTATCTTGGAAATGCCAGGCAGGAAACTTGGAAGCTTTGGAACTCACTTCCTGCTGAAATAAGAGCCTCCCCATCTCTTACAACTTTTAAAAAGGCAGTCAAGATGCATTTGTTCACCCAGGCTTTTAATTAGATATTGTTTTAATTGTGTTTTAATAGTTTTAACATTTTAATTTTTAATTGTAGAAATGTGTTAATCTTTTTATTGGTTGTTCTTATTGTCTTGTAAAGCACCCAGAGAACTTGCGTTTTGGGAGGTATAAAAATGTGTTAAACAACAACAACAACAACCTTCTGCTCTTCCCAGAGCGGCTCCATCCCCTAAGGGGAATATCTTACAGTGCTCACACATCAAGTCACCCATTCATATGCAACCAGGGTAGACCCTGCTTAGCTAAGGGGACAAGTCATGCTTGCTACCACAAGACCAGCTCTCATCTCCTATATTAATATGTAATATATAACTTTTATATATAGTTATAGAACTATATATTATTATTATATATAATAAATATATATATTGATTGATTATGTGCTGTCAAGTTGGTGTCGACTCTTAGTGACCACATAGAAAGATTCTCTCCAGGATTATCTGACTTCAGCTTGGCCTTTAAGGTCTCTCAGTGGTGCATTCCAGGGGCGTAATTATAATAGGGCAAGGGAAGACAGTTGTCAGGGAACCCACTGCCTTGGGGTGGGGGGGGCGGCAGAGGCAAGACACATGACTGACTCCTCCAGCCATGCACCCGCCCGGGCTTCCTTCAGTTGTATTCATCCACCAAAATTGATGTGAGTGTTAAGACCTGAATAGCATGTCTTTCTCTAGTACTATGCATCGCTCACAATTTACAAAACCTTTAAAAATGTAATTTAGGATGATGTTCTATTGTGGCACATAGGGGTGTGTGTGTGTGTATGTGTGTGTGTATGTATATGTATGTGTGTGTGTATATATGTGTATGTATACACACACACACACACACACACACACACACACACACACACACACACACTTATTCAGCCTCATTAGATTTCTTTACTTCATGAGCTGAGTTTCAGCCGGAGGGGCCCATTTTAAAATCTTGTCTCTGCGCCCACTCCAACCTTGCTATGTCTCTGGTGCATTCATTGATGATGTAATCAAATCCATCCACCTTGCTGCTGGCCGTCCTCTTCTTCTCTTTCCTTCAACTTTTCCCAGCATTTTGGACTTCTCAAGGGAGCTGGATTTTGCATAATGTGTCCCAAGTATGATAGTTTGAGCCTGGTCATTTGTGTCTCAAGTGAAAATTCTGGATTGATTTGTTCCATGATCCATTTGTTTGTTTTCCTGGCTGTCCATGGCATCCTCAAAAGTCTTTTCCAGCACCAAAGTTCAAAATCATCAATGCTTTTTCTGTCTTGCTTCTTCAAAGTCCAGCTTTCACATCCATAGAGGGTCATGATAAAAACCATTGTCCAAATGATTCTAATCTTTGTAGATATAGACACGTCACAGCATCTAAATATCCTTTCCAAGGTCTTCATTGCAACCCTACCAAGTGCTAGTCTGTGGTGTAATTCTTGACTGCTGGATCCATTACTGTTGATGGTTGATTCTAAAAGGCAGATGCTATCCACCGCTTCAATGTCTTCATTATCAATTCTGAGGCTGTCTGCTGTACCTGTTGTCATTAGTTTAGTCTTCTTTACATTTAGCCATAGTCCCATTTTTTCACTGTGCTCCTTGACTTTCATTACTAGAGCCTGCAGATCAATAGCGCAAGTTATTGATGTTTCTTCCTCCAACCTAAAAACCACGCTCATCTTCTTCCAGTCTGGCTTCTCTCAGTATACGTTCAGCTTATAAGCTGAATAAATACAGACAAAGTATATAGCCCCGTCTTACTCCTATGCCAATCTGGAACCAGTCTGTTTCACCATGTTCCGTCTGGACTGTGGCTTCCTGATCTGTGTATAGGTTTCTCATGAGAACAATGAGATATTCTGAGGCACCCATCTTCCTAAAGATATTCCACAACTTGACATGATTAACACAATCAAAGGCTTTTCTGTATTCAATAAAGCTCATATTGACTTCCTTTTTTCTTTTTTGGTATTCTTTGGTCTCTCAATTATCCAGCGTGCATCAGCAGTGATGCCTCTTGTTCCTTCTCTGTTTCTGAAACCAGCTTGAACATCCAGCATTTCCCTTTCCACATAGGGCTCTAATCTGTGTTGGATGATCCTGAGCATTATTTTGCTAGGATGTGAAATTAAGGATATTGTGCAATAGTTGTGCAATCTGTTAAATCTCCTTTCTTTGGTATGGGTATGTAGACTGATCTCTTCCAATCTGTTGGCCATTGTGTCATTCTCCATATTTGCTGGCATAATTTGATTAGAGCCTTAACTGATTCTTCTTCTGTTGTCTGCCATATTTCTGTAGCTATTCCATCAATTCTTGTAGCCTTCCAACTTGGTAATGACCAGAGTGCTGAGCTAACTTCATCTTCCTGTACTAGAGGTTCTTGCAAGTAGGGAATATCTTCTAGAGTATCTTGGATGTTGATGCCCCTTCTGTACAGATTTTCAGTATACTCCTTCCATCTCTGTATCTGTTACTATCTGTCCTTTGGCATCCCTTAACATACCAATTTGAGGTTGGAACCGCCTTCTAAGTCCAGAGATCTTTTGGAAAACTTTCCTTGTTTTTCCATGTCTATTTCCATCCTTATGGTTTTTACAGATGTCATTGTAATACTGCTCCTTGTCCCTTCTAACAGCATTCTCAAATTCCTTATTAAGTTCCTTTGTGAGGTCTTTACCTTTCTTGACTTTGGCTTCTCTCCTCTTCTTGGCAATTTCCACCATCTGTTTTGACATCCATTTTGCTTTCTTCTGTTTCTTGGTCTTTGGGAAGTCCCTTTTTACATTTATCCTTAACAACTTTGATTTCATTCCACAGTCCCTCAGGTTCCCTATCAATGAGGTTCAGAACTTCAAAGTGGTTCCTGATATTTTCCTTGAAAATGGTGGGTACATTCTCAGGTTCACATCGTGGAAGCTGGATAGCTTTGTTTTTCCATTTTAGCTTGAGTTGGAACTTGCTCATGAGCAGTTCATGATCTGTTCCACAATCAGCCCCCTCACCACATTTTTACATTTTTGCTGTTATAACTGAGGTCTTCTAATGTGATCAGTTTCCGTTATTTCTCTCTCTCTATATATAAAACGGAAAGCACTTGCAATCTGCAAGCATTCCTCGAATGATTGCCCCCGGGTAAATGGGCTTCCCCCAGCCTACCACAATTTCCAGCAGTGAGCTGAGAGCGGCGGCTGCTCTAATGAGAGCAGCGGCCACACTCGTGGCACAGGACACTGAGATGCAGAAGGAGGAGGTCCTCGTGCTCCACACTTTTGCCTTCACTGCACCACTACTCGTGTGGCCGCGCAGCATGGTAACAGCAAAGACAACAACACTCATCTGCTAGGGGAGGCAGGTGAGCTCCTGCCTTCCCCACACACCTCCCCAATGGCAGTGTGAGGTTGTGTGAACAACCTCAAAGTGTTGCTTCACTACCTAACTTATTCCCATTGGCTGCAAGAAAGGGGATGTGAAAGGTGAACGCAAGCTTCTTTGGTGATATCCAACTGCTCTCAGTATGGCTGAGAAGAATAGCTTTGCTTCCATCTTTCCCCCTTCCATAAATGTTCATCAATAAATAATTAACAATTACTTACTCAGTAACCTTAGGCCATTAGGAACTGGCTTGCTAATACCATAAATTTCAAAAGAAAGTGTAGATTTTAAAGATAAACGTATATTAAGGGGTGTTTTGAAGGACTGTGTGTTGTAAACTTTGTTTCTTTGATCAAAACTCATAATAAGACCCTTTGATCCTTTTGTATTTGTTTTGTTTGGCTAAGCAGCAAAGCTACCTCCATATACATTTCAAAGGGGTGCTGCAAAGTTGTAACTGGACAAAGGGAAGAGGCAATCTTTTCTGAGAGAACTTGCAGGTGGTATATAAATTAAATAAGAAAGAAAGAAAGAAAGAAAGAAAGAAAGAAAGAAAGAAAGAAAGAAAGAAAAAGAAAGAAAGAAAGAAAGAGATGATTACAACCTAGGATGGCTTTATTTTCAAAACTGATCTAGACTGGCATCCTTGTAACTGATTGTGCTGCTAGGACAGAGCAATAGAACAAGCCAAGATTGCAAGTGGCACAAACATAACAGGAAATCACAGTAAGGACAAATTCTGGTCAGCAAGCCAACTTCAAACAATGGGCTGGTTCTCATGATCAATGTACTGTCACTTTGATGGGAATCTGATACCCTAGCCGTACATGTGCATGCTCCCATGGAGTGTGTCATGTGAACCCAGGCTTGTTGTTATTTCTATTCCTGTTTGGCAACACCAACCTGACATGGGACTGACATGGATAAGCCAACTTCAGATCCTGATTACAGATCTTGGCTTCATGTTGATCTCATCTCGGGTTGGCACATTGCCAAACAAAGATCATCAGAAAAGTCTGGGTATATACAACATGTTCCATGGGAGCAGGCACAAAGCAGGAATCTCAGATTTCTGCCAAATTGACATTACATCGATGGTGAGAACTGGCCCACTGATTCTGAATCCTAGTTTCAAATCCATGAGCCCCACCACCTGTTAAGATCATCTGGAGAGGTTCATTTGCAGTTGCCGCCAACTCTCTTGGCAGCTGCTCAGGAACAGGCCTTCTCTGTTGCTTCCCCTGGACTTTGGAATGTTCTCCCTATTGAAATAAGAGCCTCCCCATCTCTGAAAACTTTTTAAAAGGCACTGAAGACACATTTATTCACCCAGGCTTTTAATTAGATTTATAGTTTTAATATTGGGTTTTAAATGATTTTACTTTTTTATTGATTTGATGTTTTAAATGTTTTTAATTGTAAACTGCCCAGACACACACGTTTTTGGCAGTATGAAAATAATTTAAATAAATAAATAAAATAACATAGTTTGTCAGCCCCAAATAAATCACTGTTTGTTGACATCAATTTGGATGATCCAACTAACCATAGTTAAGTAACATAAACTATGGCTTTGTGCTACATTTCTATACATTGTTACTGAATTGCTTTTATCTCCCTTTTGTATTGAGCTACTAGTGAATGTGTAATTTTTGTTAGTAGAACTGAAGAAGAAAGTTTCAAGTGCATAGGCACTGAGGCCATTTTTTTCAAAAATCTCTTTGGACTGTTATTCTACAGCTTGGCATTCAGATATGTCTCATTTGTTTGAGGAAAAAAGACCCCAAGCTTAAGGTATTTAAAAGCTTACAAATGTTTGGATTTGTATAACTACATCACAGTTTAGGAAGACTATATATACATAGAATTGGGCTAGCACACAGTATATATACTCAGTGTTTAGATAACATACATTATTGAAAAAATGCTAATGAAGATGTTTTAGACCAGAAAATCCATCTGACCAAATCCATCTGACCACAGAAATCAATGTGGAAGAAATTAGACTGAGTATGTAGAATGACTTACATGGCAGCAGGAAAAGATGGGTAAACTGGAAAGTCTTCTGTAGAAGTAGTGCCTTAAGAATTCACATGGAGGTCATTTCATGAGACTCTCATCTGAAATAATTTGAACTGATTTTTAAAAACATACATTCAAATCCTGCAAATGTGTTTGCTCTTATAGCCAATTCCCTGTTTGCAAAAGAGCAGTGATTTGCTTATATGAATAGCGTGGAAGCAGAAAATCTAACATTTTTGCCCCCCGCCCGAAACATTGATTATTAAAATATCATTTTAAATGCAACTTCTATTAAACAAAATATTAGCATTGTGCTATGTGTAGTTTCTTTACTAAGAAACTAAGAAAATTGTTTTTTTTAACTGAAATCAATTTTAAACTGTTTAATTTGTTTTTATCAGACTGTTTTTATTGTATTTTGTATTTTTGACTGTTTTTACTCTTTTATATTGTGTTTTAAACTTTGTACACTGCCTAGAGATGTACATATGGTCTATCATATAAAATATGATAGATAGATAGATAGATAGATAGATAGATAGATAGATAGATAGACAGACATCCACTGCTCTGAAACCATCTGCAATTTGTGCATGCAGTTTTTACTTGTTCTTAGGCCTGCTTCATATAATTCATTTTTTTGTTCTTTTAAAAATACATTTTGTTACAAGAAAGTAATTATGTCATATAAAATATCTCATATGGATTTACTCAGTCTTTAAACTTAACATTCCACTCAACAACAATCAATAACATTCCAATAAACAAAATCCATATTTGTATAATCTGTTATATCACTGCCTTTCATCCCTAATATAAACGTAAAAACAATAGAAAAGCAATATAATGTTTAACGTAAAAGTGATATCCCAGATCATAAAGAACCCTGGTACAGGTTCTTTTGGCATAGAATAGCTACCTACTATAGCTACTATGCCATCTCAATCCCTCTGCTCGCCGCTTGAATAAGCGGCGCAGCATATTTGCCTGCCCCCCCCGGGGAAGCACGAGGCTTAGAACGGCCTGATTGGCTGAAGGGCCCGTGCAGGGGGCGGGGCTTCAGCTGTGCGTCCTGCTCCAGGCCTGAGAGAGCTCACTTTGCTCTCTGCAGGCACTGGAGCAGGACGCCTTTTTTGGCTCCTGCCTTTTTGGCCTGCGGGTCGGCGGGGGGAGCGGGTTTCCACCTGAGTGGTGGTGGCGGCACAGGGGGGCAGCTTTTTAAGCCCCCCCCAAGGTTTGGAGAGGCTTACAGGGCCTTCTGTTTGGGCGGGCAGCACCCGCCGGCGTAGGGCCCCGGCTGCTGCCGGTCGGCTTGAGCTCCCCAGCACGTTAGCCGGGCGGTTAGCGGGCGCATTTCCCACCTAGAGCGGTTGTTCAGCAGTCCCCCCCTCTTCTTCAGCGTGGGGGGCGGGTTTTGGGGTGGCTCCATGGTCCGGTCCCTGGGGTTTGCAAGCGGCAGGGGGGTGGGTATTCCCCTGGGTTCCCTGCAAGCCCGGCGGTAGGCCTTCCTGCATCATGGGGGGGGGGGACAGACAGGGGCAGCAGTAATCACAGATACCGGCGAATTGGGAACAGAGGTTTTGTGTGGGCCTCTCGATGGTGATAGTGGGGGGGGGATTCCACACCACTTGGTCTCTTAAGCCACATCTGGAAAGGGTGGTGTTTATATTGGTTGCCATCTGGCCTATCTGAGTTCTCTCAATGGGCCCAAAGAAAGCTAAGGTGAAGTCTGGGGGGAAGCGCGTTCAGCCCCCACCATGCCCAACTCCGGTCTCCGACTCCTCTTCTGAGGATGATGGAGACATGGGTACCGTGTGGGCACTTATAGCCCGCTTGGAGGCACTGGAAAGGGAAAAACGGGTTGTGGCCCCCGCAGTTGAGAAGGGTGGTCCATCTGGGGTTCCAGCCGGTCCCAAGAGAGTTACAAGGGGGGCTAAACGGGCTAAACTCATGCAGTCGCTTTCATCCAGGATTGAAGCCTTGGAAGCACGTGATTCGCACCCAGTACCTGCAGCGGAAGACCTGACATTGGGCAAGGATGGTACCTCAAGTGTTCCTGAGTCCGGCATTGAAGACACGTGGTCGCAAGACAAGCAAGGGGTTGGTGAGTCCATGCACCACACATGGCCCTGGGGAATGTCCCCCTGGGGCCACACAATTACCCCTTACGGGTGGCAGCCTGCCCCATTTGGCCCTTTACCCCCATATGGGGCTTGTGCGTAGGTATGGCAGGGGGCCACTCCTTCTTCATCTGGCGAGCTACCTGCGGTCGCAGGCAACAGTGTAGATATCTCAGGGGCACAGATTCCTTACTTGCCATGTGAGACCTCGCTGCCGCTAGGCGATCACCTGCTGCCCGCAGTGAAAGAGCGCATCTGGCGTGGGGAATTTGTAGACATCTTCCAGCTGCTCTTCAGGGAGCATGAACCGGTCGTGAAGGAAGGAGAACAGAAGAGGGAGGATGTAAAGTCAAAATGCAAGCCTATTGAGCATAATTGGGCCAACTGGCTGTCTGCATACACGGTTTACGTGGGTGTGATGCTACAAGTACACGTCTCCAAAGGCCCCGCCCTAGTAAAATACATGGACATAATACACCGTGGATACATGGATTTTATGGGCAACGCCTGGGAGCGTTATGATCGCTCCTTTAGACTTAGGGCTTCCTTGAATCCAGCTATCCCCTGGGATAGGCAACATTAGGAGCTCTGGCTCCTTATCATGACACCCTCAAGGCCAATTCAGGGTGAGCGAGCTGATAGTGGCCACCTTATTTCCAGGATTCCAGCAGCGCAGTCCTCAGGGCCTGTCGCTGTGCAGGGTGTTCAAAGTACCCTTCCATGCTGGGCCTTTAATACAAGCGGCAGCTGCAATCGATCTCCCTGTAGATTCCAGCATGAGTGCGGGTTTTGTGGAGGGAAACATGCCAGCATTCACTGCCAGCGTGTCAAGGGTCCTCGGGGAGGACCAAAAGAACCACCCACGGGCGGCAGGAAAGGCGAAGGCGCCATGCAGGGCGCTCCTACAGGTAAAGGGCCCCAGCCTGGTTAAGGTCCCGGTTTTGGCACGCCTTCTAAGGGATTACCCACTGAGGGCTCAGGCTGCCTATCTGTGGGAGGGTTTTACCCAGGGGTTTCGTATTCCGTATGTTGGTTTAAGGGTTCACAGTATGGCCTCCAATCTTAAGTCCGTGGTGGGTATGGAAGCGGTGGTGCTTTGGAAACTTCGGAAAGAAATAGCCTTGGGCCTGGTTCTTGGCCCATTTGAGGAACTACCCATGCCTGATTTGCGTATATCACCCGTTGGGGTGGTGCCCAAAAAGGCGCCGGGCGAATTCTGACTGATTCACCACCTTTGGGCCGATGTCTTTCGGAACAAGACTGTGCGCTTCTGGTGCGATAACCAGGCCACAGTGCAGGTTATCAACAGGCAGTCTTCCAAGTCCCCCAGGGTCGTGAACCTAGTCAGGGCCTTTGTTTTGGCCTGTTTATCCAACAATATCCAGTTTGTAGCATGTCATGTGCCCGGCATGCAAAACTGCCTGGCGGACGCGCTGTCTTGTTTCCAGGTGCAGCGCTTTCACCAGCTTGCGCTGGAGGCGGAGTTCCTGCCCGAGCAGATGCCGTCGTGGCTGTGGAGCCTTGGCGCCTAGAAGCGCAGAGGGCTGTTTGGGCTTCTCTGGCCCCAAGCACGCGGGCGACTTATACTAGACAGTGCAGGGTCTTCCAGGAATTTAGGACACAGGTAGGCTTGAACCAGGAGTGGCCCCCTCCCGCAGAACAGTTGATGCAGTTTTTGGTACATCTCAAGGGTAAAGGTTTGACCCCTGGGGCTTTGGCAGGTTATTTAGCAGCTGTGGCTTTTCAATCTAAATCACGGGGCCTTACTGATACTATGGGGGATTTTAGGGTGCGGAGAATGCTGGAGGGTTGAGCATGAGAGCACCCGACTGTGGCGGACAGCCAGAGGCCCCTCCTGCCCTCAGCTGTTCAGGGGGCTATAGAACATTTTTCAATTCTTTGCCGGTCTCCCTACGAAGCGGCGCTTTTCCACGCAGCCACGTTAGTTATGTTTTTTGGTCCTTTCGTGCCAGTGAGTTGTTTCCTAGGGGATGGAGTGGCCCTGTACTTAAGGTAGTGCATTTCAGGGATGTTAACATAGAACAAGCCGCGGTGCGACTACGCCTCCGTTTTTCAAAGACGGATCAAAAGGTCAGGGGGCATCTCGTCTCACTACATCAGGCTGACAACACGCTCTTGTGCCCAGTGCGGGCCTTGAATTCTTACATGGCCCTGCGGGGGTCACGTCCCAGGTGCCTTTTCATCCACGAGGATGGGAGCCCCTTGTCTCAATATCAGTTCTGGGCTGTGGTGCGTCGGGCACTCGAAGCAGCTGGGGTTGCCACCACACAGCTTTCTCTCCACTCATTTCGCATCGGCGCTGCATCTGCAGCTTCTCAACTGGGTTTTTCGGGCGAGTCCATCCAGCACATTGGGTGTTGGCGGTCTGCCACATACAAGAGGTACGTGCGCTAGTGCCTGAGGGCAGCAGCGCTGATTATGTTTTTCTCTTACAGGCCCTGTTCGACGGGCGACAAGGGCTCGAGTCCTCATTCTCGGCCATTCCATAGTGTTCTGGACCCACAAGGCCACACGCGGGGCACCTCCTGGAACACAACTAGGTCTTGGGCAGAGGGCATCGATCTCCTGGATCGGTCGTCGAGGGATGGTCATTGCCCAATTTCTACCTATGTTATGGGAATTTTTGGCAGCAAATCCGCTGCCTGACATTCTTGTGTTTCATTTGGGAGAGAAAGATTTAGTGTCTCAGTCAGGGTTGTCCATTTTCCATAGCTTGCGAAAGGACATACTACAAGTCCTTGAGTGGTGCCCAGGAATTTCAATCATCTGGTCTGACATGCTGCAATGCAGGGTTTGGAGAGGTGCAGGGGACCCTTATAAGGTTGACAGGGCTCGCAAGAAGGTCAACGCCCAGATGGCGCATTTCCTGAATACTTTGGGGGGTGGCCTCATAGAACACCCCGAAATCATTTTTTTGGTGCCCAGCTTATTCAGAGGGGATGGCGTGCACCTCTCACCCAGCAGGACCAGTTTGTTTCTTAGGGATTTAGAGCGGGGATTGGCTGGGTGGCTATGTGCTTGGTTGGGCGGCGGGGGGTTAAGCTAGGCTAACCCCCGCTGTGGCAGGTGCAGTGCAGTTGGGAAGATCTTATCAGGCTGGTGAACATCTTCAGGTAAGTGTTTGGCTACAGGTCGGGAAGGGCAACTCCCTAGAGACTGCACGGCTCAGGGATATCTGCCCTTGGTCGACCTACTCTGACAGACTAAGCCCCGTGGAATGGCTGAACAGCTACCTGAGGGCAAGGCCAGCTCAGGTGCCTGGCACTAGGCTGGCTAGGATAGGCAACCCCGGATTTAGAGCATTTGGGGTTGCCTGGAGCCAAGGTGTATCGCCCTATGCCTTAGGGTAGGCATGCCCTGGTGGTGCATGCCTATAGTACCACACTGTAGAAGGAGGAGAGCCAATCCCTGCTCTTTAAGTTGTTGTTGTAGTTTTAAATAAATTGTGGCCCTAATTTATACCAATACCTTGTGTCTCGTGTCTTCTTGGGTGTCGGGCAATGTCTACTTGCCTCACTCATGGTAATGCCTCCCCTCAGGGAGGTTATGTTCTTAAGGAGGTAGTGGTCCTTCTCCTTTTAAAGAAGTCCACCCAAGATCCAAATTTATTTGAACAACTTTTACCGTTTTTACCAGCCCACCTTTCCTGGACAAGGTACATGAGAACAACCCTGATGGATCAGGTCCAAGCCCATCTAGTCGAGTATCCTGTTTCCCAGTGTCCCACCAGATACCAATCGGAAGCCCACAGGCAAGAGATGAAGGTGTGCCCTCTAAATACAAGATGTATTTAGAGGCATCTTGCCTCTGAGGCTGGAGGTGGCCTATATCCCTCAGACTAGTAGCTGTATTTATAGGCCTGTCCTCCATGAGTTTGTCTAAGCCAGCCTTATAGCCATCCAGGCTGGTTGCCATCACCACATCCTGTTTCAGAAAATTCTATAGTTTGATTATGCACTGTGTGAAAAATGCTTCATAAGAACATAAGAAAAGTCCTGATGGATCAGGCCAAAGGCCCATCTAGTCCGGCATCCTGTTTCACACAGTGGCCCACCATATGCCTCTGGGAAGCCCACTAGCAAGAGCTGAGTGCATGCCCTCTCCTCCTACTGCTATTCCCCTGCAACTGGTATTTAGAGGCATCCCACTTTTGCCAGAACTAAATTTCTTGGCCACCAATTTCATGGGATGACCCCTGGTTCTAGTGTTGTGTAAATTGGGAGAATTTTTTTTCTCTATTCACTCTCTCTACTCCATGCATAATTTTATAGACCTCTATCATGCCTCCCCTTAGTTGTCTTTTTTCTAAGCTAAAAAACCCCAGATGTGGTAACCTTTCCTTGTAAGGAAGGTGTTCTAGGCTCCTGATCATCTTGGTTACATTAACCAAGGTGTTGGGGTGCATTATGGCATTTCAACTCCAGGTCTTTCTGGAGGAAGCTGTTTACTTAGATCTATTTCGGTCTGACTTCTGACTGAGGTATCAGACTAATTCTGCCTTCATAATCTTGGTGGATAACCTGTGCTGGGAGAATATAACATAAGAACAGGAGAATATAAGAACAGCCCTGCTGGATTGGGCCCAAGGCCCATCTAGTCCAGCATCCTGTTTCACACAGTGGCCCACCAGATGCCTCTGGAGAGCCCATAGGCAGGAGTTGAGGGCATGCCCTCTTCCTTGCAGTTGCTCCCCTGCAACTGGTATTGAGAAGCATTGTGCCTCTGATAGGGGAATAAAATACTTGTGTCCTGCCCCTCCAGTACAATACTGCTTGGGGTGGCTCAGAGATGATACAATGAATAAAACATTTTCAAAATTAATAAAATTCAGTTAAAAAGAAGACCCCATTAAAACCATATTTACAAATTAAAAACCTATTAGAAACAGATATGGAGCTCCTTCTCACAATCAAGGCTTTGGAAACTTACCATCACCACAAACAATCACCTAGTCCTTGCTGGGCAGGCAGATCACCTGCCCAGATGATTGCTGGCTGCCCCTGGCAGCACGGAGGGCCAGGGGCCAAGACGTGTCATCTATGCTCTTGAAAATCCCACAATGCACAACATGAGTGTGTGGTGCATTGTGAGGATTCCCCCAGCACTAGCTGGGAGCCCCACAGTCTCCCGGCACTGGCTTAAAGCAGCCGGTGTTACACTGACAGACAATTTGAAAAACACGGCTAAGGGAGTGTATGGCTTACTAAAGAGAGTTGGGGCAGGAGGGGATTTAAATTTTACTTTAAAGTTTCCACTGGCAGTGGCTGTGGCAATGGCTGCAGTGGCCATGGGGATGGAAAGATGGGGGTGGTGTGGACTCTCCCCAACCAACGCTGAGCAGGCAGGCTTGTTTGGGGCCTATGTGCATGCATGGAGGTCAATAAAATGGCCTCTGCACATGCGTGGAGGCTATTTTATTGACCTCCATGCACACACAGAGACCTGAAATGGGCCCCAACTGGGCCTGCCTGTTCCAGTGGGGTGGGGGTGGGGGTGGGGCCACCACTGGCGGCAACTTTAAGGTAACATTTAACTCGCCTTCCACCCCAACTCTCCTTAGCTAAGCCCCCTGGTCCCCCTTCCCCTTTCCAGTCCTTTCAGATTCCACTTTACCAGTATGGCTTTGAAACTGGGTTCAGTTCAAACTGAACCAAGCCCGTTTTTGTGCACAAAACTGGACCAGACTTGGTTTGGCTTGATTCCAGTTCAGTTCAAGCCCAACTGGGTTTTCCAGTTTTGTGCACACCCCTAGTCAAATCCATTGAAATTAATAGTGCAGGTAACTTGAACTAATTTCAATAGCACTGCTCATGAGTACATAGTAAGCTGCCTTGTACTGAGTCAGGAGTGTACCAATCACACTTGGCTGTGCCTCCAACTTCTTCTGGCTCTGCCCATCATCTGCCTTGTTGAGCGCCACCCCCCTCCCCAGTCTCAAAAGCCACCAACAGCCCTTGCCTAGTGCACTTCTTGACTGAACAGAGATTTGTATCTAGGATGCTCTCTTGCAATTGCAAATGTAACCACCACCACCCTGGCTGTTGTTTTGCCTAAATCTTGAAGTGACTGTTGCTAGTAGGGGACACTGGAAAATTCAGGCATGGAGATCTTCCATTTGCAGCCAGCATTTGTTACTAATTTGCCTAATTATTTCAAGATATTATGAGAATAGTACTGATACTGTGTTTGGCCAGGAAAAAGAACTCTTAGCCATAAACACAAGAAACAGATTGAAACACAACCAAAAAATAGCTCTAAACACATGAAATAAGTTGGAAAGACTCTCTTTCCAGACTATCTTTCCAAATTAAATGTTCACTAAGAAGATGAAGGCGATGGGACTAAGTGCTGGACCACACTAAATTATCTAGCCACATGATGTTCAAAGTTAGCTTTCCTCTGTGCAGGTTGAAGGGGTAGATGATAGAGGTTTGGGAACTATGCCCAAATGCTAGAGCCTTTTACAACCAAGACCAAGAGTTAAAATATGTGAGAAGAAGCCCACTTGTATATGCTGCTGGGCCATACCATTTGAGACTGCAAGTGTGAGTTTGAATAACTGAATGCTTCCCCAACATAAAAGTATGCATTTAGTGAGGCAGGTCTCACAATCGGTGAGACCTGTCTCCAGAGGGTTTGCCGGGAGAGTGGGCTAAGCCCACTAAGCCTGCTCTCCTTGCAAATGATCATTAATCCCTCCCTAGGTGGCCGGATTGGCCGCCCACACGATGGCCAGCTCCGTCACTGAGCCGTCAGGGGCTTGGGAGTTCAGTGGCCATGCGCCCCCCGGGAGTTCCAGCATGCTCTGTGCAAGCACACAGAGCATGCTGGAGAGACCCCCAAGCTGGGAGGCTGCCTTTTAGCCTCCCGGTTGGGGGTCTCCTTGTGAGTTGCCACAGAGCCGCACCATGGCCACACACAATCTGGAAACCCCGGTTAGCAGAGCGCTCACTCTGCTAATCTGGGCTAAGGGGAGGGCTTCGCAAGTGGGTTAGCCGCTTGTAAACCACCGGGCTCACCTGCGACCGGCTGGTGCAACACGACCAGCCAAAATCGGGCTAGGCTCTCCTAGCCCAATTTTTGCTGGTTGTGAGAATTGTGTACTTTTTGTGTATTTTTACCCAAGCATACATAATACACATAGACTCTGTAGACATATTTGTATCTCACAGAATCCTATGTGCTGGGAAATGTGAGGAGTCTGAATCCAAAATTTTGGCAAGAGAGGAATTAGTGATGACGGCAGTAGCTTGTGTCTAGATTTTTTGGTGGCTTTTTGCCACTACTCACCCACTGCAAACCCCACTGGCCTCTATGGTGACACCTGTGTATCACTGCTGTTGCCACTGATTGCTTTCCATGATATCGATGTATAATGTTGCTGCCCCAGCAGAAGCCCATCTCAGCGACAAGAGGTGCTTAGGTGATGATGTCATTATATTGCAGCTGTATGGGAAGCGAGCAATGGCAGTGTTGAGCGAGGTCCATGGAGGGCAACTAGAGGTGACAGCTGCAGTGATAAAGGGGCTGCTGTGGAGGCATATCGCAGATGCACAGGATGGCTCTCCTCCCACAGCAGCCCATGTACAGAGCACATCACTCAATTATAGATCTGCCACTGTTGCTAACCCCTAATATTCTAATGGTGTACATTTTCCCTGTACTGAGGAATCACAGAGGCTGGTGTATACAAAGATGCAAAGTTCTAAGATGAAATGCTCAGATAGACAAATAGGAGAATGAAGGACTTGATACTGTGCACAAGGTAATGAAAAACTATGACTAGATAGGACTATGTCCATGGCTTGAAGGTGACTTTGCTGTAACCTTTCAAACAAGGCCTTGCGAGGGTGATATAAGATGCAGAAAAGGATAGATGAGAGAGGATCTAAAGCATGGCTTAATGTTTTAGCAGGAAGAAATTAGGAGATGACAGATATTAGAGATGCCATAAGGAAAGAACTGACAGGAGTTGATGACAGCTTGGACCAGAGGAATCAAAATAAACAAAGGAGCAGCTTAAACAGATGAAAGGAAAAAGGCATCATGGACAGAAAACTGCGGTGGGCAAAGGAAATGAGACTGAAGGAAAGTCAGTTTTGTGAAATAAATTCTCATTAGCACCACCAAAAGTCATCACATTTTTGCCACATGTTTTGAAAGGCAAAACATAAAATGTTTGCCATCCAATATTTACATTTTTCCTCTGTGTTGAAAGGCGGGTCTCCGAAGATGGAAAGGGCCTAGCACTTCCTTGAAAAACATTCAGTTGTCTTACTGCCAGACTGAAAATTGAAGTGGAAATATATTAAATAAAAATTAGTGTGAAGAATATTTAAAAATTTATGGAACTTGGGATGTCAACAAGACATTTCACTAAAAAGAAAAACAACACTTGGATCTGACAAACATTTATATGGAACAAAACACTGCATTAATCCAAAGTTTTTGTTACGACTGTGGTGTGAAAGCAAACGCAATACATTTGCTTCCTGTTCATTGGCGGAGTTATAGAGGTTTTTGTGATGACTTGACAAATCAGTCCCTTGAGAGCTTGAGGATCGATAACATATAGATGACTAAATACCACTGGTCATATATACAATTCCAATAATTATTAAACCATCAATACAATGCACTGAGATTATTTTCAGTGGAAGAAAGTGATCACATGTATTGCGAATGTCTGCAATAATGTGTATGCCAGGTTCATGTGTTGACTACCCATTGGCATAATGCTGAATCAAACAAAATTTAAATCATCAGCAACCAAATTTCTGTGAAAGTAGGTGCAGAGGAGGGCTAAAATTTTCCAAAAGGTTCAAAGGCCCATTGTTGGATATATTCAAGACTGAAAATATACTTTAACTGTTTGTTTAAATTTTCTTTTTATCCAGATAGATAATACCCACATAAAACAATAGATGAGAAGTTACAAATTATTGAAATATATGGTTAGATCTTGGGGCAGAACAAAGATGGAGCCACATCTCAATAATATCTCACTCTTTTTCCGTAAGAATCCATAAAGTTGAGGAATTGAAGTCAACTTTCCAAACACATCCTAGAAGACTCGATTTAATGTCCCCTTAATTTCTGTCATAATCTTGTATTTATTTTTACTTTTTTATTCTTTATAATTATAGCAATGTTGCCAACACAACAGCCTTATTCAGAAATTTGATTGCACATGCATAAAGGTCTCTGTACACTGCAGATGTTTTTGTGCACATGTGTTCACTAAAAGAGGCACTGCTTGGAGGTGGTTCTGCTCCTACCTTGAGGCCTGTTTCCAAAAGGTGATGCTGGGGGATTACTGCTCAAGCCCTTAGCTGTTATGCTTTGGTAGTTCAGCAGGGTTCCATTCTTTCCCTTGTGCTGTTTAACATCTACATGAAACTGCTAGGAGAGGTGATCTAGAGATTTGGCCTGAGGTGAGGTGTCATCAATATGAGGATGACACTCAGTTTTATCTCTCTTTTTCATCCGATGCAAGTGAGGCAGTCACTGTCTTGAATCAATGCCTCGATGCAGTAATGGACTGGATGAGGGTGAACAAGTTGAGACTCAATCCAGACAAGACAGAATTACTCTTGGTCAGTGGTTTCTCTGCCCAGGTGAATGGTGTCCAGCCTGTTCTAGATGGGGTTGCACTCCCCCTGAAGGACCAGGTTTGCAGTTGGGGGGTGCTCATTGATCCAGCACTGTGGCAAGAAGCTCAAGTGGCCTCTGTGGCTCAGAGCACCTCTTATCACCTTTGGGTGACACACCCACTGTGACCTTACCTGGATAGAGATGGCTTGGCCACAGTTACTGATGCTCTGGTAACAAGTCACTGCAATGCGTTGTACATGGGGCTGCATTTGAAAACAGTCTGAAAACAGCAGCTGGTACAAAATAGGGCTGCAAGATAATAATAACTTTGCAGATTGGGTTTTTAAATCATATTACACCAGTGCTTCATCAGCTGCACTGGCTCCCAGTTCATTTCCGGGCCCAATTCAAAGTGTTGATGTTAACCTTTAAAGCCGTAATTGGGACCAGGTTATCTGAGAGGGTGCCTTGCCCCAAATGTCCTGACCCAGACCTTAAGATCTTCTTCGGAAGCACTGCTCCGAATGCCTATGCCAAACAAGGTGAGGCAGGTGGCTACTAGGGAGAGGGCCCTTTTGGTGGTTGCACCACATTTGTGGAATAGCCTTCCCAGTGAGGTTCACCTGGCTTCATCACTTTGTTCATTTAGATGCTAGGTACAGTAACAACCTTATTGTTCACTCAGGCCTTAAATTTGATTTTAAAAACTGACTTTAAAAGTAAGTTTTACATTGTTTTGTATGTGTGTGTGTTGTGATTTTATGTTATGTGTTTTATTTGATGCTTTAATATTGTGTTGTGAGCTGCCCAGAGAAAAATTTATTATGAAGCAGCCAAGAAAGTCAATCAATCAATCAATCAATCAATGAATCAATCAATTATTAAAAGTGAATGTGGGTACAATTCCCTCAAATGCATTGTACAGAGAGGAAGTATAGTATTGTACATATGTCAAATATAATGTGTGAATAGGACTAGGAATTTATCTTATAGTCTCTGTGATCACAATTGTTAATAGTAATTAATAACAATTTTAATATTAATTTAAATGTGTTAACACCTTAAGATCTTAAGCCATAACCCTCATACCAAATGATTGTGAGGAATGCATTCCAATGAATAGTCTCCAAAATCTTTGCAAACGATAATTAAGTTAAGACAGGATGGGAAAACAATACTATACTCAAATTTCATGTTGGATGAACTGAATTGTACAGAATTTAGCTGACTCACCCAATTATCACTGCTTTGCCAAAGCCAAAAATATTACCCAAAGGCCTTCCTTATTCATACTACTCCTACATTTTGTTTCTAAAGTGTTATGTAATTATGAGAATGGCCCTAGGAAATATCACCTCAACACATGCACCTCACCCAAATTCACTTGTAGTACACTTTGAGCCTCTAAGCATATGGATGAACAAAGTATTATGAAGGAAAAGATTTATCTTATCTAGCTTCTAGAAGTATTAAGTTAGTATATGCTGCAGTGGCCAAAAGAAACATAAAGGAATAAGAACAGAATTTTCCCTTTGCTGCTTGAATCCTTTGTCTTTGTGTACCCTCTTGTAATACATTAGGCAATGATTAAAGACAGGGTTTCAATATACTGTAAGCACCAGCCAACATCAAAACCACAATATACTGTAGCTGAGGAAAAACTCATGAATGGAGGGCCCTTCACCGTTCAAAAGCAAAGTGACATACACTTTACAAATGATCCACATATCATGCAAAGCGAAGAATGGAAAACTCCTATTCGATAATATTTATACAGCACCAAGCACTACTAGACCCTAGAGAGCTAAGCAAATTACATGCCCTTAGAGCAAGTAATTACAAGCTATGAAAAGGGGTACAGAAAGGGGAAATACACAGTGGCTGCATTCGCATGTAATGTGAAACCAGAGGTTGCCCGTGGTTAATTTTTCAAACCATGAATCACATCACAGACGTTCGTCCAACCACAGTCCGGCAACCTCCATTTTCATGGCAGGGGAGCCCCCTCCCTTTTCCTCATCTGCTGAGGCTGCATCCCAGGAAGCTCCATAGTGCTCACGTCACCAGACTATGGGCAAGGCACATGTCACCAGTGCGGCAGCCATTGCAAACTCATGAGTTGAGCTAACCCCCCAAAAGGGTGCCCCACTTGGGTGCCCCCCCGTTCTCTTTGTTTAATGATAGAACTTTTGCACAGCAATCCCCTCTTCTCCCTGGAAGAGATTTTGATGCTCCATGTGTCCAGGCATAGCTGTGTGGGCAGACTGGGGAAACACTGGGACCAGGGACAGATCTTGACTCATTCAAATTTCCTGGGTTTAGACTGGAGTTGCACTGTATGCAGATGTGCTGCCATGGGGAATTGCGGGAGAAAGGAGCCCAATTTTCAATGACCCCAGGATACTGAGGTCACTGTTCGGGGCAAAACTAAAGATGGACATGTTGAAATGAGTGGACAGGGTGGCAGAGGGCATGCTTTGACAACTTCTTTGCAGCAGTCATCAAGACAGGGACACTTGGAGGGTGTACCCATTCTCCGGTACTGTTGCCAGGGTACCCGTCCCCATGGCTTACATGCAACCTGGCTGGGCGGCATCTTCCATCCGGCCCCCATGCATGTCTCCATGTCCTGACACTCTCATAAGAGAAAGGTCCGTGGGAGAAGGGGCGTCATTGCTCATTATTAGCGATTTGGCTCAACACCCCTATCCATATGGATGGTTCTTTTCATGAGTTGTAAAGGGCCTTACACTCTGATGAGTGAGTGGTCCACTCAGGAACAGTATCCATCCATCATCATCACCACAGAAGAGGAATCTCCCGTCAGTGTTGGCAATGCTGATCCTGTTGCCCAGCCCTTCACACAAGTAAGCCTAGGGCCTGCACACATTCCCCCAAGTGGAAGGAGTTGGGGCCCCCTTCCCCAACATCACTGTAAAAAAAAACAAATAGACCTTAGCCATTCAAGAATTCCTGGTTAACACTGCCTTATAAACATGATTCCTGCTACCGCTGCCATACCGTATGTTGCTGTCCCACTGCTCTAATGGGACTGCCTGTTTATGTTGCCAGCTCGAGTGCATGTGCTTGTGTACATACATCTTTGTCACTTCATTTTCGGAAGGCTAAGCACATAATACCCATTTTGCCATCCTGGGTTTAGACTGGCACTGCATTATATGCAGATATGCTGCTATGGGGAATTGCGGCAGAGAGAAGCCCGATTTCCAGTGACCCCAGAATTCTCTTCTGATTGCCAGGAGGGGGGGAGACAGGATCAGGGTGGGAAGAGGACATGTGCCTGGGTAACTTTGCTGTTTGCTAACAAGCTTGGGATGGGACATGATGGCATCCCAGTTGCCGGACCACTGCTTTGTTGGATCAAAGACAGGGGGCAAGTGCTGGGAGAGGTGGCAAGCAAGAAGCACCACAGGCATGGAGCAGGCACAATCCTAGGTGAGTCTGCACTGCTGTCTCTATGAGTATGATTCCAGAAAATGAACAAAACGGTGCTTTTGCCGCCATCTGCATTTGGACGTAACACTGCTGCAAAGAAACCTCAGGTTACGACGGTGAAACTCACTATAAACTGAAGGTGCTATTGACTCACCCCTAAGATTTGGAGGGTGGAGCTTAGACAGCGGTTGTTGTGTTCCATTCCCTCATTCGCTTAGACTTTGCTCGGTGGGCTTTCCCTCCCTCCCACCCGGGGCACAGAGTGGGCTTCACTGATGATCTTTGGGGGGACCAACTAGGACTCCCCCCCTTCTCAACAGATTAGCTGAGTGTGGGGAGGGTTGGGGTTTGGGGGCATTTTTGCCTACTCCATTCTATCTTCCCTTTGAGTTAGCTAACTAAATAGGTCAAAACATAGCAGGTGTAATGTGAGCTGGGAGTCGGCGTAGTGGGGTTTTCATTGGATTGATTTAAATTGGAGGAGTAATTAATTGTTCCTTAGGGGCTATGTCGTTCAGGGGTTACGATATGTACTACCTGCTTTGAGGGCTTCACAATGCTCAAAGGCTTGAATGGCTTGGGACAGGGTGAAGCCCACAAAAGGGCGATGACCCCATAGAGTTCGCAAAGAGGGGTAAGAATCAGCATGGGGCTGATAAATTTTTAATAAATAGTTCATTCAATATTTCCTAATGTATTTCGAACATGAGATGCTCTTCTTCAGAGACCACTTAAATAATTAACATCAATCAAAGTTTCTTTTCCTTTCTTGTCTCTCTAGGGATAATCGCCCACACCAACAGGAATATTTGTGTCACAATTGGTGTGGGGGTATTATTCCCAGAGAGACCAGTAAACAGAAGATACTTTGATTGATGTTAATTATTTAAGTGACCTCTGAAGAACATCTCATGTTAGAAATGCATTAGGCAATATTGAATAAACTATTTATTAAAAATTTATCACCAGCTTTGGGAATCCTCCCTCTCATTCCTTCAGTTTTCACTTGTTGGTGCTGCCTCACCTTTCTCTCCCCCCCCCCTTTCCCTCTTTTGGAGGGTAAGAATCAGCATCACACTGAGTCAGGGCTGTGAGCCAGAGTGTGTTGCCCAAAAGGCTTGGGGGATATGGTTGTTTGACCTCCAACCTAAGTTAGGCCTGCACACAGGGGTGTGGTGGGGTGGAATTTTGTATTAAATCTAGTTCATTTAAATGTTAATAAAATTGTGCCCCTTTTATCCAATATGTTGCCTAGTGTGTTTTTTTGCAGCAGGGCTTCAGATGTGAGGGCAAGACAAATTTAGTGAGAAAGAGGGAGCCAGAAACATACCTGCCAACTGCCCTGTTTTACCTGGGACAGCGGCAGGAGTGCAGGAAGCATGGACAGACAACTCAGCCAATCTAATGGCCTAGAGTACATGCATGTACCAAGAATAGGGATATGACAAACAGAATTTCATGAAGTTCCTGACATGCATGGATACTATATCTGTGCTGGAATGGATTATTCACCAAATTATTAACATTAATAACATAACGTTATAATTAATAACATAATTAATAACATCAATCAATTATCAAATAATTAATTATCAAATAATCAAATAATTAATAACATTATAAATAATGTTATAAATCATGTTATTAAGATTTTCCTAATTGTAATTGTGATCTTATAGCAGGTGAGAGGATGTGGGCGGGGAGGTGGGGTAGTTGTGGTCTATTAAGAATACTATCTCCCTTACCAGGATCCTTGTCAAGGAGTTGGCCTATATTGAACGTGTATTCCTAAGTCTAGAGACGAAGAATAGATTGGGACTTCTGTTGTTATACTGATCACCCTGTTGTCCAACAGAGTTCCCATCTGAGCTGATGGACCTGCTTGCTGAGCTGACGTTGGAGCTGAGGTGGTTGTTGGTGGGATACTTCAATGTCCATTTCGGGACTGGGTTGTCAGGTGCAGCTCAAGAGTTCATAGCCACCATGATGACTGTGGGTCTATCCCAGGTGGTCTCTGGATTGATGCACGATGCAGGTCAGATGCTTGACTTGGTCTTCTGCTCTGGTCAGGGTGGTGTTCCATGGGTGAGGACCCCTGTTATCTCCCCAAAGTCATGGACAGATCACCATCTGGTTAAGGTAGGACTTGCAGCCACAACCTACCTCTGCAGGGGTGAAGGACCGATTAGGTTGGTCCACCTGAGAAGGTTACTGGATCCAATAGGAATCCAAGAAGACTTGGACAGGTTTCAAGGTGGTTCTGATAGTGATTCTGTAGATGCTCTGGTGCAAATATGGAATAATGAACTTACTAGAGTGGTAGACACAATCACTCCTAAGCATCCTGCTTTAAAGTTAGCCCCGTGGTATTCGGATGAACTGTGGGAGTTGAAGCAGGGAGGTAGACAACTAGAGTGCAAGTGGAGGAAGATTCGGCGTGAATCTGACAGATTGCAACACAGAGCTCATTTGAGGATCTATGCTCTGGCAGTGCGGACGGCAAAGAAGCAGTTCTTCTCTGCCTGCATTGCTTCTGTAAGTTCACGTCCAGTTGAGTTGTCTAGGGTTGTTAGGAGGCTAGTTCATACCCCCTCTGCCTTGAATTTGAACTTGGAACCATCTGTTACTCGCTGTGATAAGTTTAACAACTTTTTTGCAGATAAAATATCTTGTATTCATGCTGAACTAGACTTCATACTTACTGCAGAGTCTATTGTAGAGGTACCCAGCAACCCCTCTTGTGGGATTGAATTGGATCACTTTCAGCCTGTTACTTCTGAGGATGTTGAAAAACAGCTTTAGACTGTACGCCCCACCACTTGCTCTCTTGACACTTGCCCAACCTGGCTTATTTCATCTGGCATTCATATTATCAGAGAGGGTCTGGTAAATATCATAAATGCTTCTCTGAGGCAGGGCAGGATGCCTCCTTGTCTTAAGGAGGCGACTATTAGACCTTATTTGAAAAAACCTGCATTGGATCCCTCAGAGTTAGCTAATTACAAACCTGTCTCTAATCTCCCTTGGTTGGGCAAGGTGATTGAGCAAGTGGTTGCTTCTCAGCTCCAGGCAGTTTTGGATGACACAGATTATTTAGATCCTTTCCAGACTGACTATGGGGCTATGGGGGTTGAGGGCTATGGGGTTGAGACTGCCTTGGTTGTCCTGATGGATGATCTCCAATTGACAATCGACAGAGGGAGTGGGATTCTGCTGATTCTTTTGGATCTCTCGGTGGCTTTTGATAGCAATAACCATGGTATCCTGCTGGGTCACTTGAAGGCAGTGGGATTGGGTGGCACCTCTCTGGCAGATTCCAGATGGTGTCACTTGGACACTGTTGTTCTGAAAAATGAGAGCTAAAGTGTGGGGTTCCACAAGGCTCCATACTGTCTCCAATGCTTTTTAACATCTACATAAACCGCTGGGAGAGATTGTCAGGAAGTTTGATCTGGGATGCTATCAATATGCTGATGACATCCGGATTTATTTCTCCATGCCAACTTCATCAGGAAATGGCATGACCCCCCATAAGGGCCTGCCTGGAGGCGATATTGGGCTGAATGAGAGATAACAAGCTGAAGCTGAATCCTAACAAGACGGAGGTACTGTCTGTAGGGTGCTGGGATCTGAGAGATGTTTTAGATCTGCCTGTTTTGGATGGGGTTGCACTCCCCCTAAAAGATCAGGTTCGTAGTCTGGGAGTATTCCTGTATCCCAAACTCTCCCTGGTTTCTCAGGTTGCGCCTGTGGCTAGGAATGCTTTTTATCAGCTTCAGCTGATTCACCAGATACATCAATTTCTGAAGACAAATGACCTTAAAATTGTAGTACATCTGCTGGTAACCTCTAGGCTTGACTACTGTAATGCTCTCTATGTGGGGCTGCCTTTGTACATAGTTCGGAGACTACAATTAGTACAGAATGCGGCAGCCAGATTAGTTTCTGGGTTTATCCAAAGGGACCAATTCTAAAAGAACTGCACTGGCTGCCTATATGTTTCCGAACAAAATACAAAGTGCTGGTTATTACCTATAAGGCCCTCACAGCTTAAGTCCAGGGTACTTAAGAGAGTGCCTTCTCTGTCTTGCACCCTGTCACCTTTTGAGATCATCTGGAGAGGTCCAGTTAGGGTTGCCGCCAACCCGTTTCATGGCAACTCGGGACCGGACCTTCTCTGGGGCTGCCCCAGGGGTTTGGAACACACTCCCTGCTGAAATAAGAGCATCTCCTTCTCTGTTTGCTTTTAGGAGGACCCTTAGATGTACCTGTTTTCCCAGACTTTTCACTGAAAATCAAATTTTAAATTTTAATGTGTGTTTATATCTCATGTGATTTTAATGTTTTTATGAATTTTATATGTTTTTATAATATGTTTTAATTTGTACACCACCTAGAGATTTCTATACTAGACGGTATATATATGCATTAAATAAATAATAAATGTTACACCAATGTAACATCAGACAACATGGGAGGTACCAGCACCGTAGTGATAGAGCAGCTGCACTGAATATTCACAAATGAACATTTGCCCCATGATATTAGCATTTTTGAGGGGCTAAAATATCTCCAAATATTTGTTTTCTGCTTACCTTTGTCAACCTTGCTGTTTAATTTGTAGCTCCTTCAGCACTTTTAAAAAAAAGTAAAATACAGGATTCTTCACATTGACCTCAGCGTTTTCTGCCATGCAAAAAAATGTGGGGGGGGGACACAATTTTTGGAAATTTCCCCTTCCCTCTGCAGTCACCTGTGCCCCTCAAAACAACATTGTTGTGGTTTAGGGGACACCTGTAGATCCACCTCCACTGCTTGTTTGCATGTGGCAAAAAACAAAGAGATATACTATATTATAGGAACTACTGCTATATTCCAATGTATCATAAAGAACCATTTTTATTCAGCCATAGTTTTTAACTATGTATGTCTGTCATACTGTGAGACAATGTCAGAGTCTCACACTGCATTGGCTTAATCAGATCCACTGAAACATATCACAATTTGACTCCATTACCATTCAGTTAAAGAAAACAGGGCTAGATCTGTGGGCATTTCAAAGGAGCATTCTATGGAGCAAAGCAGAGCAGAATGTGCAAAAACACTGCATCTGCTTCATGGTGAGCACCAACAACATGTGTGGGCAAGACTCTCCAAAACACTTCTATTGTCTGCATATTCCTCCTTGCCTGGGCAGTGAGCTGAAAGAGAATTTTTACCAGATACAGGTGAAATTAAAAATGAATTGTGTCTTCAGAGCCTGCCTTGTATAAATCATTCCTGGACTGGAACATTCAGTAGTCTGTTGCACATATGAAGACCAGCTGTTTGCCTGAAGAATCTGGCATTAAAATCTTTTATGTGGAAAAATGCACAATATTTGAAAGAAGAAGAAAAGAAAGCTAGGCAAGTACAATGTGTTCCATAACATTAATCACATATTGGCATGTCCAGATCAATCAAAGCTGTACCTTGGATAGAGACATTTGGAAAAATTAGTCGCTCTTGTTTTGACGATGGCTATCCAGAAAACCACACTTTAGAAAATATTTCTGATCAGTGTTCTCTGTAAACATGTACTATTGGTTGTCCACATGAGAAGTGTGTTCATACTAGGCTCATACTTGATGGTTTACCTCAGGAGGTTTTATTACTATGATCCAGGCCAAAAGTGTAACGATAGGCATGGAAGCATTGTAGCTGCATATACAGCCCCCACATGGAGAAGGAGATTTTCACCAATGACATCTCTGACTGAGGTCAACTGGACCACATGCTCCCCAGGTTGACTATTGGCAAACTTAATAAATGGACCCAGTGTCATAGCCCAGTGGTTCCCTACCTGGGGACCTCCAGATGTTGCTAAATGACAACTCCCATCAGCCCCAGATACAATTTATTGTGGATGGGAATGATGGGAGTTGCAGTTTAGCAACATCTGGAGGCCCCCAGGTTAGGAACCACTGTCATAGCCTTTTTAGCATTGTTCAGGGTTCAGCAATGCATAAAAGGGTGTGAAAGAAGAAAGCAAGGCTGATAATTGCTATGGAAGTTGCTTTGTAGCCAATTCAATGGGTTAGTTATTTGGTGGCAGCAGGGCTTTACACTCAGAAAATGGACTCTCGGTGCATAGTTACAACAAATGTCCTCCACTGCTGGTGTTTGGGGGCTGTCCATGGCCCACCCCTGTGGGTTCTTTTTCCTTTATGGGTGCCCTGTGTTGCCATGCCACATCTGCTTTTGTGTCACATGGCCAATGCAGCATGTGGCCCCTGCCCCCCTGCACTGGGCAATCTCTACTAGCTGAGGCCCAGCACCAGCTGTATTGACAAGTCTGCATGGAGCTTCCCCTTCCCAGCAAGAACAGGTAGCCCCTCATACTGGCATGGTGTAGTGTGGTTGTGCCAGCATGTGATGTCATCACATCATATCAGTATGGCCAGTGCCCACAAAGGCAGGCCAGTGGAAGTGGTAACGGTAGGCAGGTGGGTAGGTGGCAGTGGCGGCAGCAGCAGGAGGGAGCACAGGCCACAAAGGCAGGCAGTGAGTGACGGCGGGGAGGGGGGCATCCACAGGGCTGCAAAGGAGATTGTGGTGGCAGCGGGAGGACCTAGCCTCACCCCAGGGCCACATTCTGCTTCTGCCAGAACCAGCTGAATTCTGTGATATTATTTCAGAAAACAAAAAGATAGGAAAAAAGGAACTAGCTTAAAGGTGCAATAAAATGTATTTCACAAATTCTCCAAAGCATCAAATGGGTTTCAAGCTTCTAAGGGCATTCCCCTTTATCAGGGAAAAATGAGGCATTTGGCAAGTTGTGAGAGAAGGAAACAGGAATCTGCATATTGATTTCCTAGATGAAGAGCTATACAGATTTGAAATGCATTGAGTATCTGTGAAGGATTTATTAAAAACATTTGTGTTGCATCTTTAGGCTAGCCATTTTTGTTTCCTGTGACATTACTTGAGCGATACTTTCCATGCATGATCCAAGAGGACTTTCTAAACAACTAGAGATAATCCTCTCTAATAAAACGCTTGGTGTCCATCCGTGGACGGACACCAAGCGTGTGTTCGTGCCTCCCTCCGCCGTTCTGCGCATGCGCCCAGCGCATGCGCAAAACGGCCAAGTCAAAATGGACACAGGCAACAGACGGCCATGTTGGCCGCGGGGAGGCGAGAGACGGAGGCGGCGGGACCGGGGAGGCGAGAGACGGAGGTGGTGGGACCGGGCCGGCCACGGGTAGGGGAAAGACGGTAGCAGCCGAAACGGCCCGGCCGTGAGGAGGGGGAAGATGGCGGCAGCCAGAGAACAGCAGAGAACAGCGGCTCCTCGGCGGAGCCGCCGCCTCGGCCAGAGAACCCGGAACCCGGTGGGAAGAAAAGCAAGCGGGCTGAGGGGGCGGCGGCGGGAGGTATGAAGCTGACAAGGTGGAGGTGGAAGGAGGCGGTGAGGGAAGCCAGCTGAGACGGCGGCAGAGCCGCCGCCTCGCCCAGAGAACCCGGAACCCAATGGGAAGAAAAGTGAGGGGGCAGGGGTGCTGCTGAGCTGCGTAGAAGGAGTGGCAGCAGCAGGTTGAGAGAGAGAGAGAGAGACTGTCCGTCGAGCGGGGAAGGTGGGGCTGGAACAGACCCGAAGGAGGGGAGAGGATGGGGGCTGAGGCTTTTGACTGGGGGGCTGGGGTGATGTTTCTGGAGTGGGTGGGGGAGATGGGCAGGCAGGCTTACCTCTGGGTCTCAAGTGCTGCTGCTGGGGTCGAGCCCCAGGGAAGAGCTCTAAAACAGGCTCCATACTAGCGCCCGTTATTTTAATGGGCTTCAAAACACTAGTATGTGTATAAAAGACACTCATTGAATGAAGAGTTACATAGGAAATGAAGAAAATGACCTCTTCCCAGCTTCACATAATCAGCTAGATAGTCCAAATATTTATTTATTGTTTGATTTATATACTACTTTGAATTAAAACAATCTCAAAGTGGTTTACAATATAATTAAAACAATACATAATTAAAATACAAGAAGTACAGATGATCTCAAAGCAAATGGTGGAACGTTGAAAACATGTGCCTCCTACTGTGAATGTGCTATAACATATGGTGCATACATGCAGATGTCCAATTCCCTTTACCCTTCTCCCTTGGATTGTGGGAATCAAGCACCAGTGTTTATGATTTGTGCATATGTGCAGGGAAGAAGAGTATGTGCGGATTTCTTGATGACATTCCATAAATAGAATTTTTGGCTCATCATTGTGGAAACTGGACCTAGATTTGGAAGAATCATGCATTTGTGTGAAAAAGATACTAGTATATTAGAGAAAACATTTATACTTCAAAGCGAAAATATTATTGGCTTCACATAACTTTTCCCAACATATGGATGGATGGGTGTGTGTGCGCGTGTTTAAATCCTTTTGAATTCCGGAGAAGAGCATTTGGAGTGGTTTCAGAAGAGAAAGTATCACATGGCATTAACATTGGTTTCTCCTCATTACTAGTCACTATAGAGGGCCAACCCTCTACACATGACTGTGACCACCATGCCAATATATTCCCGCCATCCAGCACTTGTGCTTTTAAAACCAATCTTAGTAGGCTTCTCATATTACCCATCGGAGGTAGGGGTGTGTGCGTGCGCGTGTGTGTGCGCGTAGTATCTGCTGCCTTATTTCATATGTCCTCAATTATCAACCCACCAGCTTCAAAGCTCCAGTCTTATGTTCTCATCATACAAACAAACTTCTGCCCCAGTGCAGTGTCTGTCTTTTCCTCCACGCACCCCACATCACTCCATTTAGTTTCAGCTTAAGACAAGAAGCAGGCTATCTGCTCCCTTACAGCATATAGGCTCTACTCACCCCGCTCATTAGCTGAACTGCTGTGGTATCATAGAGGACATATATGCAACACTACGTCATTAGAGTAATGTAACAGCTTTAGGAAAATAATCAGGATACACACCCAAGAAGATACATGACTCAAATGGTTACATAATCTAAATTTGGCAAATGGGGCCAAAGTGACAAACTGGAACAGGAGAGCCTTGAGCTCAGTTTCTCATGGAACCCAATTGATTACCTTGGACCAGTCACTATCTCCAAGTCACATTTCCACTCCCTGCCTTGCTGGAAATGAACAAGCAGAATGGCACAATGGCGGCTGAGGGGTGCAGGGAGCAGATAGGAGAGACCATCCACCCATTGATGAGATGGTTGGTGAGGTGATGGGCTGGCAGAGGCAACTAATCCACTTCCTGAGTCAACTGTTTCACCAAACCTCATTAGTGGGCTGGCCATGGGTGAGATCACCCACGAGAACCTGAATATCTTGGAGGAGGGGTGGGATAAAAATAAATGCATTATGGTTTTCAAGCTGGAAAGCAGAAAATGGGCCAGATAAAGGGAAAGCAGAGTTGATCTTTTTTTTTAGTCTGGTGTTAAAGAGGCACTTTGAGAATGTATTTTAGTCAGCTGAATAAAGTGGTAAAATTTATTCATGTAATGGAGTATTGGAGCTTCACATTAAACTTTAGGACTTATGATGTGAACATGAAGGCAATCAGCCTGAAAATGGCATGTTCAACATTAAGTCAGAATCCTTTTGTTTGTTTGCTCTGTTAACTTTTCCAAAGCAACTTTCCTGGCCAGAAGTGTGTCTGGAATTAATACCGCCATCATATATTTAGACCTCATATGCATTCCAGTTGCATGCTTTTATCATTACATTTACCACTGAAAGTTTCTCAGTAAGTTCCATCACATCATTGGTAAACAAACTTGGAATCTCTACATAATTCCCTTAATGAAATTAGTGCTAAGGAGCTACAAAACCATTCGATAGTTGATATACTATTTCCAGTGGTTGGCTGAATAACTAAATCATAGCACCCTATTCATCAACACAAACCATAACTTCCATTCATTTTTGGCCCTTGACTGCTGCTTCCAGGTCAAAAATCTCAGGCAAGGCCAGACACATGAATCGCAGTCTGTTATTGACATGACAGTATATGGAAAAGAGTCAGAGATAAGTACATGATCCCAATTCTTAATGGGCTCAAGATTTGATTTGAGTTCTGGGTTTTGGGGGGGACTAGATTAGAATTTGTCATCATTCCAATCAAGGCATGTGGTTTTAGGCTCAAACTACATGTGGTGTTCAGTCGTGTGCATTTCCTGTTCCATTTTTTTCTTTTCTTTTACTAAAGTAGCCAAGGAACCCACAATCCTGACTGAGGAACAGTGTAACTTCCAACAATTTTTGCACTCAACATTTTCCCCTGCCCCATTCAGCTGCATTTCCACTTGGAAGGGGGGAAATGCATGTAACTGAGCATCATATCCAGTTTGAGTCTTTATTGGCCATATCATTACTTTCTAAAGTTCACTAGATCCAACGTAGAGGAGTATGTGAGCTGGCTCGATTTGAGCTGGTCTTGACAATGAACCAGCCCAGTTCAGGCGGCCTGAGTTCAAACTGGACTGGTTCCAGTTCGAAGAACTGCCTAGTGGGCCAGCTCAGGTATACTTGTAAAGTAAAGGGGGCATCCCTAAGCAGAGGTGCACCTAGTTAATTTTGGAGCCTGGACCTAAAGGCTTTGGGAGCCCCCCCCAAAAAAATTAAGCATCATTTTTTAACACATAGCTTCTTGAGGGCACAAACCACACCATCCAGGACAGACTAAAGTGGATTTGGAGGCCCTGGACTTTGGCCCCGAAGTCCAGGGGTAAGAGCACGTCTGTCCCTAAGCTTTGAGCTAAAAGGGTAGGGGTGGAGAAAGAAAGTATGTACCTTTAGCGTGTACCTTTGTACCCTTAGAGTAGGGGGTGGTGGAGGTGGCAGAGAAGCATCGGAGGCAGCAGGGGGCAGTGGCAGGGGCTCCTCCAAGGCCCCCACTAGCCTCCCAAATGACAGCCTGGGCCTGTGTGCATGTGCAGAGTCCATTTTTGTAACCTCTGTGCAAGCATGTAGGCCATTTGCATCACCAAATGGCTGTGGTGATGTAAATGGCATCTGTGCATGCGTGGAGGTCACAAAAATGGTCTCTACTAGAAATGTGCACAAAACCAGTTCTGCTGGTTCAGTTCGAATCTAGACCGGATTAAACCTGGTCTGATCCAGCTTCAGGCTTGGATCAGATGGGCGACTTGGAGGAGCCCCCACCACTGTCACCCAGCTCCTCTGATGCTTCTCTGCCACAACCTCCTCTAAAGGTAAAGAGGACACTTTCTTTCTCTGCCCCACCTCTTTAGCTTAAAGATTAGGGGTGCCCCCTTTCCTTGTAAAGGGGAATCTGCAAGGATTCCCTTTTACAAGTATACATGAACCAGCCTGCAAACTGGTTTGGCCTGGTTTGATGGCCGAACCAGACTGGACGTGTATCGACCAAGCCTGAAGCTGGATCAGACCAGGTTTAATCCGGTCTAGATTCGAACTGAACCAGCAGAACTGGTTTTGTGCCCATTTCTAGTAGAGGACAACTTCAGTGCAAGAGCCCAATGGCTGCCTCACCTGCAGCTACTCCAGCAGTAGCACAGCACCAGTGGCTGTAGCCTGCCCCTGGTGTGAAAACTATATACAAGGGCACTCACAAAGAAAAGGGGGCAGGCAGATGGCATCTTATGCTCGACCAAGAGGCACCTTTTTAATGTGGTGATTCTCTTTATTGAGCAGGGGGAGAGCAACTGGCCCTATCCACCCCCAGCACAGTATCTCCAGTGACTTGCTGGCATCTATCTTACATTTCTTTTTAGATTGTGAGCCCTTTGGGGATAGGGAGCCATCTTATTTATTTATTATTTCTCTCTGTAAACCACTTTGGAAACATTTGTTGAAAAGTGGTATATAAATATTTGTTGTTGTTATTGTTATGGATTGTTTTTAAGACCTTTGAACATCTTCCTCAGCAATGATGTATTACTAAGAATGAGAAACAAACTGCAACAATCACCTCAATCATAATATATTAGCTGTTATTTCCTTTGTAAGTGAAATTTCTGCATTTGTTTCGCTTGCATATTCGGGCCTCTCCATACATTATGTTTTTAGATGTATACCTACACTCCTGTTTTGAATGAGATGCACATATTATGGAGAGCCAGGAGTGGCTGGCTGTGGTGCCCTGTTGAGTGGCTGGGATTTGCTGTCACATAAATTGTACATTAGCAGCTAGGCCTATGCCACAGAAAGGTTAATATTCCTATTTTAGCAGGAGCCCAAATAATTTCTGAAGAACATCATGAAGGAATTCAACAAGACTTGTTATAAGTTGTCATCAAGTTTCCAAAAATACAAATGGTCCTATCTTTCCAATTATTTTCTATATTAAAAAGAATACTATACAAAAAATACATGACTGTCTTACACACATTAACAGAGCAAATATTTTAGTTAGGATTTGTTCTGCTTGTGTATGACTTGCTCAGAGATAATTTATCACTAATCACCATGAGTTGATAGGGCTCAGTAAAGGACACATACTGTAACTTCCATGAAGGGTGAAGTGATAATACTGGAACAAGATGGAGGAGAACAGATTCACTGTGTTCCAGATTAAATGAGTAAATGTATCCCATTTGGGTAGCAAATGGACTGACTTCAAAGCTCCAGCAAGGATTAGTTTTTATTGGGTCTCTTGTAGTATGGGCTAATTAGGGACAATGCACATGAAATGAAGTGAGAGAAACAACATTCAGACCATGAACTAAGGACGGCTAAAAGTCATAAATTCTGATTTGGCATATTTTGCTTGGCCATTTTGATTCAAAAGCTGTGATTGTAAATAAGGGCATTAGTAAATGAAATAGGTTTGAAAATGAAATCAGTCCATGTGTTGTACACTAGTGTTGCTGTTCCTAGGCTGAGATGACCAAGTTCGTTAGCTTTATCTCATCTGCTTTTCACAAAACAATAAAACTACTGAAAGCTTCTCGGCCAGTCTATCAGTATGCATTATTGATACTTCTAATATTAATCAGCTAGAAAAACTCTGATTTTCATAGGTAGAATTTAATTTAATTAATACATCTTTCAAGTTCCATACTCTATATGTTGTCTTACAGAGAGCTTTAAAAAAAATCAATGTAAACATTTTAAAAGCACAGCTGTTACAGTTTCTAAAAACAATAGTGGTTAAAACATTAAAATAAAAGCTAGGCAGAAGTTAGAACAAATCAGCTACAGAACTGAGGGTCTTCTGTTTTCCTTTAAAAAAAGTCAGGGACATCTAAGTCATGGTAAAAAGTAAAGCTGTGCCATCAAGTCAGTGTCGACTCCTAGCAACCACAGAGCCATGTGGTTTTCTTTGGTAGAATTACTATTGCCATCTCCTGTGCAGTATGAGATGATGCCTTTCAGCATCTTCCTATATTGCTGCTGCCCGATGTAGGTGTTTCCCAAACCAGTGGGGATTCAAACCAGCAACCTCTTGCTCCCTAGGAAAGTTACTTCCCCGGTGCGCCATTAGGTGGTACAACAACCAAGAATGCCCTGTCTCTCATTACGATCATATTGACAGAATACAATGGTGGGCTTGAGAAGAAGATATTAAGGCCCAGGCAGGTTCATAGGTGATCCTTCAGGTATACTGGTCCCAGGCCATAAAGGGCTTTAAAGGTTAACACCAGCAATTGGGTCCAGAAGCAAACCAGTGAAGCTGCTGCAGAATGGATGTCACACTTGTAAAGTGGCTTGCTTCTAAGAGTATCCTTGTGGCATCATTCTGGACCAGCTGAAGTTTCTTAATCATCTTCAAAGCAGCCCAATGCAGAGAACATTAGCCCATCTTGGATGTAACCAAGATAGGATAACTGATTATTCATAAACATGACTAATTGCTATCAGATCCTCTTCTCCAAACAGAACCACAGATGGTGCATCCACAAAGCTGGCAAAAAATGCTTCTAAATAATACTGCCACCTGGGCCTCAAGGGAGAGTTGGATCTAGGAGCACCTCCAAGTTGTGGACTTTGTTCGGTGGGAGTGTGACCATATCCAGGACTAACCCAGAGCCTCCAACTTGTCTGGATTAAGATTATTTGCTTTCATCCAAACCACACCTCCAAACACTGGTTTAAGGTTTCCACTCCTTCGCTGATATCAAAAGACCCAAATGCCAGGTAAAGCCGAGTGTCATCAGCATACTGAAAAATCAGCATACTGATGACACTGAAATCTAGACCCTCAGATGACCTTCCCCAGTCGTTTAAGATAGATGGGGGACAGGGTTGTGAGCCCTTTGGGGAGATGGAGCCATTTTATGTATTTATTATTTCTCTGTGTAAACCGCCCTAAGCCATTTTTGGAAGGGCGGTATAGAAATCAAATAAATAAATAAATAAATAAATAAAGATAGATAGATAGATAGATAGATAGATAGATAGAACCTTGCAGTACCAGGACAGCCAAAGCAGCTTGCTAAACCCAGACCAGAAGCAAGCAAGCAAGAAACTGGCAGACATTCTGACTAAATTACTCAATATTACTACCAGAGAGTTATTTGAAAGGACTACTAAATTCTCTATTAGATTTAGTCAGGCTGATAGCCACAGCTTTAAAGCAGCAGCAGCAGCAGCAGCAGCAGCAGCAGCAGCAGCAAACTAAATTGCCCTGAAATGGCCAGAATAAAAAGGGAAAACTTAGACGTTATATGCAAATAAATGAAAATTCTACTTGCACATTTTGATCAGTATATTCCACTATGTCAAAATTTTGTTTAAAACAAAATTGAAATTAAGTGGTTTCAATTTAAACAAATGTTTATATTTTCTGTCCGTTGCCTGCCTTCTTGGAATCTTACAATGCACAAACCTAATCAAAGTCTTCCAACCATTTATCAAAAAGAGGTTCATCAGTTTCTTTTTACCTTTTGATGTGTGTGCGGGGGAGGCTGGTTGACTTCCAGACTAAATTACTAACGAGTGGTACCACTGACATTAATGGGACAGGTTAGTCATGGCTAAATTACTCATGAGTAAGCATGGCTTTTGGCCATTATTTCCACCCTAGGTAAAGTCTACCTTATATTTACATACAAAGTAATTTTTATCAGGGGTTTCAAACTGCCAGGAAACTTTGGGGTTCTTTGGAAGATTATCAGGGGGTTCTGAAAATGAAGCTCAGTATCAGGATGCCACGTTACCTGGTTGCTTGTGTGGCCCTGTGGAGTCTGGAGAAGAGCATGGCATTCCTCCTTTGTGGCTTTCATTCCATTCAGGGGGCAGAAAGGATGAGAAGAGTCCATGCTGGTCAGATTGCAGTGGGGTTGGGAGGGCAAGGCAGCAAGAGCTACAGGAAACAGCTCCAGGGAGACAGCTAGGTTGGGCAGAGCAGGAAGCAAGAAGCAAGGTCAAGAAGTGGGGTGGGGCTGGAAGTAGGCTTTAAGCCCTGTCAGCGCTGCGCTGGGGCATTTAAAGACAAGGCAGGTGATGATGAGGGGCTGCTTCTGAGTATGGGAGCCAGGAGTTCTCCAGGAAAGAGAACTGGCTGAATGCAGCAAGTCAGGAGGAGAAATCAGATGACAAACTAACCTCCTTCCCAGCTGTTCCTGAGGCTGTCTTACTCTCTCTCTCTTTTTGGCTTAAAAAGCATCTACAAAGCAAATCTATGATAAAAGTAACTCTGGAGTTCAAGAAGGGCCAGGAGCCCACATTGTCCCCTGGGAATCTGACAGTCAGCAGTGGTAGATAACTGTATTTGGAAATGAAGTTTTTTGTTTGAAAATGAAGTTTTCAACAAGCAGTAGCACAGATGTGCAGGGTAAGCACAAGAGTGGCATTCACAGTTCATACCAGGCAACAGTGCAGGCCAGGCAGGCATCCCTCATGAGCTGAGTATGTGACCTACAATATGCTCCAAGACTCTGCAATGCCTTTGGCTTCCCCAGAAGAAATATTTCCTGAAGGTACAAAGTTTGGAGACTACAATTCTGCTCAATATTCAACTACAGCATGAATTTAGGAGGCACTTAAGGTCTGTGCCCCCACCTTCATATATTTATATTTGTGCATTCAATTAATACACCACTTTTCCACAGCAGTGTCCAAGCAATAAAAATGTACATCAACAAAAACAAAATTTGTTAAAATGCAATCTAAAATTAGTAAGATCAATAAAGCATGCAAGAGCACCAGAATCCCCCCACCAACCCCCCTCCCCCAAGCCATGCAACATACTGAACCAGTACAACACACTATAAGGCAAAGCAGGCAATCTTAAAGTTGTAATTAACCTTTCCCCCAGAAGCTTATCATCCAGGCAGATCTGGATGATGCAGATTTTCTATACCCATTTTAAACTGGCTTCCGTGTGGGCTATGGGGTTAAGACTGCCTTGGTCAGCCTGATGGATGATCTTCATCCGGCTATCAACAGAGGGAGCATGATTCTGCTGATCCTTTTAGATCTCTCTGCGGCTTTCGATACCATTGACTATGGTATCCTTCTGGACTGCCTGAGGGAGGTGGGATTGGGTGGCACTTTTATACAGTGGTTCTGTTCCTACCTCTCTGGTAGATTCCAGATGGTGTCACTTGGAGACTATTGCTCTGCAAAGTGAGAACTAAAGTGTGAAGTTCCACAAGGCTCCATACTATCTCCAATACTTTTTAACATCTGCATGAAACCGCTGGGAGAGATCATCGGGAGGTTTGGTGCTGGGTGTTATCAATATGCTGATGACACCCAGATTTATTTCTCCATGTCAGCCTCATCAGGAAATGGCATATCTTCTCTAAATGCCTGCTTGGAGGCGGTAATGGGCTGTATGAGGGATAACAAACTGTGAATCCAACTAAGATGGAGGTACTGGCTGTGTGGAGTCGGGACCCAAGAGATGGTTTATATCTGCCTGTTCTGGATGAGGTTACACGCCCGCTGAAAGATCAGGTATGTAGTTTGGAAGTGTTCCTGGACCCAAAGCTCTCCTTGATTTTTCAGTGGCCAGGAGTGCTTTTTATCAGCTTCTGCTGATATAACAACTATGTCCATTTCTGGAGGTAAATGACCTTAAAACAGTGGTACATATGCTGGTAACCTCCAGGCTTGACTATTATAATATGCTCTACGTGGGGCTGCCTTTGTACGTAGTCCAGAAACTACAATTGTTACAGAATGTGGCAGCCAGATTGGTTTCTGGGACAACTTGAAGGGACCACATAGCACCGGTTTTAAGGGAACTGCACTGGCTGCCGATATGTTTCTGGGTGAAATAAGAAGTGCTGGTTATTACCAATAAAGACCTTAATAGTTTGGGTCCAGAATATTAAAGAGAGCACCTCCTTTGTCATGAAACCTGCCGACTGTTATGATCTTCTGGAGAGGTCCAGTTATGGTTGCCACAGGCTCGTTTGGTAACAACTCAGGATCAGGCTTTCTCTGTGGCTGCCCTGGGGCTCTGGAATATGCTCCCTGCTGAAATAATATCATCTCCTCTGTTTGTTTCCAAGAAGACCCTCAAGACTCACCTATTCTCACAGGCTTTTAATTGGAATTAATTTTAATAATTTGTTTTAATAATTGTTTTATGTTACTGTTTTTATGCTACTGTTTTAATTGTTTTGTATTTTAACCTGTGCTGATATTTAAATACTATTTTAAATTTTGTACACCACCTAGAGATGCACATATCACGCAGTATAAAATTATGATAGATAGATAAATAAAGATTATCCCTAATATATATGTATGAAAGAGAGAGAGAGTGCACACATGCACACACATGCCCATACACAGCCTTGTTGATTTGTAAATAGGGAAGTCAAATAAAACCAATAGTAGACATAATAGTCCAATTCAAAAATCAGTTTATGAATTCATTTAATTATCTGTACAAGACAAAACAAAACCAAAGCTAGAATTCTTCTTCCATCAAGGATTACAAATGAATGCAAAACACAAATTGTGTTTAGTTTTCATTTTCAGCAAACACACAGAATAGTTGAGTGTCTCATTTATTTCGTTGAGCTGGGGAGATTAGAAATCTTTGCATAAATATCTGTTGCCTTTTTAGCTGTTTCAGTTACTGTGAGGTAGTCATAATGCCTTAACAGAAAATGTGGTCCAAGCTGTTCTGAATCAATTTTGCATTAATCTGAGCTCAAACTAACATGTAGTGCCAGTGTTTCTCCAGACAGCGACAATGAAACTGAAGATACCTCAAAGCTCTCCGTGAGGATGAAAGAGAGAGAGCGAGAGAGAGTTAAAGTCCATTGAAATAGATTAAATGGACAACAGTGGCAGATCATGTACAGCTCTTTGAGTCTGCTAAAATTAAAATTGAGTCTGCTAAATTCAACAACATTTTCAGTTGCTTCATTCCCCTCAAAATTTAAACAAAGGAAATGCATGTTCTTGGGAACTATATTTCTCTAAGCTTTTACAAGTATTCTAGTAAAAATAATGTATACATAAAACTTTGGATTAGTTTGAACATAACATTTAAACAGCATTAAATGTGCTCTATTGAATTGTTTGTGCAATGAAGCATTTCAGTTAAATTACTTGTGGCTAAGGAACACTTGTGAGCTATTTATACAGCAGATGAAATTAACATGGGTACTCTTTCTAGTTTAGTTCAAGTGTATGATTTGCATGGCTGAATTAACACTACCCATGGAATATTATCATTCCCCTCACATCACCTTAAACAGAGTGTACTAGAAACATAGGAAGCTGCCTTATACTGAGTTAGACCATTGGTCTATCTAGCTCAGTAATGTCTACAGAGACTGGCAGTGGCTTCTCCAAGGTTGCAGGCAGGAGCAGGGGAATAGCTAGGGGAGAGCAGGCATAGCTAGGGGAGAGATTCTCCCCTCTCCCCAGAGGCCCCGTAGAGTGAGGGAGATAATGGAGAAAATAGGGGCAGGTGGAGCTGAGCTGGGGGGAGGCCTCCAGAATTGGGGGGCCTTGGTTCTTTGAACCCATCTGCTCAATTACAGCTACACCCCTGGGCAGGAATCTCTATCAGCTTTATCTGGAGATGCCAGGGAGGGAAGTTGGGACCTTCTGCATGTAAATGCTCTTCTCAGAGCAGCCACGTCCCTTTGTTAGAGAGCTTGGAGGGGAGATTTCTTTATCTACCCCACTTTATCTACCCCTTTTTCTGCAGCAGAAGATCACAGGTAAGGGGAGCACTGCTTACCTCAGTACTGTCATGGAGATAAAGTTCTAAATGGAGTCTAACGTTCAGGGTATAAACTGCCCTGAGCCACCTTAGAAAGAGTGGTATATAAATCAAATAAATAAATAAAAGTAGACTATTTAGAAAAGAAATAGATTAAGCCTACATGCCTTGCTGCTAGCTACATACAAGAAGAGGGAAACAAATACAGAAGTCTCTCTCTCCAGGTGAGAGAATGAAACCTGAGACTATTGGTCTAACAAAGGGGAAGTGAAGTAGAGAAAGCGTGAAGTGAAGTAGAGTAAGCAAAGGAATTCCCTCAGAGGTTTTGGTTTGAAAAACCCAACTTCCCATATAGAATGATGGGTCTGAGCTGTCAGAGACTGACTAGGAGAGAAATTTTGAGGTTGGGGTGGACAGACAGCTCATGGAAAGTGTCAACTCAGTGTGCAATAGCTGTAAAAGAGACAAATTCCATGCTAGGGATCATTAAGAAGGGATTGAAAATCTTAAAAATGTGAATATTATAATGCCCTTATACAAATTGATGGTGCAGCCACATTTGGAGTACTGTGTATAGTTCTGGTCACTGAATCTTAAGGATATTGTGAAACTGAAAAAGGTGCAGAAGAGGGAAACCAAGATGATCAGGAGGCTGGAGCACCTTCCTTATAAGATAAAGCTACAGCATCTGGGGCTTTTTAGTGTGGAAAAGAGGCATTTACACAGGGATACATGATACAAGTGTATAAAATTGTGCATGGAGTAGAGAAAATGGGCAGAGATAATTTTCTCTCTCTCTCTCAAAATACTAGAACCAGGGGTCATCCCATTTAACTGAAAGCTGGGAAATTTAGGACCAACAAAAGGAAGTACTTTTTTATACAGCATATAATTAATCTATGGAATTTTCTGCCATGGGATATAGTGATGGCCACTAACTTGGCTGGCTTTAAAGGGGGCTTAGACAAATTCATGGAGGACAGATCTATCAGTGGCTACTAGTCTGGTGGCTATAGGCCACCACAAAGAAAAACACAAATAAGAATTCAAATACATGTATCTAATGTAGAAAATATATTATTTAGAATTACAATACCTATTACCAATAACAACAACAACAACAACAACAACAGTAATAATACACTGGAACATCTGCAAAAAATACAAGCTACCTGCAGCCAAAAATTGGTGGGCCACAAAATTGAAAAATTTGTAGGAAATGAAGATGTAAAAATATTATGGGACTTTCGACTACAAACAAACAACTGCCACACACTACACCAGATATAACTGTAGTCGAGAAGAAAGAAAAACAAGTCAAAATAATTGACATAGCAATACCAGGTGACAGCAGAATAGAAGAAAAAGAAACAGAAAAAATAACAAAATACAAAGATCTACAAATCGAAATTGAAAGGCTGTGGCAGAAGAAGACCAAAATAACCCCAGTAGTAATTGGCGCCCTAGGTGCAATTCCAAAACATCTTGAAGAGCACTTCAGCACCATAGAGGCCACAGAAATCACTATCAGCCAACTACAAAAAACAACTTTACTGGGAACAGCCTACATTTTGCATCGATACCTATAACAACAACAATATTGATAACAAAATTCTAGAATCCCAGGTGCTTGGGAAGGGCTCGATGTCTGTATAAAACAAACCAGTCAATAACACCTGTTTGAGTGTGCAAACAAGAAATAATTTGATCTGGTGGATACAATGAAGCAAGTTACTACCAACATAGCCTACATTTGGAAGCAATGCCTGTGTCCTACCTCAGTATTAGCCAGGGTAAAAGCCCCAATATTAGCAGCTCTCCAGACCAGCAATCCAGATACCACAAAGGGCTCCCCTTGGTAGGAAATGTCGCCCGCATGCATCTGCTTTCACACACAAGGATGTTTGAACCTTGTCCAATGTTAAACACAGAACCACTGAAGCCCCTTAGAAAACTAGATTCCTTCTTCAGACAATAAGTCAGCAGTAGAATTTTTAATGACAATGTTTGCATATCCAAAGCATATGATCTGCAGAGATAACATATTCAGGGCCACCAAGCTTCAAGCAGCTTAAATGGTAAAATAATATAATTAAACTTTAACCAATTCAAACAAGGACTAATTTTATTCACAAACCCTTCACACTTATTTTCTGAGGCTATTTTGGTTCCAATATGTCACTGTATTAGGTAATGAAAAAGGAATATTTTAAAATGTCTATCTTTCTAATAAAAAGTGGTAGCTTTATAGCCCAATCCTATCATGGAGGTACATTCTACTTATTTCAGAGTGATACATTCTCAGTAAATATGAATGGGAGTGGGCTGTGTTCTTCTTAAATTATACATTTCCTCACACTTCAGTATATCAGAAAGGTGTGTGTGTGTGTGTGTGTGTGTGTGTGTGTGTGTGTGTGTTTATGTGTGTTGTGGCTTTAACAGGTGGATTTATTCAAATAGAATGACTGACATCCAGACTAATAAAGTGCTACTGGAGTTAATGCTGCATGTGCACTATGGGTATGTGTTATATCTATCTATCTATCTATCTAGCATATTCCTATACCACCCAAAATGCGTTCTCTGAGTGGTTCACAAGACAATAAAGACAACCAATAAAAAGATCAACACACTTCAACAATTAAAATTTAAAAAGTTAAAACTATTAAAACACAGTTAAAACAATTTTTGTAGATTTCCCCTTCCCTCTGAAGTCCTCTCTTGTAGTAACAAGCATGACTTGTCCCCTTAGCTAAGTAGGGTCTGCCCTGGATGCATATGAATGGGAGACTAGAAGTGTGAGCACTGTAAGATATTCCCCTCAAGGGATGGAGCTGCTCTGGGAAGAGCAGAAAGTTTAAAGTTCCCTCCCTGGCTTCTCCAAGATAGGGCTGAGAGAGATTCCTGCCTGAAACCTTGGAGAAGCTGCTGCCAGTCCTTGAAGACAATACTGAGCTAGATAGACCAATGATCTGACTCAGTATATGGCAGCTTCCTCTGTTCCTATGTCCTTGAGGGTTGAGGGCTGTTCTATCCTCTGGGTCACATTCAGCTTCAAATGGGAGGGGAGATAGTTGAAAATTGTCTCTGCTCTGTAGCACATATGTAGCATTGCTCTAGTAGTACTTTGTTAGCTTGTATGTCGGACAGTGTTAATTAAGCAAATAGCTGACTAAAAGGCAAAAAGACTAAAAAAAAGACTAAAAGTCAACTTTTTATAAATCAACAGTTCTATCTCATCTCTCTGCCTCTCTGCATGATCCTTGTTCTGCAACTGATTCGATTCCAACGTTCTATGTTTTTTATACATCTTCTGTATTCTCTTATTTTCTTTATCTTGCCAAGCTACAAAGGGGCTCATATATTCTCAACAATATTAATAAAAAAGACAATATACCAGCAATAAATATTTATCAGGCAAATCAAAAAGCTATATAATAAAAACGCATCTAAAAAGCAAATCTGTGATAAAAGTCACTTTTAAACGAGTCCCTGCAGAGTTATTCAGGGGCATAGCTAGCCCGCCGGCGGCCCATGTGTGGCCGCAGCGGGTGCCCCGACAGCCCCGCCCCCTGCATCTGACATCAGACGCAGGGGATAGCCACGCCACTGTGTCTGATGTCAGACGCGGGGGGGGGGGCATGGTCTGGCTCCTGAACAGAGCCTTGAGGCTCCATTTGGGAGAAGCAGCTTAACTGCTGAAGGGGCCACGCAGCCCCTTTGGCAGTTAGACGAAGGCTGGTGCTGCGTTCGCAGCGCAGCCCAGGAGCGGCTCTTCCCTGCAGTCTTAACTGCGGAAGGGGCCGTGCAGCCCCTTCAGGAGCTAGTTAGGCTGGTGCTGCATTTGCAGCACCAGCCTTTGTTTAGCTCCCGAAGGGGGTGCGTGGCCCCCGCTCGGGAGCTAAACTACCACCCCCGCGTCTGATGTCAGATGCAGGGGGCGTGTCAGGGCCGCAAATGGCGGCTCCTGATTGGGCACGGCCCGGGTTCTTTGAACCCGTTCGCTCAATTATAATTCCGCCCCTGGAGTTATTCTTAAGTTATTTGACTTGTGGTAAGGACAAGAGGTCTTTTAAAGAAAATCAGTTCCTAATCCTAAAGTCTGGCAAAGAAAACATTCTTTATATCAAAGAACAAGCAAGCACAAAATTTAGCCCAGTAGTAAAGCTTTGCCAAACTGCTTTTCTCCCCCAAACTGAGCCAATTCTAACACACTTACACTCCAGTTCTAAGAGTATTCGCTTGGCAGTAAGTCCTATTGATTTTAATACTTACTAAGTTTGTGTAGTGGCTAAGACAATAAGCTGTAAATGGCACAGTCTCTGGTTCAAGCTTGTAACTGCCAGGAGCTCACTAAGTGGCCTTAAGCAAGGCAATAATTGTCATCATGTTCCACTCTCCATCTGCAATACGAGAATAATAATACAGGCCTACCTGACAAGTCTGTTGTAAAGCTTCTGAAATATATGTATGAGAAGGGCTTGAAATGCTTAAAATGTTGAACATAAACAAGCAGGACTGCAATCTTATGCAATATGACTATGTATTATGCGTACCATGTGAGAGCTACCCAGCTCTGCCTGTTGATAATATCCTTGTATTCATTCATTCATTCATTCATTGATTTAAATACACACACACACACACACACCACCTAACCCAGTGGCTCTAGGCAGTTTACATGAATAAAAACAAAACAAATAACCCATTAAAACCATTTAAAATTAAAATCATTTAAAAGTAACTTAAGGCCAGCTACAAAACACATATTTAGCCCTCTTTTAAAGCCGGATGATGATCTTATGCCTCAGATATCTACAGAGAGTGCACTGCATTCCACAGTTCAGGAGATCTGTTTGACTGTTGGAAAGGAGGTGGTATTCAGAAGCCCATGATCATAAGAAAATGTTTCAATATTTCTCCTGCTTTAACATATCCCACATACATCAATACATAACTGGGGCTGGATTCAGCCTTATTTTAAGTCCCCCAGCCTGTGAAAGAGTTTGGTCAAAGTCAGGTTTTTGCTGCTATAGTCATCTACTAACCTGACAGAAAAGCCATCTGGAATCTCTGGTCAAGCACAGATGTAACTTTCCTAAGCCCAAACAATCCCACATGTTCCCTCTTCCGCTCTCAAGTGCAAATTGCCTCAAATCTATGATTTGAAACTGTGATATGAGAAGTAGGATCATAAACTGCAGTTTTTGGACAACTCAGCTTTGGACAATACATGATATGCTGACCTTATCAATATATTGTGTTGATATAAGGCCCATCCACATATTATTTTCAAAGCTTGTACAGGTACAGTCATTCACATGTTATGCTGAATCCAGGTACAGAAATACACTTCCTATCTATACCGTACATTTGAAGTGCCTGTATCCAGATTCACCTTTTAAATGAACCAAGGTACAGTCATTCACATAAGTATGTATACAAGTGTACAGACATCTGTACACTTGTACAGCATAATGTCTGAATTGGGCTATGGTCATAATGCTAAATCTGGTTAAAGTAAACCATGGCAGTAGGGGAAGAATTCACATATGAGAGAGGAAAAAGAGAGGGAGAGGTGTTATTTCCAATGGTCAGGATCATTATGTGCACTAAACCTATGTCTACTCAGCTTTCTGTTCTGGGCTTCTGGGGGAGAAAAAATCTTCACAGATAATATTTTTGGGGAGAAATTTAAAATACTGTTCATGATTATTATTATCTCATAAGATCCTGGCCTAGAAATTAGGGATGTACACAAAACAGATTTTGTGTTTTGTTTCAAGCTCAAAACAAAACACGGATGGCCAAAACATTCATTTGAAACCATGGTTGAACTGGTTGTTTTAACTAAACAAAACTCAAAATGTTTTGAGTGTTTCAACCATAGGGAACAATGGGGAAAACTCAAAACACCCCATTGTACCCCATGTACCCATTGCACCTCATGTACCCATTGTACCCCATGTACCCCATTGTTCCCCATGTACTACTAGGGACACCAAAGTGAGTTGGGTGGTAGGGCACAATGGGTGCTACCTACCACCCAATTTACAAAAGAATGGGCAAGCAGACATTTTAAATCATTTTTAACCTTTCCCCAAGAACCCCATAGGATCCTGTGGGGCATGGGGAGCAATGGGTTGTTTCATGTTTTCCCATTGTTCCCTATGGCTGGACCAAGCTGTACTCACAGAGTGCAAGCACACAAGTTTTGCATTGAAATTCCCAGTGCATTTTGCAACCCTGCCTTGAAAAACACTGCACAAACTCACAGTAAAAGGATATCTGTCCCTCCCAACACAGAACACACACTGCAAACACAGTCCAAAAATGGACAAAAAAGAATCACCTACCCAGAATCCACTGCCAACCACCATGCCTGTGCTGAAGTAACAACATTGCTCAAGGCCAGACATGGAGCTCATTACAGCATCCACCAAGAAATATCTCACACACACGTCCCTTCCACTGTTCATTTCTTGCCACAACACTCTCTCACAGACAAAACAAACTACAACTTAAGGAAGGCGGGCACCCAAGTTCTGCCTTTGTCAATCTGAAATCCAGCAAAACCAGATAGTTATAGTAGCAATAGTTAGTGCTGAGAAAACCCCAAATTCAAATTTGCCTTGATTCCTTCATCCTCTCCTGATAATCCTCTTCAAAAGAGGCACACTATAAGGGTTCTCTCTGCCTCCCAATCTCTGAATACATTTTGAAACTCCCTCCTTTTGTGTCCCATATTCCCTCCCCCCTCCCCCTAGCCAATGGGGGCACAGTTGCCCATGACAACACTTGATTTGTATGATAAGAAGTCAACCAAGAAGCAAGGAGTTTGCAAGCCAATCGGAAGCCAGTGCCAGAAAGCCAATCAGCAAAGGGAAAACAGGCCTCCAAAATGGTGCTTAAAACCTCAAAACCTTTTTAATCAAAACAGGGTCATTTTGTTCCAAGCTCGAAACAGGCCCTTTATTTAAAGGGCATTTTATTTTGAGCTTGAAATACTCAAACAGCCCATTTTGAGTCTAAATGTTTTGACCTTAAAATATTTTGCACATGCCCGTTAGACATTACACTCCTCAAAGAGATCAGCATCCACAGAGCAAGTTTCTCACCATGTTTGCTGTCACCATCAGGATGGAAAAATTCACTTCATGACTCACTCTTTAGAAATTATATTATATTCTTGAGGCATAGGAAGCACTACAGAAATGCTAATTTCTGTGCTGTTCAACTATCCATCACCTCATACAAGGCTTTTGTGAGTTAAAAAATAGTCATAAGTCACCCTACAAAATTTTAAAAGGCTATATAAATATTTCTTCACATGACACAACCCACCACAAATAAACTGGTTATTAATAAAGACTTGGGCAACATTCCAGCACCAAAATGAGTCAACACAGGGCCAATATCCTTTAATCCTCTCTAATAAAACGCTTGGTGTCCGTCCGTGGACGGACACCAAGCGTGTGTCCGTGCCTCCCTGCCCTGTTCTGCGCCTGCGCAAAGCGCAGGCCCAGATCAGGGCAAGGGAGACACGCTCGCCGGCACCGGCAGCCATCTTGGGCGGCCAGAAGCGGCCGCCCCGAAGAAGCCGGAGAGGCAGCGGCGGGGGAAAGTGACCGAGGCGGCGGCAGAGCCGCCGCCTCGGCCAAAATAGATGGAGGCCGGGGGCGGAGCGGAGGCCATGTAACTTTAAAATAAAAATTGCTCCCGCGGCCGACGCCGCCGACCGCCCACCCTCCCTCCCAGCTGCCGAGTCCCCCTTACCCTGGCCGACTGCTGTCGGCCGAAGACTGCCCTCAATTTAAGAGGCAGAGAGGAGCTCGCAAGCAGAGCTCCTCTCTGTGCAAAGCCTCTTGCCGAACTGCCGCTTTGGGCACAAGGGACGCAAGCGCCCAGAGCGGCAGTTCAGCAAGAGGCTTTGCACAGAGAGGAGCTCTGCTTGCGAGCTCCTCTCTGCCTCTTAAATTGAGGGCAGTCTTCGGCCGACAGCAGTCGGCCAGGGTAAGGGGGACTCGGCAGCTGGGAGGGAGGGTGGGCGGTCGGTGGCGTCGGCCGCGGGAGCAATTTTTTTTTTAAAGTTACATGGCCTCCGCTCCGCCCCCGGTCCCGGCCTCCATCTCCCCGGCCTGGCGGGGGCAAGTGCCTGGGCCGATTTGGCCCTTAAAGGTAGGGGGGGCATACAGCGGAGGGAGGGGGAATGGCGGCGGGGGGCCAGGAGCGCCATTACTAGCGCCCGTTATTCAACGGGCCAAAATTCACTTGTCTAACACATATTACATAACATATTACTTCAGAACAATATTCTATTATAGTGTTAATGTTTTAGAAAAGGACCACAACATTGTATTATAACAGTCATAATGAAAAACCATCCATCTTCCCAACCTCTGCTATCCAAAAGTGTTATCCTAGTTTATCTGGATGTTGGGTGTGTATCACATAAAGTGTCTCCTAATATTTGGATATCACCTGATTTACATCCACACTATACCTCAACTCAGCTTTCCGTTAATGCTCCACACAGAGAGAGGAACCAGTTCTGAGTCATATTGAAGTAGTAAATGTGTGGGAATGTATCCTGTCCTCTGGGGTCCAATGACACTCCAAGGAATGTTACTTAGTGTAGCACAGTAAATAATCATTGGGAGGCCAGCAATTATACTTAACACCAAGAGAAACATATCTCAATGAGAGCAAAATACCACAATGTGTATACACACGCATGAGTGCATGTATCACATGCAGCAGTCACCACGTTTTGTATATTTTCTATCCTCAGCTTGCTTGTCGAAATATTTTCTACAAATGACACATGATGTAACGCACAATCCCTTGGCTTATTTCAAATAGTAAACTGCAGGGAGAATAATGTGGTGAACATTGCTCTAATCAAAGAAAATAAGGACCAACACTGGATCTGATCATGCAGTCTAGCTATTTTATAGCTGTCCAGACTCTGAAGGAAACCGATCTTTTTACAAACAGAACGCAGACGTTTCTGTCTGAATTTGTTTGATCTCAACCAACAATCTGTTTGCATATCGGCTGAAAGAAAGCACACATCTGCCACAACAGGCATGTATACAATCAGTTTAATGACACCATTACATGTTGCTTGCCAGGGCTCGCTCATTTTGGGCCTTGCATAAATGAGAGAGGGGGAGAGAGATAGGTTTACCACCTGTGTAAAATAGAAACAGCCCATTTTAATGAATAATTCCAATAACATACTCCATACAATGGCTTGTTTTCCTAAGGTTGATTGCAGACCTGCAATTATATTAGCTTTGAAAACACAGGATTTTTGTATTCCTGCAAAAAATGTTTTGTTCCTTTGCTTTTTTTTTAAAGCGATTGTGCCTAGACTCAGAATTAGTACAAACAGATATGTGCATACTTTCGAAACATAACAAGCACCTTTTAAAGCTCAGCTACTTTGGGAATGTTTGCAAGGTGACAGGTGGACTTAAAGGCTTGGTTAGGATTTCTGGATTTAAAAGCCATTCAAAATGTATACTTGCTAGGATAAGCTTCTGTGGGTTTAAAGGGTCTAAGGATGCTTTAATGTTGGCGCTTGCAAGGCTCTGATCAGGTTTCTGCTGAAGTCGCCCTGTGCCAAATCTCTCAAAGATGTACAAAGTCTACATTGAATAATGGGTGCAACTCAGCACGCTGCACATACAAAAGCATATGGCTGCTAGGATAAAAGTGTATAGATTTAGGGGCTTCGAGAATGCTTTAATGTAAATATTTGAAGTGTCTCAGATAAAGGCGATGGAAAAATCTTCCAGAGGCATACACATTCCTATTAAATAGCAGGCACACTTTTCTAGTACATATAAAAATTTAATTAATTAATTAAGCACACGTTGTAATAAGAGTTTCGTGAAGAGTTCACAACTTTTTTCAAAACAAAACCCCAGAACCATGTAAAATCCATAACAGCAGTCCCAGGCAGAGTTCCATAACTAGAATGCCAAACATGAAGAATATTCTAGATCTAACAATCAGTTGTACTTCGGACACAGACATGGGTACTCACTAAGGATGTGTGAACCAGCTCAACCTTGAGCTGGTTCAACATTGAATTGGCCTGGTTCGAGGGCTTAACCTCGAGCTGAACTGGGCGTGGTTTGTTTGGCTTGAGGTCGAAGCCAAATCCTCCAGGCCAGTTTGGGCCTGGTTTGGGGTGCTATTGATGAGATGTTTGGGGTTTAGAGAGCTATTGATGTGTGTTGCATGCACACGTGAGCACACCAGTTCCTATATTACACTGACTGGGTGGCAAGAGGGAATACAGCCGCTCCACACAAGCGATTTTTAATGCAGCGCCGGAGGGGAAGCATGGTGGGGGAGATAAGATCACCCTCTCCACGCCTTAAAGAGACCCCCACCCCCGAGTTCAAACCAGTTTGAATGTGGGGGTTCCGAACCTGTCTGGTGTTCTAAGAATAGAACACCAAACAGGTTCGTACATATCCCTAGTGGCTGTGCTGAACACAACGGCCGCTCTAATGTGAGCAGTTGCAGCGCTCATGGCATGATGCACCCTGGGATGTGTATGTGGGAGGTCCTCCTGCTCCCAGTTACAGCCTTTGCCATGCTGCCGCTTGTGTGGGCACATGACATGGTGAGAACACAGACAGTCATTACTCATCTGCGGGGGAAGGCAGGCGAGCACCCAACCTCCCCTCCACTGGTGCAGTGCGTTATTGGAGCTCCAGGCGGTTGGGCAATGCATCCCAGCACCTCCTCAGGTCTACTGGCAGCAGTTAGTGCTCGTCTGGGCAGGTGGTCCGCCCACCTAAGGAAACAGTTCTGCTCGTTTATGGGGAGGTAAACTCTTCAGGGCTTCTGCCCCGCAAACCTTATTGCCCTTTCTCACTGGTCATGAAAGAGGGCTCTTAGTGTAGTCTTCAAGTCATTCACACTATCAAAAACTATTTTCTACCCAGGTTTGGGAGCTGTGTGTGCTCCCAGTTTTCATTTGTGTGGAAGCAAGGTAAGAGGAAAACATGGATAGAAGTGATTGTGTGGAAGTAAGGTAGTAGGAAAACCTGGGGAGCTTTTCCTCCTACCTTGCTTTCACACAATCACTTCTATGCAGGTTTTCTTCTTACCTGCTTCCACACAAACAAAAATTGGGAGCACACACAGCTCCCAAAATCGGGTAGAAAACCGTTTTTGATTATGTGAATTACCTCTTCATTTATTTTCTATATATATTTTTCTTTGCTTTTGTGTGTTTTCAGGAGTGGAGGGAGTCCAGCAGTGTCCTGGGCTCAGTCTGCCGTGGCAGCCCACCCTAGCCCCACCCCCTGTGTCAGCGTCTGACATCAGATGCAGGGAGCACTACGCCCGCTGCATCTGATGTCAAATGTGGGGTGTGTGGTTTAGCTCTCAAACCACGCCACACGGCCCCATTTTGGAGCTAAATCCAGCCCGCGCTACATTTGCAACGTTGCCTGGAGCAACTCTCCCTGCCTTTAAAAGGCAGGGATTGCTGCACCAGCTGCACTACAAATGCAGTGCTGGCCGATTTAGCTCCCACATCTGATGTCAGATACGGGGGGCATGTCTGGGGCATGAGGCATGGCCCTCAGCCTGGATTCACTCCACCCCTGTGTTAAATTTTGCTTTAAGCCACCATTAATTCTCTTGCTCCCTGCTCTTTTCCAACCTAGTTTCCTAAATAAAAAGAAGTAATTTTGGTGTTATATATTGAGATCATTCACATGACCAAGTCGGCAAGGTGGTGGGCAGGTGAGGCTAAACTCACCTTCCCTCCAGAAGAATACTGTTTTGCTGCTGGGAATGCATACCGTGCTCCCAGACAATCCATGCTGCATGCTGAAGTGCAGAGCTCTAGAGACAATGATGAGGCATCCTGGCTGCTGGAAATCCCACAATGCACCCAAGAGACAGGCAGGCACTTTAGGTGCTCATCTCTGTGTCCACTGGGACTAAACATAGCCCCAGTGAACACACAATCCTGGAGTCCAGGTTAAGGGCTAAGAGCCGGGCTTCAAAGCAGGGCTAGCCGGGAATGTCCTGATCCTGGTGGTGTGGTTCTAACCCAGCCTAACCCAGGCACGGCTTCTCTAGCCTTAGGTGTATGTACTTCAGTCAGGCACTGATTGATTACATCAGCCTTGCCCAGAGTCCTTCGTGAGAGGAAGGACTCGTTAGGCTTTTTAAGGAAGGGGGATGCCACAGGCGTCACAGCCGGCGGCGTGGCCAGCCTGCAGGCAGCCATAGAAGCCAGCCACCAAAGCTGGCTTTCGGTGTAGGGCAGAGGGTTTGGCTACGCTATATTCAGTTTGTCTGTTTGAGGAGTTGTAGTAGCAAGTGTGCCATCTTTGTTACTGAGATTGGGTTGAAGTAGTTATAATGTGTTTGGGTTTGTCTGTAGATGAGGAGACAAGGGGCGCCTTCATTGAATGTGGGGCAGCTATTCCGGTGGTGGTGGGGAATAGAAGAATTAATGTTGGCAGGTCAGCAGGCCGTTCCAGGGGAAGGATAGCCAGAAATTTAATAGCTGTCTCCCCTTCCAGCTGTCCTGTCAGCTCTGTGACCTCGGGAAGCACTGCCAACAACCCACATAGCCTTACCTTGCTCCTTTGCAATGCCAGGTCGGTCCAAAATAAACCTGAAGTCATCCATGATTTGATTATGGATGGCCGACCTGATGTGTATCACCGAGACTTGGTTGGGGGAGGATGGTGGCCCAGTCTGGTCCCAGCTTCTCCCTCCAGGATATTCTGCAGAGGAGCAAGTGAGGAGATGTGGGCGGGAAGGTGGAGTGGCTGTGGTTTATAAGGATAACATCTCCCTTACCAGGGTCCCTGTTAGGGTATCGGACCATATTGAATGTGTGTACTTAAGTTTGGGGACCAGGGATAGATTGGGACTTCTGTTGGTGTACTGATCGCCCCACTGCCCAACGGAATCCGTTACTGAGCTCACGGACTTGGTCGCAGAACTTGCATTGGAGTCTCACAGACTTTTGGTACTGGGGGACTTCAATGTTCATTTTGGGACCAATTTGTCTGGGGCAGCTCAGGAGTTCATAGTGGCCATGACAACTATGGGCCTATCCCAAACTGTCTCTGGATCGACACACATCACAGGTCACACACTTGATTTGGTCTTTTACTCTGATCAGGGTAGTGTTCTAGAAACAGGAGGCAATTATTAGACCTTTTCTAAAGAAGCCTGCATTAGATATCTCAGAGCTGAGCAATTATAGGCCTGTTTCTAGTCTCCCATGGCTGGGCAAGGTAATTGAGAAGGTGGTAGCCTCTCAGCTCCTGGCAGTCTTGGATGACACTGATTATCTAGACCCATTTCAAACTGGGTTTTGGGTGGGCTATGGGGTGTAGACTACCTTGGTCAGCCTATTGGATGATCTCCAATTGGAAATTGACAGAGGAAGTGTGACTCTGTTGGTCCTTTTGGATCTCTTGGTGGCTTTCGATAATATCGACCATAGTATCCTTCTGGAACATCTGAGGGTGTTGGGGGTGGGAGGCATTGTTTTACAGTGTTTCCGCTCCTTCCTCTCAGACAGATTTCAGATGGTGTTGACTGGAGATTGTAGCTTTTTGAAATCTGAGCTTAAGTATTGTGTCCCTCAAGGCTCCATATTCTCTCCAATGCTTTTTAACATCTACATGAAACCGCTGAGAGAGATCATCAGGGGATTTGGAGCCGGGTGTTACCAGTACGCTGATGACACCCAGATCTACTTCTCCATGTCAACTTCTTCAGGAGCTGGCATATCCTCCCTAAATGCCTGCCTGGAGGAAGTAATGGGCTGGATAATGAAACTGAATCCAGATAAGACGGAGGTACTTATTGTGCGGGGTCAGAACTCCGAAGATGACTCTGATCTCCCTGTTCTAGATGGGGTCACACTTCCCCAAAAGGAACAGGTTCGCAGTCTATGAGTACTTCTGGATCCGCACCTCTCCCTGGTTTCTCAGGTTGAGGCGGTGGCCAGGGGTGTTTTCTATCAGATTCGGCTGATATGCCAGCTGTTCCCGTTTCTCGAGATCAAGGACCTCAAAACAGTGGTACATTTGTTGGTAACCTCCACGCTTGACTTCTGTAATGCGCTCTACATGTGGCTGCCTTGGTACATAGTCCGGACTTCAGTTGGTTCAGAATGCGGCAGCCAGGTTGGTCTCTGGGTCATCTTGGAGGGACCACATTACTCCTCTGTTACACTGGCTGCCAATAGTTTTCCAGGCAAAATACAAAGTGCTAGTTATAGCCCTAAACGGCTTAGGCCCTGGGTATTTAAGAGAGCGCCTTCTTCGCTATGAGCCCCACCACCTATTGAGGTCACTTGAGGAGGTCCGTCTCCAGTTGCTACCAATTCGTTTGGTGGCCACACAGAGACAGGCCTTCTCGGCTTCTGCCCCGAGATTGTGGAATGCGCTCCCTACTAAAATACAAGCCTCCCCATCTCTGGCGACTTTTTAAAAAACTTCTGAAAATACATCTCTTCAACCAAGCTTTCTCAGCTTTTTAAAACTTGTTTTTAAATTGTTCTGGCTATTTAATTGTTTTATAACATTTTAATTGTTAATTATTGTTGTTTTATGCTGTTTTGTAATTTCTGTTTTAATTGTTAATTGATTTTAATGGTGTTGTTTTAATATAAACTGCCCTGAACCTTTTGGAAGGGCGGTATAAAAATTTAATAATAAATAAAATAAATAAATAATAAAAATATGTACATAGGTGTAAATGGTGACCATGACAAGATATTGCAAAATGGAGTCGGGTAGTAGTCTACAGTTGTTGAGGAATCCATGTCAGCACTCCACACAGCTAATTAGAAAAGGTTAAAAACTGAACTTGTATATTAGAAAGTATTGGGCAGCAGCAATACAGGAAGATGCTGAAAGGCATAATCTCACACTGCATGGGAGGAGGCAATGGTAAACCCCTCCTATATTCTACCAAAGGAAAACCACAGGCCTCTGTTGGCACCAGGAGTCGAAATCAACTTGCTTTACCTTTAAATGGACAAGTAAACTATTGTTAGTAGTATCCAAAGCAAACACAAGTCAACTGGACAGTGCATCAGTTAATTTTGCATACACCCAGAGATTTATGAATGGGGCAGTATAAAAACGTATTAAATAAATAAATACATAGTATAGTTACAAACACAGTGGTTGGAATAAGACACATTACATTAATGTTGCTTTTGATAGCATAAGTATGTCAATTCTTCACACATGCAAAAAATCTGCATGTAATTTTCCTGAGAGAGGAAGACAGGCAGAATGTAGAATCATGTACCAGATCAGAGTTATGGGGCTTATTTATACAGATAGATATATTGTACAATAAGAAAGAACAGACGGCATAGGCACAGATGCAATTTGGTCCCTTAGGGCAAATCCTGTACATAGTGGTTGTCTATTCACAATGGTCTGGGAGGCAGCAAATGGAAATTTATAAAGTGGTTTTCAGGCCACTATCCAGTTGGTGAACTGGGTTTTAAGTTCATAAGCTTCATACCACCAGTATGCCTAACTTATACTCCATTAGGTTAGCAATTATACCAGAGGTATCAAAACTCAAATGAGCTGGTTCTCTCATCTAATAGATGAGATTACATCAATAAATTTTCAGCAATTTTTTCCCCCAATTTCAATATTTCATCATGCCTCATGAAACAATAATTGTCTATGTTTCAGTGTGTAAAAGTTGTCTCTCCCTGCCAGGGGACAGAATGGGCATTGCTGGTCATCTGGTTGGCATATGAGGAATTTTTTTGCTCCCCAGCAGATTGGCTCAATTGGGGTCCTCCCCCACACTACTCTGTCCTCTTTAGCTAGCTTTAGGTCACAACAGGCAGGTTCAATGCGGGCAGAGAAGTGCTATAGGGATATGTATCAGTGAGCATCCTTCAATTTGTTTGTGTGAGAGGGGAGTGGTTAATCAGTCCATAATGACTTGATAATGACTTGATGCCATGGAAGCTAGGATTGGAATTCTTCCCTACTTTGTCAGCACCACCCACTGAACAGCTGAACAGCTTGTGGGGGTGATGTCTCTGAAGTTACCTGGCCCTTGGTGAGGAAGAATTGAGATCTGAATTGCTCTGATTCACTGCTCTGAGCCCAGGTGTGATCAGGCAATCAGATTTGTGGGAAGGACACTTCCTCCAGCCTGAGATAGTACCCACACTACTTGTGGGTCAAGCACAGATGTGCTGCAGTATTCCAGATTGATTGTTGTGGCCCCTATCCCAGATTTATTTGTTTTTATTGCCCTGTGACTTCATTAGTGTGGAGGCAACAGTTCTAGTGATCGGTGTGGTGGTTTGTTGTGCGAGTTCCACAGGCCTAGGAACCACTAAAAGCTCTGTTTGACACCCCCCATACTTTACAAATGGTATAACTAAGCCATATATGTGTTAAAGAGCCTGCGATTGAGAGCACAGCCTTCACAATCTGGCTATGTGCAAGAATGTCTCACACTCTATCACATGTGTCCTATTTATCTCACATGCTATGCATCTGTAATTCTCTCCTCTGACTAATCAGAGCATTGGAAAATAATCTCTCTCTCTCCTGGTGAAACATTACACAGATTTACACGTGATATCAAACGGTTGCTATCTGATCTTGTAGGAATATGTATGTCTGGGTTTGGAGTCTAGCCAAGACCATTGGAACATCATAAATGTCTTCCTCTTTTTAAAATATCCTATAATTCCCTAACACAATATTTCATTAACTGGTTTTTAGAGACTCAAACTTATTTATCTATCTATCTATCTATCTATCAATAAAACAGGATTTCTAAATTCAAAGACCCAATCCAGAAAAAGTTAGTTGTTATTTAATGTATGTATTTATTTAATTTATATACCTCCTGACTCTAAGGCTCTAGGCAGTTCACAAAAAGAAAAACAACAAAAACAAAATAAAATCATTTATTACATTCAAAGATTACTAAAAGCCTGGCTAAAAAAATGTGCCTTCGGGGCTCTTTTAAAGGCAGGTAAAGATGTTAAACTACGAATGCTTAAGATCCGCTGTGATCGATAGGACAAGCTACTGCCACTAGCTTAGATTCTTCTAGTAATATTAATGGGACTTAAGCAGACCTGATGTTTTCTTAATTAGGACCTTTGACTCAGACAAATGATTTATGGTGCTTTGCTGAACATTATTTCTAACTACACAGTAGTGAGCCACAATCTTTTCTTTATTTCTTTTCTTTGGTGTTAGGAAATCTAAGCTGGGCCTCCAGCTCTGGCTCTGAATCCATTGTGGAGGATTTTGCTTGTCTGAAGGAACCTCAGATAGTGAATGGTACTGTATGTGTGCTGATCTCTGCTGCTAGGGCTATTCCCTGGCAGCATGAGGACAGTAAGCATATGTAACTTTTAGAGGTTGTTGATTTTTACCCACAATAGGTAAAACAGCAGAGCACTAAGGAATGAGCACACACTCCAGTTACAGAGTAGGTAGCAGAGGATGGTTTGGATATTGCAGCTATTTAAAGAAAACACATGGAGATCCTTGTATGACTAAACACTAAATATTTATTGGTTAAATACACTTAGATAGGAAAGACCTATCTCTAATGTAAAGGCAGAGGCGTAACTAGGGAAAACGGCGCCCGAGGCAAGCATTGAAATGGCGCCCCCCGCGCCCCCAACATACTACATTATACTTAGGTTTTTCCTCACAAGCGCTCACCACCGCCGCCAAGCCAGGCCACTGACTAGCCGCCAGGCGCCAGCAAAGCAATGGGGGGGGGGGCGCGGGCAGCGCGGAAGGGACTGCTCGTGGGGGAGCGGGCGCCGACGCGCTCCCTTGACTGCTGCAGCGCTGCTGCACTGAGCAGGAAACATTTGTATTAACAAAATTTTTTAAAAAAAATTTAAAAAAATTATTTTTGTCATGGCGGTGCCCCCCATGTGACCAAAAAAGATGGCGCCCGGGGCACATGCCCCCCCTGCCCCCCCTATAGTTACGCCTCTGTCTAAAGGACTCCATAGTGGATAGGTAAGGAGAGAGAGAGATGTCTCCATCTGCTCTCTAGGAGGACAGGAAGGATTGTGACTCAGCAAAGGAAGCGCTGGAGAGTCAGTTCAGGGGTCATAGAGTAGGGACAGATAGGGAGACCCTGACTCACTGTCTCTACTCCCAATGCCCCTAGTGGTCATTAGGACAGTTGGTGCAAAAGGTCAATGCACTGGAAGTTCATCTCCAACAGTAACTCTTGAAACACTGCATGTTTGGGATCTTGTGGTGTAGCAAGGAGTACCCTTTTAAAGAAAATAGTAGCAAACCCAAGAAAAGGGTAGCAAGGGTAGAGCATATGCACTATATATGGATGGTCTCAGGTTCAATCCCTGACAACTTCAAATGTTCCTGAAATCCTGAAGAGCTTCTGCTGTGTAGTGTAGGCAATACTGACCAATGGTCTGCCCTAGTATAAGGCAGCTTCCAAGGTTCTGAACTACTATTATTTGGGGGCAAGGGTGGGAGGGTCACTCACCAACCCTGAAGAATCTCCCTAATTCTTTACATTCTGGATGCTCATACTCAGAAGGGAGGATATAAATAACTGATATGCAAATGTATTTCAGTCTCTGAATGGTATTGGGCTTCTGTAATGCATAATCTAGGACTGTTTTTATCTAGGCAAATTGCACACAACCAGCTGCCATAGCTTATCCGCTAATATTATTCAGGTTTTTATGTCTAGGGTGTTGTTTAGTCACATTTTTAAACATTTGTTCACATTCATTCAGTTGCCCTGATTGAATACAGAACATTTGTAATAGCACCTATGGAATAATTCCATGCACTTAAAGCAGATTCTGAAGCTGACACTTTGCTGAGGCAAGACTTGGCCCCATTCTATTTTTGGCGCAGTCAATAAACCACTTTCAATATCTTTGCATCTTCTTTGATATCTCACAGGCGGGCTGTTAACTCAAATGGATTTATACCAAGCTGTTTAAAGTTGCCTTTGCTGGGTACTTTTATGTGCCCTTCACTCAGTAGCTCAGTCAGCTAAGCTGCAGCTCATGCTGTGTCATTGGCTCCTTCCAGGTGACCCTTTCCTTTATTAGGCTGCCTGAGGCAAGTCAGTGCCGGCTTCATTAAGAAGCTGGAGAACCCATCCTCATACTATACATGAAATTTGTAGAGAGATGCATGGAGCATGCTGCCAACTTCTTAAAGTGGGATCCTCACCCCTCACACAGTTCAAGCTTTTTCATGGGAAGAGTAACTACCAGAAATAGCTGCTCGCTCATGTCTTGATAACTGATTAAAACAATTCCATAAGCAATTTAAAATGCAGGCCTGGCTAGCTTTTTTAAAAAGTCTGTGAAAGCTTTTCCACATGTGATTTAATAATAAAAATGAAAAGTGTAAGTAAAACATGAATGGCAAAATCACAGATTTTCAGAAGGTGTGCACACACATAATGCAATATGTCTTTGAGAAATCATATATTCACATGAGCCAATATATTGCGCTTTTTACATCATCCTTTGTACTTTACATTATGTCCCACACCTCTGTGCATCTGTCCCTTTGCCTTTTCCCAAACTGCTTTGGTAGTATGTGAAAGAGGTACCTTCTGAAGGCTGAGAAGGAGGGTAGATAATGCATTTTGTTTAGGCAACCTGCATCCTTTTAGGAGGTAGAGAAGAAAACGTCTTAGGAACTGCATGAGGGAATATGATTTCTTCCCCTTGTTTTATGTAGGTCGTAGTGCAGGCCTGCTCAACTTTGGCCCCCCAGCTGTTTTTGGACTACAACTTCCATAATGCTCAGCCATAGTGGCCAATAGCCAGGGATTATGGGAGTTGTAGGCCAACATCTGCAGGAGGGCTGAAGTTGAGCAGGCCTGCCATAGTGCCTTTGTAACAGCTATCATGTCAATTCTCACTCATCTAGATTTATTGCATGCACAGCAACCAGAACACCCCACACAAAGGAAAAGTCAAAGACTGTAGCATTTAGCAGTCTTAGAATGAATGTGCATAGTGATCACCAATAAGCATTGTTACTCCATACACATTTCTTCCACTTGGTGGGCATTTATGAGTAATATTTTACTCATTTAGAGAACATAAGCCCTACTGGATCAGGCCCAAGGCCCATCTAGTCCAGCATCCTGTTTCACACAGTGGCCCACCAGATGCCTCTAGGGAGCCCACAGGCAAGAAGTGAGGGGGGCATGACCTACCTCCTGCTGTTGCTCCTTTGCAACTGGTATTGAGAGAGCTTGGCTTCAGAATTTATTCATAGAGTAATTATCCTTTCCCCCTTCCTCATCCATCTTTCTTTCTCTCTCACACACAAGACACAGCCACCCTATGAAATATTGTGGCCTAAGGCTTTCCCTCTCATGTTGGTTTCTTGCAGCTCTCAAACTATAGAGTAGTATTTTCCTCAAACTTTTCATATTCCAGAAAAGTCTGCACTGTTTTTTATGTTGATATTATTCCTTACCCTTAAAACCAGCATAATGGTCTATCCCTACCCCTTTTAAGCTGTGCCTGGCATACGCTGAAAGGCATGTTCTAAGATTTCATTTGCGATACACCAAAAATGTATGTCTTGCTAAGACTACAAAGAGAGTTAATGGTTTTAAAAGCACAGTGATGAAAAGACTGACAGGGAGGAGGCTGCACTAACTACATATATGGATCATGGAAGAGGACCAAGAGGTCAAAACTTTGTTCTTCTTCCCAACAGACAGGATCAGTCAGGGTCGCATTGGTTACAGCCAATTGCACAGTGACATTCCTTACCATTCATCTTCATCTAATTACATCTACAACACAATTAGGCCTTAGAGTGCTAAGTCCTGAGCACTGGATTGCTGCATGGTGAGAGCTTAGCTAAGAAGGGAGGAATCTGATACTATGTGACAGTTTGCAAACAATGTAGTTGAAACCACCTGAGAGGAGGGGTCACATTTTTACCTTCTGAGACAATTTAGTCAGAACAATGCCTGTCACTTAGAAATCCCCCCTAAAGCTGCTTACTTGTAGTAGGCTATTTGAAGGAGGATTTTGCTCAGAAAAAGCCAAAGGAAGAAGCAAATAAAATAAGGTCAAAATATATTGTGAAAACCCAATTCTGAAATGTAGGTATTAAGCCATTGAGCTATAGGCAATTGGGCAGAAAAGGGTGTAGGTTGTAGAGGTTCCAGCACTGAGAACCACACACTTACAAAGCATAATATGAGTTTTGTAGAACAGAGAGAGTGATTCAGAACAGCCACATAGCATCATAATAAGGTCTTAGAAACCAGGGGCATAGCTATAATTCAGTAGATGGGTTCAATAAACCCAGGGGCCCCCAGGGGCCCCCAGGTCCTGAGGGACCCCCAACTCCATCCCTCCCTATTTTCTTCATTATCTCCCTTACTCCAAGGGGCCACTGGGAGAGGAGTGAACATGGGCCCCCTCTCTCCTAGCTACACCCCTGTTAGAAACCACAGGAACAATTGTGTCAGGAAAAGCATATAGGTTGCCCTTTTGGCAACCGCCACTGTTCTCTAAAGAACCTCCTGTTTCAGGGTTATGTCCATGTGGGGAGGGTAGCTTGGAAACAGTCACTCATACTCTTCTATACTGCTCCCTTTATCGTGATTCTAGGAGTGAATTACTGTATCCATTACTAGAGCAATTCCTTGGTAGGCCTGATTCCTTCTATCTTAATTACTGCTTGGCTGATACTAATGACAAAGTCACCAAAGTGGTAGCCAAATTTATTTATGGGGTGATGAGACAGACATCCCGCCACGGCCTTTTATTGGTTTGATTTTATGGTAGTTTTAGTTTATCTGTATATGTATCGTTATATTTACTCTATTTATTGTAATTCTGAATGGTTGTGTTATTGTCACTTTTGTTCCTGTTTGGCTTACAGCTGCAATAAAAGAACTACTACTACTACTACTACTACCCATGATGGTGGTGAAGGGGAAAAAACAATCAAAATGTAAATGTTTTTTTGGGGAAAGCAGCTGAATCTATTGCTGTGTTGGCCCTCCAATTTTTGTGCAGTACACAACTGTGACTGTGCAGATGAATGAGGCATATGAATCACACCCTTTCCCCCAGCATGTGCACTTGTATTTATCCCATAATGATGAGTAAGATTTTGGAATGAATTCTGAAGAAAGGATCTGGCCCAAACTGAGCATTTTAAAATCCCATTGATTTCAGTAGGAGATATTTAAGCATGTGTAGGTACTTAACTCGGTTTGGATTGTCTTTTAAGTATATATAAAAAACCTCTTATCAGTGTAAAATTATAGAAGTTGGATGTGAAAAGTATGCAGGCTTGCTCAGTAATCAGACAATGAGGAGTGATTACAAGAATCTTAGGAAATTATACACAAACTGTATAGATAATGTTATGTGTAGAAAATGCATTGCACTATTATAACCGTTAAACATTCTAATCATCATAACATCCCAACCATCTGTCAATCTCCTGAAATTTGACACAGAGTAACTAAGAGAAAAACAACTTTACTTCTCCCAGTTTCATGCACAGTCATTCAGAAATGACCAAGATATGGCAGTTTAAAAACTGAATCCTAAGAAGCTAATTTACTTGCCGGCAACCTAAATTTAACAAAAATTAATCAGCCTTTCTTTTTTTCCTTCACTCTTTAAATGTATATGTAAAAATCAAGTCTATGAAGGAATGTATTCTTTTTTGTTTTGGAAAACAAAAAACAAACAAACCAGTATTTCTGAAGTTATTAGCCTTTGAAATCCCTATTATAACAGAATAATAGGAGAGTACACATTAGAGCACATGTCAAATTGCCTGATTGACTCTTCCCAGTAGCTATCTTTCCCCTCAATAAAGATAGCTGCCATGTGTCTTTGTGGACCAATTGAGCCATCGTAACAGGCTGATCTATGTGTCTCAGGTGAATTAAGGAAGGAACGGGATCTTACCTCATTCAGCTGGACTTTTGCAGTAGACAGAATTGGTAGAAGTGATGTATCTCTCATGGCTTGTGTCTTCTTAAAGCCCAGCATGAAAGGGTAGCAGACCACATTATTTGCAATGAAACCCTACAATAATTCTCTGAACATGCCAGAGGTCTTGGGGGTGAGGGTGGTCTTGGAAAGCTCATTGATCGCTACAAATGATGGGTAATGAAGCTAAAACATGTGGATTACTAAACATTAAAAATGGGCTACAAGTAATGGGCTACAACCCCTGCTAACTTGGCAAAGAGGCATCTTTTAATGTGGTGATTCTCTTTATTGAGCAGGGGGAGAGTAACTGGCCCTATCCACCCCCAGCACAGTACCTCCAGTGACTGTTGCTGGTGTCTATCTTGTGTTTCTTTTAGACTGTGAGCCCTTTGGGGACAGGGGTCCATCTTTTACTGTGTACAGAGTTAAACCCTTTCACTTTTAACTCTTAGATGTTATGTGGAAAGAATGGAAAGTTGATTATCCATAGTCAAACACCTAAACACAAATGTGAATATTCCATTATCATCCCATTCCTCCAACGATTTTATAAATAATATTATCTGTCACAATTTTAGTTTTACTTTTCAAACTGATCGTTATTTTCCAGTTTTCTACAATGCCTTCACTTACTTGTCATGCCAGAAATATACAGCTTTCCTCTCCATCTACATAAGGAAATAATATTAGAAAAATGCAAGATTAAATCTTTTCAGACTCCAGCAGGTATTCCATTCATTCTGTATCAAGTAAGGAAATGAAATTTCCCCATCTTGGATTAAACAATATTTTTACCTCTTCTTATTGCCTCAATGATATAATCATATGCCATCAGCATCAGGCTTGGATTTAAAGACCTTACAGCTAGTTATATATTTGAAAAGAAGATATTTGGACATGAGTTGATCACATAAAAGCTCTCTATGCCACTTGGCAAAGCCCTTTCAAAAATGAGAGTAGTTTTGAAAACCATTTGTGGTATGGCATGGGAGGCTACCATTCAAAAGGAAAAAATGTTAACAATCCCCAAGCCCACTATGACCCAAACATGGTAGACATTCTCATTTATCCACACAATAGCAATGTTGATGCAGCATTTCAGACAAGTAGGGGTGAAACATTCAATATTGCTTTTTACTCATACTTCCAGGATTTGAGTTGAAGGGAGAAGTGCATGAGTAAGGGATCAGAAGTGGAGATGGTAATTACAGGTTCAGCTATCATCCCTGAATACTTATATCCCTACTAGTTAATTTTGGCCCGTTGAACAACGGGCCCTAGTAACGACTCTCCTGTCCCCCCGCTGCCATTCCCCCTCCCTCCCTCATTAAGGGCCAAATCGGCCCAGCCACTTGCCTCCGCAGCTTCCGCCGCCGACCAACCGCCCGCCCACCAAGCTGCCGATACCTCCTTGTTCCCGGAACACGTCCTCCGCTTGATCCGCTGCTCGATTAACAGAAGGAGAGAGGTGCTCGCATGCAGAGCTCCACTCTCTTTAAAGTCTCTTTCCGAACTGGCGGTTTGCGCGGCAAGGACGCAAAGCGCCAGTTCGGGAAGAGACTTTAAAGAGAGTGGAGCTCTGCATGCGAGCACCTCTCTCCTTCTGTTAATCGAGCAGCGGATCAAGCGGAGGACGTGTTCCGGGAGCAAGGAGGTATCGGCAGCTGGGTGGGCGGGCGGTTGGTCGGCGGCGGAAGCTGCGGAGGCAAGTGGCTGGGCCGATTTGGCCCTTAATGGGGGGGGGGGTCAGCTGGGAGGGAGGGTCGGCGGCGTCGGCTGCGGGTGCCTTTTAAAAAATATTTAAGTGGCCTCCGCTCCGCCCCCGGCCTCCGTCTCTTTTGGCCGAGGCAGCGGCGGAGCCGCTGCCTCGCCCAGTTTACCCCGGTGCCAGTTTTCCGGCTTCTTTGGGGCGGCTGCTTCTGGCCGCCCAAGATGGCTGCCGGGTGCCGGCGAGCGTGTCTCCCTTGCCCTGTTCTGCGCCTGCGCTTCGCGCAGGCGCAGAACAGGCCAGGGAGGCACGAACACACGCCTTGGTGTCCGTCCACGGACGGACACCAAGGCTTTTATTAGAGAGGATACTCTAAATGGCAATCTTTCATACTCTAAATGGCAATCCATTTCATACTTTTAAACTTTGAATTCAAGTCCTTGTACAAGTACATCTTACAATCTTTTTCTTTAAAAAGTTATTAATTGGGGTTTATATGATCCCATTAGCTGATTAGTAAAGAGCTTTAGCATAGGAAGGTGAAACTTGCTTGAAGATTCCAGTAAATGGTTCATCTGAGCAGGGGTTTAGGGAGCTTGCTGGAGACCATGGGATGACCAGCAGCCCCCTGCCCTTCTGCTAACAAGTGTATGCATTAGTGTGTGCTGGCCACACACCCCTGTGTATGATGTCATACACATGGGGCATGGACACCAACAGCAAGATGAGTGACATGCTCATCTCCTTGCTCCACTTGGTGCCTTATTCACATGCCATTGGGGACCAAACTCCAATAGCGTGTGCCTGGAGCAGGGAGGGACTAATGCCCCCCCCCGAAGGTGTGGGGGAAAGTGGGATAAACCTCTGGCAGCCCCCAGAAGTGTTCAGGGCCATGGCAGCTGCACCCACTCTCTTCTTCTCAATGGTGGCCACACACCTGCATCTGAGCCCGCAGATTTGCCTTAAGCATCACTTAAAGTGAAACTCAGTGGCAATCCTATGAACAAGTGACATTGATTTTGATAGAACTTATTTCCACACATATTCTTAGGACTGCAGTCTTAAATTCCAAGGGGATCCAAGCTAGATGTTCAGTCCTGTTTCTGATAAGTGATGAGTTTCCAAAGTTGATTAGGTGCATTGTTGCAGTTGGGTAAGCTGCAGGCAACCAGCATGCCATGTGTTTTAAACCTTTGATCTTTATGGTATAGTCAGGCTCCCTATTTTACATCCTACATGCATACTGATAAGGGCTGGAGACACAGGTGGGCAAAGTTGGACATGGCCCAAGGGCTCATGCAGGCTGCAGCCAGCCCCTTTGTGGTAGGGGAACTGCCATGTGACATATATATTCCCTGCTAACTAGGTAAAGAGACATCTTCTAAAGTGGTGGCTTTCTTAGGTTTAGTGGGTAGAGAGCAATTGTCCCTATTTCAATCCAGCACAGCATTCTCCAGTGGTTATCAATGGTGGTGGTGGGTGTTAAGAAATTGTGAGGTCTTTGGAGACTGCAAATAATTTTCTCATCCCTTTTGCTTATATAAACCATTTTGAGAATTTTTGTCAACTCTACATTTTCTCATCTCTATGCAGCAAGCTTTTTCTTGTCCCATGCTCACCACCAGACGATGGGCTTTCTGGCACGATGGCTGTGATAATGCAGGGGGGCTTAGAAGACAGCTACTGGGTGCTGGGTGTGCAAGAACTCCCAGTAATGCCCAAATACCTCCCTCGCTGAGAGCTGCAGAGGAGGAGGAGGAGGAGGACCGTAGCTGCTACCACCACTCACACACCCTGTAAGCTCTAGAGGCATGCCTGCATACCAGTGGCAGAAGCCATGGGCCCATTTGCCATTGAGGCAGCCTTTCCCCACAGCACAGGGCAACCTGGCACTGACCCTACATAATGAGCACTAAAAAGAATTCTCTCTTTTATATTACAGCATGTTTTATCTTGAAATGGCTAAAATGAGGTTGAAGTGCATTATTCCATCAATTTAAGGCATGCCTTTCTTCACATGGTGATGGTACCAAAAAAGGCTGAGGGAGAAATGAGTATATAAACTTGCTTCACTGTATTATTTACACAGGGCTTTAACATCCATCCTGTTTACAAATAATTGTTAGTCACTGTATATTCTTCAAACCCACTGACAAAAGAATATAAATAATTTAGCCACTCTCAAACGAGACTTTCCTTTTACTGCAGTTACTGTAAACATACTACTCAACCCTGGCTTAATAAAATAAAAGGTCTCTGCTGGTCTTAGATGACAACTTTTTGTATGGAAAAAGCAACAAATATGCGAAAGATTGAGATCCAGAAACCTTCGGCTGTGGGGGGAGACAAGCTATTCCCTCGGGTACAATAGCTTATTGTCACAATGTATACAAGCATTTCACTATTTTATAGATAAGTAACTAAGACTGGGAGATAATGAGCCCATGTAACAGCCTTGTATAATCATTTGAAGCAAGTACAGATGAGCTCAGTTTGAGAGGAACTCTTGAGAAGACAAGGCTCAGACCAGAGGAGGCTGCAAGCTTTTGTTTTCTTTCCTAAAGAAGACAGCAAGCAAGCAAATATATAAATAAACCAATCAACAAGAAAACAAGGGGGAAAGGACAAGCTAAGTTTGTTAGGGCTAGTCTTTTCTAGGGTTTGATTTCTGGCTAGAGGTTTGTTCTTGACAGGGCAGTTTTTCAGTGCCTAGAGAGACAGTGGGTGGGGAACTAGCTGCAGTTGAGTCACAGAGTTTGTGGGAGGGGCCACATTCCTGAGGTATCTCAGTTTTAAAGCAGCTCTTGAGAAGACAAGGCTCAGACCAGGGGAGCTTTGCAAACAGGGGTTTGCTAACAGATATCAAAGGAGTTTTGAATGGCGTTTAGCGGAGAGGTGTGTAGGGAAGGACATAAATGGTTCTCCTTTAACACAAAGGAGACACCCAGCATGAGGAGAAGGTAAGTACTACTCCACTTTTGTAATTTTCTTGGAAGACAGAGCTTAAAACTTTTAATTAGCTGACAACTGCAGATAAGACCTAGCTTTCAAGTAAAAAAGCTCTACATATTCTAAATAGCCAATAAAATGATTTATGATGGTAGAATGGCAGCAGTGGAGAGGGTGCTTCCCAGTGTATTACAAAGAGTGCTCCATGTATCACTATCTGCCTGAGCAGAAGAAGTCCTGGGTGGGCACTTGCTGGGAAGAGCTCCTGGCTCTCAGGGGAAAATTCATTCCTTCAAAGCCAAGGCGGGCTAATCTGGAGCAGCTCAAGGAGGCAGAGAGGTATGTTGGCGAGACTTTCAGGAAAGTGAAAGAGGCATCCCACTCCCAGGCCGACAGCTCCTCTGTTGTCACAGAGAAAGAAGGTCTCAGGGAAGAAGGACATCAGTCTGAGGAAGAGGGGAATGCTCCCTTTCCTTGGGTTCGAACCCATATTCTCTTGCACAGAGGATACTAGGGATGTGCAAACAGGTTTGAACTTGGACTGGTTTGAATTCAAACCTGTTCAGTTCGAAGATTTGAACTTGAACCAGCATTGCCAATGCAATGCCCTGTTTGGTCCAAGTTCGAACCAATTGAGCCAGGTTTGGTTTGAGCCTGTTTGAAGGTTCTAGAGGTCATTTTAGATGTTGTCCTACATTTTGTGTGAGTTGTGTTGCTTCATTGGCTCAGCTCTTGCTTTCCTGATTGGCCAGATGAGTCTGGCTCTCTGGTAGGCTCTGCACCGTGCCAGTCCTTGAGAACTGGCACCCTATTGGCCAGGGGGAAGGGCAAAGGTGGGGAGTTTCAAATCCTATTTAAAGTCAAGCCTCTGGCCTAGCAAAATCACTCTGGCTGCAGTCTTTCTTGGCTTCCATCTGTCCTGCTGATGCTACTGATGGTGTGGTGAGAGTCTTCCTGGCAGACTGCTGTGTTTTTGTTCCCAATCCTGCCTGTTTTTTTTTTTTGCCCCTGCTCCCCATTCTCTCCCTTGCTATAAACCTTCCCCCCCTGGTGTGACTGTGTGTGTGTTTGTTCTGCTGCTTTTATACCCCCCCCCATGAGTGAATCTCTCTCTCTCTCTCTCCTCCTCCTCCTCCTCCTCCTCCTCCTCCTCCTCCTCTAGGCTGGGGGGGGGGCAGGCCCTTGGGCCTGAGGCCTCTCTCTGGCACATTTCCCTAACCCAGTCCCCACTTTCCCACACCTATTTTGCTTTTGTGGTGGCTGCTGCTTTTAAATCTGTTGGCTGAGTTGAGATAGAGTCCTCCCTAGCTCAGCAGCCACTGCCAGTTATTTTTATTCTGGGTTGGGTTTTTTCTTGGGGGGGGGGGTTCCTTGTTTTCTCTGGAGCAGGTGCTTTTTTTGTTAATCCTTTTCTTGCTGTGCTTAGTATACTGGCTGCTCCAGAGTCCAGCACCAATGTCATCGCCTTCCCTTCCCCTCCCCCACCCCATCCCCATAGCCTTTTTATTTATTCAATCAGTGTTTTTACTTTGATTTGTTTTTTTAGGGGGGTGAAAAAGCTGGAAAGCTTTTCATTCTGCCCTACCCCCGCCCCAGCTGTGTGTGCCTGCCCACCCGTGCTGTGCCAGCATGCCACTGGCCTGGAATTCCTTCCTTTTTTCTCCAGACCACTGTGTGGGGCAGAAGATCTCCAGGACAACGAGGGGGTAAGTGATTACTTTTTGTTGTCCCCTTTAGTGTTCCTTAAATAGGGCCTCCTTTCGTGTTAGGGTGTGGGGAGGTATATCTGCTGTGTTTTTTCTTTACAGGTTGTTGCTTGTTTTCACAGGATGCCCCTTAGTGCCTCCCTGTGTACTTTATTGCACCGATGGGGTGTTTTTTATTGTATTGTGGGCTGGGTAGGCTTGTTTTTAAAAGTTTTCTTAAATAGGGGTGTGTTTTTTTAATGTCTCCCATAAGGGCTTTTTTAAAAAAAGGTTTCTATGCCCAAATAGGGGTGTTTTTTTTTAAAGTCCCCCCCCAAAGGTTGGTTTTTTAAAAAAAACCCTTCCATTTTTTTTTTTACACTCTCTCAATTTATTAAAAAGCCCCCAGTGTCTTTGGGAAAGTTTGAGAGCTGTGTGGCGGACAGAGTTCGCAGCAGGGTGGCAGGCAGAGGTGGGAAGGGTCCCCAAGTTGGTGTGGGAGGCCAGGGTCAGGGGCAGAGAAGATGCCATCCTGGGGTCCCACAGGTCCCCATTGGTGAATTCTTCATCCCAGGTGAGGTGATGGAGCGAAGGCTCCCCTTTCTAGAGGAGCCTGCTGCCCCTGAGTCAGTTCCTGGACCAGTGGTGGGTCCATTGGGTGGCATGCCACCAGTCTTACCACCCCATGCGGAGCCTGGTGGTGCGGGGTGCTCTCCTGCCAGGGAAGCTTCTTCTGTGGTGAGGGTGAAGGGCAGGGTCTTGACAGCTGGCAGTGCAGCCAGATTTTCTCTCCCTCTTGTGACCCCTCCAATGCTCCTCTCGCTACTCAGTGGGGGGCCCCCTGATGATGCCCAGGTTGTGTCTCCCAGTCTGACTCAAAGGGAGACAGGTCTGCTACTAAGGTGGAGGAGGCGGTCCCTCCTCCAGTGTAGCCGGGCCTGTCTTCCACCCAGAGTGGAAGGGTGGTGGGTGACAGTGGTGGGTGAGCACTATGGTTTGACGTGTTCGACGTGGGTGAGCAAACAGGTTTGACTTGTTCGACGTCGAACTGGTCCTGTTTGACATTGAACTGGTTCAGTTCAACCATTTGGGGATGAACCAAACCACCCCCTGTTCAGTCCAACCCCAGACAGAACACACACACACACACACACACACACACACACACACACACACACACACACACACTGTTCAGGGGGTTCGTGAGCTTGACACAGAGAGTGAGAATTCATGCCACCAAGAATCCAATTTGTGTTTGGACTTGGTATGTATGAGTTCTCTCAATGAATCTCTATGAAGATCTTTCCATACACAGACATATATATATATATATATATATATACAGACCAGAGAAGCTACTCTGATAGAGATAAACTTGTTCAAAGGACAGTAACTAAAATATTCCGGGGGGGGGGGACCATGAACCCCACTAGCTTGGGGCTGCCGAGAGGAGTTGTGGCACAACCCACTGTACCCCAGACCCACTTTTGGGGGCCCAGGCACCCCCCCAAAGGAGGGAAATGGGGCTGCCTCAAATCCCCATTATTTCCTATGGAAGAAATGCAAAAATTGGAAAAATCTTCAAAAATTCATTAAAGATAATAGGTGTGTCCAGTTGCTTTGGGGTTCAGTGGGTGCTTGGAACCCCTGGGTGCCTACCACCCACCCTAGCTTTGTGCCCCTAGGTGCTCTACTAGGGAGTAATGGGCCAGTTTGATTCCCCATTATACCCTATGTAGAACCTTTTAGAACAGGTTTGAATTTGAATTGAACTGCTGGGCGGGGGGCAGGTTTCAAGCAAAACCAAACCTACCCATCCTGGTTCGAAGCTGGTTCAAATTTTAACCAAACAGGCCAAGCCAGTTTTGTATACATCCCTAGAGGATACTCCTCTTGCAGTTTGGGGCCTCCTAGTAGTGGGTGATTTGATTGTTAGTGGCATAGGAAAATGGGTTTGTGACCCGCACATAGATCACATGGTGCCTTGCCTGCCTGGTGTGAAGGCTGTGGATATCGCACAGCATCTAGTTAGGCTGTGCTGGGGAGGAGCCAGCTGCCGTGGTGCATGTCAGCACCAACGATATTGGGAAATGCTGTCTGGGCAGCACAGAACAGAATGAAACTATTGCTTCTTGTGATCTGGACACTGTGTTTCTGTTAGTGCAGTCCAAGATTGCACTGTTGGCTCAGTGTTCAATGTGGACACTTAAGATCATTTCACATGTATTGTTACCAGGCCAGATCTCCCTTATCCTATATTTGTGAATCTGATTTTTCCTACTTAAATATAGAATTCCACATATGTCTCTGTTGAAATTCATCTCTTTGGTTTTGGCCCAATGTTTGAGCCTGTCAAGATAATTTTGAATCTTGATTCTGTCTTCTTACCTATTCCCCTCCCTATCCCCCGGCCATTTTTGTGCTTCCTTTACTACCTCATTCAGTCATTTATAAGAATGTTAAACAGTGCAAGACCCATGCACTGTGGCACTCCACAAGATACCTCCCATCAGTGGATATAGAGCCATTAGTGAGCACTGGTCAACCAGCTCGGAATTCACCTAATATTCCACATTTTATCATCTAGCCTTCATTTTGCCATCTTGTTAAGAATGTTATCATGGGAGACTTTGTGAAATGCTTTGCTGGAATCAAAATACAAAAGTCCAATGACATTCTTATGCTATAAAAAGGGATAGTATTAGTCTGGCATGACCTTTTCTTGACAAACCCATGCTGGCTCCTAATAATCCCCACATTCTTTTCTAAGTGCTCACAGACTGACTGCTTAATAATCTATTGCAGGATCTTGTCAGGTATCAACATCAACCTGACTATGGTTTTTAATCCTGTGCATAGAATCAGAATAATAATCTGATACATTCCCTACTGGCAATCATATCATTTTCGATGAAAAATTGTTAATACTGGCACCACCTGGTAAGATTTTCCATATCATATCAGAGTGCATAGAACTTTATCCAATGATTAGATGACTGTTTACATACTTGTCTCTGTTGCTAATGATGTCACAAAATGGGCTTGTTCTCAAATGTGGTAATGTGCTATAGATGGAAAACTATGAAAGGGGGAAGAGAGAAGTGCTCGGATTTACATCTCCGCCTTAATGCCTTAGGCTTGCAGGTGTCCATGCCTTGTGTGAGAGAAGGCTGAAGCCAACAACAGTTCAATCTTTATGTTGGGTGGAGACTAATAGTAGACAATTGTCACTGAAGAAGGCCTGGTATATTCGAAACGCGTCTGGCACCAACACAAGACTGATCAGGTGCTGGCAAATTACGACATGATACTTTATCTTTTAATTAAAACATGATATTGGGAACATTCAGCTATGCTTCTCCCATTTCATCGGCAATTTCGAAATGAACTATTGGACTTTCCAGTTGAACATAGATACTATCTCAATGATCACTTTATATTGGTTTTACTGAGACATATAGATATTTTTATTGATTCAGATTTATTATTTCTTGGACAATCTGACAGTTTTTCATGCATACAGTTTTATTACTATTATATTAAAATGTGTATGTAATATTTGGATTCTTTTGGTGTTCTTACCAACTTTGGTTGGCTGTTTTAAATTAATAGCTGTGTTTATTTTTTAACACCTCAAAAATTATTATCTTTATTTGCTGACTTTTATGTGTCATCAATGGTAAAAAGTTGGAAACTAGTGCTGAATACTATTGGCCTTTCCCAGAATTTGATGCTTTCTTCCTGATACCATAAAGTTAGAATATGTCTAAGGTAGGGATGTGCATGGAATCACGGCAGGGGCAGGGCGGTTCAAAGGCAGTGGGGGTGCCACTTTGGGCAAGGGAGGGTGCACTTACCCCTCCCGCTGCTCCCCCCCCCCACTGGCACTCGTTGCCATTAAAAGCCTTCGGGGTGGCAGCATACCTCCCTTTCCCCTCCTCAGCTGGAAGTGGCCAAAAGTTCCGGGTGTGCATGTGCCTGTCGCATGTGCACCCATCTCACGTGCACATGTGTGCACACAACGGGTGCACATGCACCCATTACTTCTGGCCACTTCCAGCCGAGGAGGAGGAAGGGGCAGCAGGGAGGTATGCTGCTGCCTCGAAGGCTTTTAATGGCAATGAGCACTGGCGGGAGAAAAGCAGCAGGAGGGGTAAGTGCACCCTCCCCCACCCTTAAAGTGGCATCCTCCAGCCTCAGACTTCAACCCCCTCAGTGTTAAAGCGGTACACACACCCCAGTGTTCAAACCTGTTCAGAGGCCCATAAAAGGGCCTCCGAACAGGTTCGTGCACATCCCTTGTCTAAGGCAAAGGCTTCTAGACATAAATAATCAATATATATTTGCCACCCCTAGGAAATGTTGTTCCCCTCTTTATCCTAAGTTGTCCTAACTTTTCTTTTTCCTTTCTTCCATCACCTTATTTATCAAACTTCACAGTTTATCAAACTTCAAACTTCAAACACAGTTTATCAAACTTCACAGAGGTGACACTTAGGAAAGTCTTTTCACTTGTTAGATTCAATGTTTTACCATCTGCTGTGCTGACAGGCCATACAGCACCAATGCCTGTCTCAGAACGTCTGTGTCCAGGTAGGTATTGGGAAGCGGAAGACTTGCTCCATTTTTGTTGTTGTAATTGCTACAATGGTTTACATGATTGTGGCAATTCCTCTACATAAGCTCCACAACTCCTGGACATACAGGCCGCAGAAGGATGGGGAGGGGGTTCTAAACATATTGTTCCTCCTCTAGCTGTCATGGAGAGGGAATGCCTTGCTCCTACCCGGGAGCCCGTACAGGTAGTCATCCTCCATCTCCACTGGCTTCTCCATCACTGGCTTCAAGTTCATTATATATGTTCTCAGGGTCAACTGCCACCCCTCTTAGCCCCTTCCCTGCCTTTCATTCCCACCCTCCTGCATTCTGCCTGTTAGCCCTTAAAGTGGCCACCTTACAGGACTCCATTTCCTCTCTCTGCTTTATTCCCTAGGGTCTCTGCAGAGGGGAGGGATCTACTAGCTCCTGGTTGCTGCCAGGCAACAGCTTGTTCAGCCATTCTGGCCCAGTCAAGGGCAGCCATTCTCCCAGCTTCCTCCCCGTCCCCCACCTCCAAGCATTGTTGCCATCAGCTTTGTGCATGGCCGGGTAACCCCCGGCTGTTGATCCGGCTGCTCGCTGCCTAGTCAGATGAGTTGCCCACCCTGCTGGGCATTGGGGAAGATTCCCCAATAAATACAATGATGTATTTATTTGGCCATTGTTTGTGGTTTATCCTGGGAAGACTTTGGGTTTCTATGCAAATTTTAATTAGCTGATACCAGGCCTTACTTTACAAGAAAGCTTACAAGTCAGCTTTTTAGTTTCTGCCATCAAAGTACATGACAAGCTGATACAATTTGTCTAATTGTTCAGAATCATTCTGAATCAATATTTGTGTTTGAGTGTCTCATGTATGTTATGTTGTTATTTCAGCTGCCTGATTTTTGAGTCCAATATCTTTGTTATGGCTGTGGCTAAATAAATAAACTGATTGATTGATTGAATCTTCTTATGGATATTGGAACTATTAGCAAGATGTAAGAGTGGGCCCCACCCACCTGAACTGGAAAAACAAAGCCAGGCTTGCCACTGAAAATGATCCACCTGATCCTTGGAAAGAAAGGAGGAGGCAAAAACACATTTCTCAGATGTGTCCATCTCAATATATCTGTTTCTATAGGACAAAGTATTTATTACAGATGTCTTTGTTCACAAGCCTCAATTTAGGATAGAAGAACAGGGGCCCAAAATATGGCATTTTGAGCACAGTTTTCTTGACAGCAGTGACCCTGAGAGAATATGTCTGGAAACTGTCTTCCAGAAATTCCATGGCACCAAGAGTCTCTGCTCCTCAATCTAACTTCACTCCAGGACCCTAGGATCTCTTCATAGACAGGAGATATATATTTAGCAGCACTGTCCCCCTTGAAATGCTTTTCTGAGAGCCTCTGCTCTGAAGTCTCCTCTTCACAAGAGCTGAACCACAGACACAGCCTATTATTACTGCAACAATAAAGATGCTACAAGCTGCACTGAACTTGTTTGTCCAGGAACTGCTGTATCTCTGTTCTATCCTTGCACTAGCAAAGTCAGATCCAAAGAAACCTCTTTTATGTTTGGGGCAGTTAGCCCAGTGGTTGCTATTGGCAAGCCAATCACCCCACAGCTTCCCACTCACTGTGCAAGCATTGATTTGTGATGGGCAGACTTATGTGAGGACCATGCTTGTATGCCAAAAAGCCAACATCCCTGTCTTACAATGGAAGAATGCATATTCAGTAAAGGGTATTTATCTGTGTGGGCTACCATAAACTTAATTGCTCCAAATTATGCCTCTGCTCTTTCTCTTCCATGACTCTGTTCATCTTCAGAAGGATCCCACCAAAACCCTTTTTCTCTCCCTCAGCACTAATTTTCAGCTCTAAGTTAAGCCTTCTCTGCACCCGGCTTTCCCCTCTCCCCCTCCTCCCTCATCTGCAACTTAAACCCTCTCCCTGTAGTACAGGTAATCTGTTCCAGTAGACATATCCCTTATCTGCTTTTCAAGTTTCCTTGTTGGTCTAGTCCCTCCCGCCAGCCTACTCTCAATTATAGTTAGCCCTCCTGTTCTCTTTTTTGCCAAGGTTTTGCTCCATTTCCCCCCACCCGCCTACTCAAGTTGACTACTCTAGGATTTTCTCTTGTTCTGTTGTCTCTGTATATAGCACAGCCATTTACTAACAATCCAGGACTGGAATTCAATTGCCCAGAACTCTACTCTATCCAGTTTAATAATGCTAATAATTTCTGATTCCCCATTTAATCATATTATTGCTAATTATTCCCTTTTGCTGGTGTGAATGTTTATCAATAAACTAATTTTATTTGACTGAAGCAAGTTTCAATTCTCTTTGTGATATCACCCTGTTCCAATGCTAGGGTGTAACTATAATTGAGCAGATGGGTTCAAAGAGCCCAGGCCCCACAGTGTCTAAGGGCCCCCTAGCTCCACCCCTCCCTGTTTTCTTCATTATTTCCCTCACTCTGAGGGGCCGCTGGGGAGAGGGGTGAACATGGTCCCCTTCTCCCCTAGCTACACCCCTGCATTGGACCAATGCATAGCTTAACCCATGTGGTTCAAATATCCCTCAATCCACGTCGGTGAGCACTGTCCATAAGGTGTGATGAGGGCAGCTTCTCAGAATTGGTGCTTGGCCTGTCAGTGGCTTCAGACAATATACCCAAAGAGAGTGCACATGTCTCAGGAACCTCTGGTTCATTTCTACTTTGTACCTATTTTCAGGCAATCATGGGAAGCCACCCTTTGTTTTTCTCCCCTTTTACTGCACAATCAAATGTGAATTTCTTTCCACATTTTCACATTGCAGCAGATCACAGCTGCAAATGATCAATTGTGCCTGAACAAAGCAAACTAGTAATGCTATCTTTCACAATGAGAGAACGCTTCCAGGAATCTTATCCTACACGGAATTAGAAGACTAAGGAGAAACTAGCCTTATGAAGCTTACATTCAGACTGCGCCTTCCATTTAGAAGCTAAGTCAGTTAGGAAACTTGCAGTATATAAATATTCAATTACGGTTTGCTTTTCATGTGGCAACTTCACATCTTGAAATTGTTCTAATGAAAGCTCTTTAACCTCCAGTAGCCAAAGCAGGATTGCATGCAAATTTAGATCATTGCTCCTATCTTGAAGATAAATGCATTACCAGAGATTCATGTTTTCCCTTTTATAATTAAAAACTGGAATATAAACATTCTTTAGATGGGACGCTGCATCATAATTAAACTTCTCTGGAGAAATTAAGTAAAGATAGATGTGGAGAGTGGTGATTGTGGGGAGAAGTAAAGAGGAGAAAGGAAATGGTAACAAAATAAAGTCAGTTATCAGCCAGTAGAAGAAACACATTTTTTATGTGAGTGGAAGTGTGTATTCCACTCTGACAGAGTAATAAATCACGTATTCCTAGGTGTGTTTAGATACAAATACTGTACAAAATGTATTATGTCTTTGTGTATATCCATTGATAAGGATATCAATGAGCCAAGTACAGCTTCAAATTAAATGATTCTGAAGTGAGCTGAAAATAAGCCCCCACCCCACCCCCAAGTATCATCTGAAAACCTGGATATTGAATATTCTTCCAATATTCAAGTACTATAGGGCTGAATTATCAGCTGGAATTATCAATAACAATCCAGGCTATTCTTGAATCATTCACATGATGGAAGGGATGGACTGGATCTCACTGAGCCAATAATCAGTATCAGCTCAATACTTCAGGATAGTGGTGGGTGGGTACCTTTTAATTAAAAGCTGGCTTCTCTGAAGAAATTGTATGCCTTCCAGGCAGCTGCAGCAGTAGCATTTGAAATCACCACCTTTCCTTTCCAAGGCATATTCTACAATGCACCCTCTTTCTGCATCATCTTTCTGGTGCTTTACTGGTGGGGGGGATGGCCCCAGTTATAGAGTGCGGCCTTTCCCTCAAAAAATGCACCAGGAAAAGGATGCAATGTCATGATGTTGCTTGCTTTCCTGATGCATTGTAGGGCACAAGCAGGAACAGAAAGGCAAGATAGTGATTTGTAATGTCACTACTGTGGCTCCCCACAAGAAACATGGGGTTCCCTTCTAGTCATGTGCACGGACCGGTTCGGAGGCCATTCTAAAGGCCTCCAGACCGGTCCGGACACGGGATGGTTTGGGTGGGGGGTTCCACAGGAGTACGGGGGGGCTTTACTCACCCTCCCAAGAACGGCGCCGTATTTATGTGAGTAAGCGGGCGGCATGCCTCCCTGCCACCCGCTTCATTCCCCCTCTCGGCGTTCCTTCCGTTCAAATTCTGAATCGGGCGGCAGGGTATCTCCCAGTCCCTGCTGCCCTCTTTAATGCCCCTGCTCGGCTGGCGGCCGCCCCATTCAAGCCTTCAAGACTCCTGCCGGCCCGGCCCTTCCCTTCCCTTCCCTTCCCATCGCAAGGGGGACGAGCAGCAGAACTCCCTGCCTTCCCCCTTGCCGGCTGCGCTGCAAATGGCTTCTAAGCGCAGCTGGCAAGGGGGAAGGCAGGGAGTTCTGCCGCTCGTCCCCCTTGCAATGGGAAGGGAAGGGAAGGGCCGGGCCGGCAGGACTCTTGAAGGCTTGAATGGGGCGGCCGCCAGCCAAGCAGAGTATTAAAGAGGGCGGCAGGGACTGGGAGATACCCTGCCGCCCGATTCAGAATTTGAATGGAGGGAACGCCGAGAGGGGGAATGAAGCGAGCGGCAGGGAGGCATGCCGCCCACTTACTCACATAAATACAGCACCGTTCTTGGGAGGGTGAGTAAAGCCCCCCCGCCATTATTTGGAACCCCCCACCCCAGTGCCGGACCACAGCTCCGCGGTTCCGTGCACATCCTTATTCCCTTCTCTGCCTCCGCAATGCCTAACTCCACCTTGGCATCATTATGTTGTGTGTTTTCTTGCCCTGGTTGTCCACTTTGTTGGCTGGTGGTGGTGGAGAAATGCATAGCGTAATGACATCAGGACATGGGGCAAGTTGCACTAGATGTTAAAGTCATGGGTTGGATGGTTGACAAAATGGCTGGGGAAAGAGGCACTTTTAAAATGTGGTGATTCTCTTTATCGAGTAGAGGGAGAGCAACTGGCCCTATCCATCCCCAGCACAGCATCCCTCCAGTGGCTGTTGTCTAATTTATGTTACTTTTTAGATTGTGAGCCCTTTGGGGACAGGGAGCAATCTTATTTATTTATTTACTTATTTATTTATTATTTTTCTATGTAAATCACTTTGGAAACTTTTGTTGAAAAGCAGTATATAAATATTTGTTGCTGTTGTTGCTGGACTTAATGCTGGGGGGGGGAGCTGCTTCCTATAGTGTATTGCCCCTTTCTGTGCTCAGCACAAGGCACTGTGGTATTGAAAAGTTTCTTAGATAACAGTAGCAATACATCTATCTCTTTTACTTTGGAATGACTTGATGAATGCAGGGTTCATTTGTCAGTGACCGGGTGTGCCATTTTTCTTTTCCTTTTTAAAACTTGTTTGAGCTGAGAACAGCAGGTCACTCATCACTCTCTGTGGCCATTTGTGCAAGCAAACAAGGAGCATGATTTGGGAAGTAAATCTTTACCAACCGTCACATGCTTCCTCCCGCCTGTTGATGTTAGCATTGGAACACGTAGAGCCACTATATCATGTTAACATGGCCACACAGCTGGAACTGCATGACTGTGTGCTATAAACTGGGAATTATTCATACCACTTCAAAAGTGTGATGACTGCAAAACAGGGTTTTGTTTTCCAGCTAGCACAGTGGAATAGCTTGATCTCAAGAATGAAGCAGTCTTTTTGCTCACATATACATAACTGCGAACACCTGCTTCTAGAAACAATGCAGCATTGTGAAGAACTATTGGTGAAGAACTATTGGTCACAAAGAGAATTGCTGTTCATTACTTTTGTTAGCCACTCTTCCTTGCTTATTTGCATTTATTATATTTTTCTATTTAATACATTTTTTAAAAAAATCCTAACCTTCTTCCAAAATGTTCAGGGTGGATATTCCATGCTATTCTTACAATAAAATTCATGGAAAGTAGTTTAGGCTCATGTTGCTTTGTGTAAGAATGTTTCACTCATGCAATTTCTGGCAATTTTTGCTACCCTTGATGCCCCCTGAAAATATGTCCCTGAGGCTGTGGCAGATCTGTAATTGTGTGCATAGGTTCCAAGAACCTATGCACGGCTGCCAGCAAGGCTACTGCATGGCACCCCTTCTCCCCTGTTGCTGCCACGGGCACCCAGCATTACCCCTTCCCACCCCCATGCGCCAGAGGCCTCCCTGATGGAGCAGCCCAAGAGAAGGCTGCCCTTTCCCCACTGTGCATGCGCAATGGCCAGCTGAACAGCAGACACAAGGCAGCCTACCCCAGGCTGCTCCTTCAGGGAGCCCACCACTATGAGAGAGAGAGAGAGAGAGAGAGAGAGAGAGAGAGAGAGAGAGAAGGGGCACTGTGGGGATCGGGGCGGGCAGTCCCAACATGGGCTGCCTATGCCTTCCCTACACCACTGCCCTGTGGGTCATAGGCAGCAAGATAACAGTGGATCATCAAAAATTGTCCTCCCACATTGCATGAGCAGAACATTCTTACACAAGGGTGGTGTTAGTTTGGATTGTTACTAGCCATGCTTGCGACGCCATTTTTGGGATGCTTCAGTGTACTCAAATGTAACCTTTCAGCCATTTTCTTACCCAGCCTGTTCTGGGTAACTCATGCAGAAACTCTGGCTGCATTCCAGACAAAAGTAGTTTCAGGCAAGGTGTTTTTCCTAAAAGGTGCTTTCCAAGGCCATTTGCAAAGGACTGCAAAAAGTCAGAAGAGATGTGGAAAAGACCCAATTAAAGTTGAAAAGAGACAAAAGGTAAAGGAATGTAAGCCCTCTTCCACTTCAATAAGCTCAAGATTGTGTGAACATTCTTACCCCATTTCCTCCCTCCTGTTATCAAAATTAAACAAATATATGCCAGAATGCAGGGTGTGCCCTCCTCGCAAAACTTACTTAGGTGATTGATTCGATGATCACTCTATTCACAAAGCTCCCTTTGTCTATAGGATTATACAGGGAGCCACCCAATAGAACCTAATCAATAACCAATATTAATGTCTTATCAGGATCAGGAACTCCTGAAGTCAGGAAATTCCTTAAGGGGACCAGTTACCATTCTCCTCGAGCCTTCAGTTAAAGCCTCAGGATATGTTTTAATGCAAAACATCAGGTGTTTTATAGTGCTTAACAGGATTACAGTAGTGTGTAGATTTGTATCTAACATGGCAAGATCAAAACAAAGCACACACAGACAGGAAAAGAACTGTACAAACCACACGTAAAACACAGACCAGCTACAAAAGGCTGCTTCTGTGGAGAGCAAATGCATTCTGAAGTCACCAGGGCAGTCTGCCTACCTGATTATTTCAAAAATGAATATTACCGATAATAAACAACAAGAAAGAACTTGGCACTAGGGTGATATAGTGGTTAGTGTGCTGGACTAGACTGGGGAAATCCAAGTTCAAATCCCCATTCATCCACGAAACTCACTGGGTGACTCTGGGACAGTCACTTATCTCTCAGCATAACCTTCCTCATAGGGCTGTTGGGAGGATAAATGTAACTATAGGGGTGTGCACGTAACCGGCTGGTCTGGTTTGGTTTGAGTCCAGTTTGGTTTGCATGGGTCAGAGGCCAATTGTACAGGCGTGGCAGCCTCCAAAATGGCCACTGCACCAGAGGGGGAAGGCCTGAATGGGCCAAAGAGCCAGCTGAAAGGCTGGTATGGGCATGACGGGAAGCCAGCAGGGCGAGGGGGGACCTCCGCAGAACCCCCCTGCTTCCAACAACTCTCCCAAAAGGGGTAAGTTAAAAATAAATAAATAAAAATGTCCACGAATCCCCCGAACAGTCGGGGGGTGGGGGAGGTACGGGGTAGGACCGAACAGGGGATGGTTCAGTTCGACCCTGAGTTTGAGAAACTTTTTATGGGGCCAGTGGAAGAGATAAATGACAAGGTTAAAAAACACAACATGGTATGTCCTTCCTAGATTATGCTGCCGCAGAATGTAGGACTGCATGTTCTCTTAAACATCTCTCATGTAAAATCACAACACCAGCACATCAGTAAGTAAGCTAGGTTAGATTGGGTTAAAGAGCAGCCTCACATCATTCCATCCTCCTAGGCGTACATTCAGCCAACCTGCCACTGAGCATCTCAACTCAGGGCAGGACTGGCCACAGGGGTGGACGAGGCAGGCAGTCACCCAGGGTTCCTACCTGATGGCGGGGTCTGAGCTGAGCTTCATGACTGGCTGCTTGTTGAGTCTGCAGTGAGCCAAGGAGAAATAAAGCAGTGGCTGACATCCAGATCATGTTAACCAGGAATAATTCTAAAGGACTAAAAGGTCCCAACCACATGATTTCCTAATCCAAACATTACCAGAGCAGCGTTAAAAGTAGCCAAGGGAAGTGGCTGCCATGCTGCTGTAGTACTATATTAACTGCTTCAGAGTTTTTCTTTTGTGAAGCTACAATAGGCTGTGGTTTCAATCCTGTTCTTGTCTCTGATAGTCCTCCACAACTTTCTACCTAATGAAGCTACATGTATCCCGCTTGCCATGTATTGTGGGTTATAAAATATGTGATTTTCCCCATATTTTTGGCAGGCAATAAAAACAAAACAAAACAAAGAAAAGGTTGATGAAGCCTTTATATCATATTACGTGCTTTTAAGGTTTTGGAGTGGTAAAAGAAAAAAGTTTCAGAGTGGTGAATCTGATCAAAATAGTAACTGCACATACTTGGAAAAACAAAGGATCAAGCAGTTTTTAAATACAGCAAGTCTTTTGTGGCAAAAACATAGAGAGGTTATTATAAAAGTAAACAAGTCATAAAACAGTCATTAGCTAGTGTACAAATTTTTACACACATGCACACGCACACACACACATATGCAACATAGAAAACTAGCACTCTGTTTTGAAAGCAGACCAGTCTGAACCCCTTTTTTCTCTCACTACATCCCCATTGTGTCCATGATTTGGCTCCCAGATGTGGGAATGTAATCAGTACCATTCATTTGGCATTGCTGGGACCTCAGACAGAGCAAGAATTGGAATGGGTCAGGAAGGATCACACCAGTATGACAGCAGTCTGAAGGTTTGGTCAGCTTCGCAACAAGGTGGAGAGCCAATATAAATTGATAACTTCTCAGCTTGAAGGAGACAATGAGAGTGGTTGGGAGAGGACTCAAGGTCAATCGGACACCTTCCTTTTACAATAATTAAAAACAACACCCTTGAGTAATGTGTAAGAATCACTGGCTGGTAGATAGAAAAGAACCCAAAGAAGGAAGCTACATGCCGCCCATTGTCCCTTGGAAGCACTTGAATAAAGTGAGAGAAGCATTGCCAGCTTCAAGCTAATCAAGCCTTTGTCTTTGGGCCATTAAGGGTCATTTCCAGCATGGAAACATGCCTAACCCTACTTCTAGGGCAAGAAATCTCTATAAGATATGAATCTTCTCTTTTTAGTGTGTATAATGTGGCACGGTTCCTTGTGTGTACTGTCAGCCTATGCAAAATATGTGCTTTCCCCCATCCCACACACCAATTCATGCAGACTAAGCCTAAACTGCCTTTCCATTGAACCAGAAGTCTTGCTGACTTGGCCCCTTCCCTGTAATTCCCATCACTGCTGAAGTCCTCTGAAGTGGGTCAGTGTGAGATTAGACTTGCATTTCTGAACTGCCCAGAAACTTCTACCATTTCCATTACTCAAGGAGCAACCTATTCATATCCTTTCATACAGAGAAGGACAACCACCACCTTTGAAGCCAATGCTATCCAGTTATGCAGATTTTAGAACAGGTATACAGACTGTAAATCTATTTTTCTTCATCCCAATCCCTCTCTCTCTCCCCGTCCCTCTTGGGTCCTCTCAAGCTCATTGTCATTAGAAACCCGATACTCTGCTTAAGGGCCAGCATCTTGTAGTTAGTCACTTCAGACTGGCTCCCTGAAAGGTTGCCAACTGCTGCTTTAATCTTGTGTGCTTCTGTTCTTAAACTCAACCTTTGTTTAAGAAAATTGTCTCAACTCCATTGCTCCCTTTTGATTACCCTGCTTTTACCCACGATTAGCTTCCCAACTACCTTTCCTCCAAAATCATAGTCACAGAAAGTGATAACCACATATCTGAGCATTGGACTAGGACCGGGAAGACTTAAGTTCAAATTTCCATTCAGTCATGAAACTCACTGGGTGACTCTGGGCCAGTCATGTATCTCTTAGCTTAACCTACCTCACAGGGTTGTTGTGAGGATAAAAATAACCATGCACACCGCTCTGAGCTCCTTGGAGGAAGAGTGGGATATAAGTGTAAAAATAAATAAACAAACATGACAACATCTGGACATGCAAAGATTAAAACTAGTTTTAGGTTTTAACTTGTATTCTATGCTCCTTTTGGTGCACACACATATTTTAATCAGTGGTTTGATCCTCTAATCATTGGGGGATGGGGAGAATAAAAAACAGATAGTTCCCACTAAGGGCTATTTAAAACATGCTGACAGCAATATCATCTCACATAATTTAACCGCAGATGCAATGTGTTCCGGTGGAATCTCTTGACTTGATAGTTACTTACTAAGCCTCATTCTGTTATTTTGTTTGGGACTCAGTCACAGATGTTTTCTGGATTTTGCCCTTCATGTGCAGAGATATGTTGGTGTCTTGCATCATAAGAATATAAGAGCCTTGCTGGATTAGGCTATCTAGTCCAGCACACTGTTTCTCCAGTGGCCCACCAGATGCATTGGGAAGCCACACAAACAGGAGATGAAGGCATGCCTCCTCCCCTGCCATTGCTCCCTTGTCACTGGTATTTGGAGGCATCTTGCCTCTGTCCATGGAGGTAGGTACTCAATAGACATCAGGACTAGTAGCCATTGGTCGACTTATCCTCCATGAACTTGTCTAAGCCCTGCTTAAAGTCACTGCATGAAAAAGTACTTCCTTTTGTCAGTCCTAAATTTCCTGGCAATCAGTTTCATGAGATTAATTTGGGATTAATCTGTCATGTGAGGTCATTCGTGGGATTAATCTGCCATGTGGTGTGATACTGTCTACCTCTTTGTAACACTTTTCTGTAAATGATTTTCATATATTATTCTGGTAGCAGAAAATCATGGATGTTCTCAGCATTGCTACTAACAGAGATTTCGAAGTCACCCTTTATTTGTCAAAGGGCCAGTTTGGATGATACTTCATCCACTGGTCCAGCCACACAAACTAAAGTTGTGTGGGTGCCATATATTTCCCTCTTTCTGGTGTGCCAGGGCTCTGTTAATCGTGAGGGGGTGGCTTGTCCAAACCACCCATTACTATGTTCTACAATAAAAGTTTAAACTAGCATGTGTAGAGGAGTGGTTAAGATAACTACACCCACCGCTGCCACATGATTAGGGAAAGGTGCCCTGGCACACAGGACACAGGGGAAGACATGCACGCTCATGGTGTATACACATCCTTATCATATGTAGTTGGGCCAACAGATGAAGTATCTTCCAAACTGGCCCAATGAGTGGCATCCAAATCTCCTTGGGTTGGAACACATCAGACTTTTTTGTAACTTGCTTTCATTTGTTCATCCTTTTCAAATAATGCTTGATTAAGTGGGCACCAAGCAGTCTTTGCATAGCTTCAGCTTTCCCAGGACAACAGTCAGCCTTGAACTTGTAAGGCAGGCTGCTATACCTTATTCTTGCTCACTGTGTGATTGCCTGCTGGAAAACCTGCTAAATTAGATGAAGGGTCCATCTGCTCCCATATCCTGTTTCTAATGGTGGCTGGATAGATGTTGTCAGGAAGCCCCCAAGCTCCCAAGCAGGCAGTATTCCCCCCCATCATTGTTTGTCCCCCACCAACTGGTACAGTATTGAGAAACACACTGCAGCTGGACATAGAAATTCCATTTAACTATCATAACCATTGATGGATCTGTCTTGCATAAATTTTGGTCTTGTCATTTTCTAATTAACCTCTGTTGTCGGTCAGGGGGAAGCAGCAGAATTATCCACCCTCAGAGGAGACTGTCCATTTTATCTTTGTTTTAGAGTCCCTGCTCTGGATTGTCTTCCTTCCAGTCAAGAACACTGACTCATTCAGAAACACAGGGGCTTGGTTCATTTGAACCTGGGTACGTCTAACTCCCTCACACTCCAAAAATAAACCTGTGTGCTTCCAGTTTTAAATTGGGATGGGGTAAGGAGTGTGCCTTGGCTATCCAAATTTTGAGAAATTATACTCTTGGCTTCCTACAGCCCAGCATCCCAACACAGATGTAGGATTCTGAACACAGGTTTGTTTCTTCCTCAAATGAATGAATCATTCAACTTCTTTAAGCAAGAGGGAACCACACCAAGCTGCTATTTAGCTACCTACCCCACACAATCTTCACCGACCAAAACAAAAAACACAAAAGGGAAAGTAAGATTCTCTCTGCCTCTCCAAGCAGACAACCCAAACCAATCCTCATGTAAACTGAACTCACTCAAGATGGTCTGGGTGTTAGCAGATTTCTGTAAACATTGGGATAAAGGATAATGATCTAGCTTATGGTCTCAAGGCTTCCTAAGGAAAAGGGATGGCTGTTGCCCTCAAGCCCTCCTTGGGAGCACTCATCTGGTCACTGTGGAAATAGAATGCTGGACCAGAGAGATGTTTGCTCTGATCTGACAGGGCCTTCCTGATGAAAAACTGATGTAGAGTGAATTACTTTCACAATACTGGAAAGAAAAAATTGCATAAGCATGTCTTGGAATGTCATAGGAACATAAGAAGCTGCCATATACTGCGTCAGACTATTGGTCCATCTAGCTCAGTATTGTCTACATGAACTATGGTAATGAAACTGCCTTGAGAGTGATTGGCCTGCACACCCTAGTTCGGGCGGATATGGGGAATTTAGCTCAAATGGGGAGACAGTTCCAATCAGCCTTAATTTGTGCAAGCGTCTGAACTCAAGAAAATCAGCTGGAGAGAGAGGCTTTAATTAAATCAAAAAGGAGTTTATTAGAAGTAAAATCAGATTAAATTAGTATGTGGCCCTAGTTTAAAGGCACTACAAATATGCTAAGAAACAGACTATTGTAAGGCACATTTAGCTTAAAGTTCCAAATCATGTGTAAATTCCCAGGTGGGTTAGAGAGGTACTAGATTTCAGAAATAAAAGAAAGGGATAGGTTCAGCCCTGAAGAAGCCAGGCAAGAGGCTATATCACCTGTCCTGGAGAGAGGAACACCTGTTGGGAATCTCTGGTAAGAGATACCCTTCTAATATAGCAGAGTGCATAGAGTCACAACACAGCGGAGTCTTCCCAGGCATGCGTGTATGCTAAGAGTAAAATAACTTGGAGCCAGTTCATAGTTTCAAATCAATATATGGAGTATTTATTAGTGAATTCCATTCTTGATAGTAAAGTGGAGAGATAAGATCTCTAATCTATCTATCTAGCTGGATAAACATGGATGCATCTCTGCACACATGGTGCAGGGAGAGAGGAGCTTGAATGTTGCAAGGGAGAGGAAAGGGAAGAAGATCGAAGAGGAAGTGGCCAGGCAGGAAGGAAGTCCCTAAGACCAGCAATTACATACCAAACGGGTAGTGTCAGAGCAGTAGAGAAGGGTTGACCAATGTCTTGACCTCTTTAGCCCTCTGACTCACTAGTCTGTCCTCCTCTGTCACTGAGGCAAGGTGGAGTTCCTTGTTGCAGTCTGCTGGGGTCCAGAGAGAGGGGCACGAAGGAACACTGAGAAGTTTCGCAGTGGGAGTCCCAGAAGCACACTGGGTCATGGAGATTTGGATACTTATATTCCAAAATGTGCCTTGAGGGCACATATCTTTTGTCTTGCTCTGCTGAATAGAGGAGCCCAACTTTTATATTTTTTGAATGCATTGTGTCTTAGTCCTTCCTGGGTAGGAAAGTGTGTGAATTGCCTATGGCATTCAAGGTGGATTGTGAGGACAATTGGAGTGTGCAGGTGTGTTAAAGCTACCCTGCATAACATAAGGCCCAGGGACCAGATCTGGCCCACAGGGTCATTTTTTATGGCCCAGGTAGCCAGCAACAGCAGGAGCCCCAAAATTTGGCATTTGTGGGGGGCTGGAATAGTCAGGTGCCCACTAACTGAGCAAGGACAGGGCTTATTTTCTGGCCTTGGTTAAAACTGTGGGCCCCTGTGGGAAAGGAAGGACCCACAACTAACCAGTAATTGCTTTAATATTTATAATTAATGTTACTGCAATAATCATTGCACTGAAAATTGACTTCAGCCCCTCCATACATCGACATGGTTGTTTCTGACCCACTGGGACATGTGAGCTGTGCAACCCTGGTTTAAAGAATATCCTGTGTTGGAAAGGGCTTCCCAATAATTCTATCAAGTTTCAAAGGGCACCTCTTCAAAGTTACATCACCAACTTATCCCTATTGAAACGGAGGCTGCAGATAAGAAACTTGTCCTTTCTGTCTTTTCTCCCTGTCCCGATGGCCAGATATTGTCTCTCTTTGTGAGAGGAAGAGGGGAGTTTAGATTTCATTCCAAGGCTGAAATGATTTTAGATGCTAGAAACTTGCAGTAGCTAGTCATGGGAGTCTGCTTAGCTGGGCACCCCTTATAGAGAGTGTGAAGTCAATCCCCTTTCCAATTTGTGGGGCTTGCAGTCAAATCTATCGGTGACCAGTCCACTGCCAACTAAGCGACTTGTCCCCATGTATAACACAGACTGGAAGCTCACATTGTAGTGCAACTCCTGAGTATAGCAAAAATTCAATCTCAAAGCCTGGAGATGCAGTTGCATCCAGGGAGGCTTCTGGGAGCAGTCAGAATAAGCTCAGCTGGTAACAACTTGCAGCAGCTCCAAGGTTGCAAGCTGGAGTGTTTCACAGCCCTATCTTGGAGATGCCAGGAAGGGAACTTGGAACCTTCTGCATGCAAGCATGCAAAGGGAGGACAGGGGATGCATTCACACATATAGCTCTTCACCTGCAGCATAATGTAGTACCATCCAGAAAAATCATCATCATTTGATTTGGCTACATGTATAATATGTGCTTGAATGAAGTGAAAAGGTCCTAGAAATAACAGAAGCAGGAACAACTGAACCTGCCATAATAGTGAGAGATAAGGGTCCCAAATAGGCTTTTGGATCTGTTTCTTTGGTACCCCACTTTAATTCTTATGTATTAAGATTTGCACATGTGTTTCCATGTATGAATATGCTTCACAAAGCACCTCACAAACTTCTAGAATGTACTTATGGACAGAATGATTGGCTGCAATTTACCCAGATTTAAAAGCTTACTAATTCCAGATGATACTTTCCACTAATGTTGTATATGGACTACATGCATGAAGATCTGTTTTTCAGCCCCATTTACTGTATATTAAAAGCAACCTTTAGATCTATGAGATCAGTCCACTCAAACAATGATATTGTGTACTGCTGGAATCCAAGGCAGAGTATAAAAGAATGAAAGGGGGGAAACCATTTCATTTGCTTGCTGTGTGAGTAATTCTAGGAAGACTAACCTGAAGATTTAACTAGCTGGATTCTGATTCACCACACAACAGCATGCCCCTAAAGCTCAGCCAAGCCATATTGTTTATAGGTTTCAACTGCAGAAAAATTAATTGCTAGTCATTCTGATGATTGCAGTATTTCTCCAGTGCTTCCATCATTCTAATCTCAGTCCCTCTCCCTAACTCCATTCCACTGAACTCTCAGACACAGGAACAATGGCTGGATCAATGGGGATTTCAGGAAGATTTTCCTGCCTCAGCAGTACTATTATTCTAAGTAAGCAAGAGTGCTCTTTGTTTATGGAATTACTCTGATGCTGGTGACCAGGCTGGATTTTTCTGAATTCCACAACTATTTGTATTTTTAAGCCTGTTCTTCTGCTTGCATGATTCCCAATGGCAATAATCTAGGGCTGATCCACATTTTGCCATAAGAAATAGTGCTTGAAGGTCTTGATGTTGATCCACCCCGAACAGTACGTAAGTTATTTGTTCTCACTGAAGGTGGAGGAAAAGGAATATACCGGTAGTAGCTGAGCTGTGAACCAAGAAATCTCCAGTTTAAATCTCACCTCAGCCACAGTAAATGAACTGATTCTTAGCATCAGCTTGCCATACAGGAACTGTGATGAGAAGCAATAAAAAGACACACACAGCTATGTATGCAAAGAAGCATAAAATCGCATGCTTTTATTAACCCAAAACATGAACAGAACAATGGCTTCAACTAGATAGCAGGATGACAAACATGCTACCTATAAAGCCTATGGGGAACGGGACAGAGGCTTCTTGCCACAAATTAATCTCAGTTTCCTAGCTAGGCCTAGACTGCAGGGCGTTTTCCAGACTATGAGATTTGCAACGTTTAATACTTTGCAAACTGTGACGGAATAGTGTAACGGTTTCAAAACGAGAGTAAAGGGCTGTTTAATGCTTTGTTGTAAGCTGGTGGCCATTCATATTTCCCATCCCCAGAAATGAATTTTCCAGGCAAAAGTATCCATATTCTCCTTGAAATGCATTTATTTGCCCCTCCTCCTGCTCCATTTGGGCCAATTGAGTTGTGGAGTGTGTGTGAAGTGATTTTAAAAAAAAATTAATGGAGGAGTGAAAGGAAATCTTGTGGTGAGCCTGGAAGGGAGAAAAGAGGAACTGGCGAGCCTGGGTGGCAGCAGTGGCCAGCAGCCCCTCAGCTCCCCCACCAGAAGCTGAGGCAGGCGCGCAGGCAGCCTTGCCGAGAGGAGCAGGCTGCTCGCTGGCTGCTGCCACTCACCAACCCCACTGAGCTGGGGGGGGGGACCAGGGCAGTCTTGCTGAACGAAGCAGGCTGCTTGCTGGCTGCTGCACCCACCCCAAAGCTGAAGGCAGGAGCACAGGCAGCCTCGCCGAGCAGGCAGCTCACCGCTTGCTGGCTGCTGCTGTTACCACCCCAGAGCTGAGCCGGGCATGTGGGCAGCCTTGCTGCATGGAGCAGGGCCTTCGCTTCTTGCTAGCCACCGCTGCTCCTGTCCGTACATGTGGCGGTGGCCGTACCAGCTGCAGTGCTGCTGGGAGTCATGGCAGGTGAGTGCCGCAGGCTGCTTGCCACTTGCTGGCTGCCGCCACTCCCTCTGAGCCAAGGCAGGGCGTGGGCAGCCTCGCCAAGCAGAGCAGGCTGTTTGCTGGCCACCGCTGATACGCTGATAAGGGGGTGGGCATTGGTGGTGGTTGCTTTCCCCCTTATCAACCACCACCAATGCCCACCCCCTTGTTGTATCACCACCACTCCTGCCCCAGAGTCAAGGAGTGCATGCAGGCGGCCTCACCAAGCAGAGCAGGCAGCAGCCACCACTACCCCCCGAGCTGAGGCGGGCATGCGGACAGCCTCCCTGTGTAGAGTAGGCCCTTCACCTCTCTCTGACTGCCGCCAGACCTCCCACACACATGGAGGTGGCCGTGCCGGCTGCAGTGCTGCTGGGAGCCATGGCAGACGAGTGCCATAGGCTGCTCTCAGCTCGCTGGCTGCCACCACTCCCTCTGAACTGAGGCTGGGGCGCAGGCAGCCTTGTCAAGCAGAGCAGGCTGTTTGCTGGCAGCCGCTGCTCCTGCCCCAGAGTCGTGGAGTGCGTGCAGGCAGCGTCGTTGAGCGGAGCTGGCCACTGCCACCACTACCCCCCCCCCATGAGCTGAGGCAGGCATGCTGGCAGCCTCGCTGTGCAGAGCAGGCCCTTCACCTCTCTCTGTCCACCATCAGACATGGTGGCAACCGTGCTGGCTGCTGTTCTGCTTGGAGCTGAGGTGGGCGAGCGAAGCAGACTGCTCACCACTCGCTGCCTCGGTCGCCACTCACTGCCCCCCAATACCCCAGATGGCACGGCTGGCGGGAGGGTGGAGCCAAGCTAGCAGTGAGGCAGTTTGCTCACTGCTTGCACTGTGTTGGCACCACCACCGTGGGGCCCCTCCAAGTGTGGGGCCCAGGGTGATCACACCAGTTGCCCCCCCCCCTTAGTAAGGGCCTGCACGAGGCAGAACCTCGCTAGGGCAGCTTTCTCCTCTCTGCCATCGCCCTTGCTGCTTCCCTCATGCCAGGCCTTCTCCTGAGGAGAGAGGGTGGCAGCAGTGTGATTCCAGACAAATAAATAAATAAATAGGAGGGAGGAGATGGGAGGGGACCACTCCTTCAGTGATGGCTGTGGGATTGCACAGAAGTAAATGAACCATGATTCATTTCAATGGGCTTCCTTTTAAGTAAGTGACTGTTCTCTCTCCCTGCCCTTTGCCTTGTAGTATTTATTATTTATTTATTTGACATATTTTTATTCTGCCCAAACCACAAGCTTCTGGGCAGTTTACAACACATAAAAAGATTAAAACATTGCAACAATTTAAAACAACACTAAAAATCAAACAATTAAAACAGTATCTAATTAAAAACCTGGGTGAGCAAATGTGTCTTGACTGCTGTTGGAGACACCCTGACCCCAACATTAAACCCAGAGTTACCATACCAACCCAGAATTATATGGAATCCAGTCCTGTGTCTGGATCCATTTTATTAAGGAATCAATTAATGCCTCAATTCAGATGAACTGACCAGGGCATGATACCCGGATCTCATGACTGCCCCTGGTGATTTCTGAAGGCAGGGGTAATCTAGCATTGTTTTCAGTGTTTGTGAAACTCACAAGAGACACAATGGGTCAGGCTTGATTACCTATCTCACACTACTAAAATAAACTTGATCTCAGGTAATCCCTTACCTCCACTGACAGGATGCTTCTGCCTTAGTCAAAGGTATTGATTAGCCAGCCTCAAACAAGTACCCTTTTGCTGTTACGTTAAACATCCTTTTGTTATAATTACACACTAGATGGATGTACACAAGAAATAATTTAATTGCTGTCTCACACAGATAGATCTAATTCTTAAACTGATTCTTAATATTCTTGGGACCAAAAGAGGCAAATTTGCTTTGGAAATGACAATAGAATAATACTCTGCTAACAGGAGATGGAACTCAAATCCTGTTTTGACTTAATATCCTGAGCTAATTCGATAATTAAAAGACAATGGAGAGCAAAAGGAAGAAACAACTATAAAGAATTGAGCTAACTGAACAGAGAGCTAGCAAGCTTTGCCTAACCAGCAGATTTTGCTCAAGAATGATCCTAGGGTTCGCTGCTCCAAGCCACGGGGCTAAAGGAGTAACTCTTTCTAGGGAGAAGGGACTGTCTGTGACCTCTGCTGCACAGTGAGAAGTAGGGTTGCGCATTTTGTATTTTTTCTGTTTTGATTTGTACCAAATCTGAATCAACCCCATTTTGTATTTTGTCTGAAATTAAGCCTTCAGAATCACCCCAGTTTTGTTTTGTATCTGAATTAATCTGAATCTGAATCTGAATTAATTCAGATTTTAAAAATGGGTCACATGGTCAAAAGAGTGGGTGGGGGTTATAATGCTGAATGAGTGGAAGCTACCACAAAAATTTCAAAGGAATTGGGCAAACTGCTGATTTTGGGTGAATTTTTGAAGTTTGTATGTATTTCAGATTTTCCCCATAGGGTATGATGGAGGTTTCAGGAAAAGTATAGCTTTACGTTGGGGGGGGGGGAGAGGGGTGGCCCAGAGTACAGTGTGGTTGGTGGTAATGCCCAGTTGGTACAAGGAAGCTACCACTATTTTTCCAGAGGAATTTGGCAAAGGGCTGATTTTTAAAGAATTAATGAAGTTACGCATCTTTCAGATTTTCCTCGTAGGGTATAATGGAGGTTTCTACAGTCCCATAACCCCACTTGAGGGGCACTGGGGTGGCCCAGAGCAAGTGGTGGTGTAGTGTACATAGGGTGCCAACCACCCACATGGGTTGCCAACCCATGAAGTACAGGGTTTTGTTGTTCTAGAGGTGTTCTGAGAGTAGATTCTCTAGTAGCATATGAGAGTGGATTCATCGTTTTTCATTAAAAATCTCATTTGCTACCAGAGAATCTAAACTCAACACCTCAGTAACAACAAAGCCCATTACCCCAATGGGTTAGCAATCCAGGGGGGTGGTTAGCACCCTCTGTGCACTACATCACCACTCACTTTGGGCCATCCCAGTGCCCCTCAGGTGGAGTTATGGGGCTGCTGAAACTTCCATTATTCCCTGTGGGGAAAAATCTTAAAGATGCATAAACCTCAAAAATTCCTAAGAAATTAGCCCTTTGCCCTATTTGGAATCTGGGTGCACCACCCTTGGGGCACTGCCACCCAACCCACTGTTTTGCCCGTGAAGCCCCACATAAACAAGTTAAAAGAGTGTAGAGAATGATGAACAACAATGACACTTAATTTTTGGGCACAGTTATTGAGAATTTTGCAGTGTGTGGGTGCCTGTCCCTGCGGCACTAGCACAGCAGCACAACCCATTTGTGGATTCAAGCAATCTTTCAATAAAAACACTCCCTCCCCATGGAACAGTGACCACAGGTCATTTGAGATAGCAAGATAGACCAATGAACCAGAGTGGTGTAGTGGTTAGAGTGCTGGACTAGGACCAGGGAGACCCGAGTTCAAACCCCCATTCAGCCATGATACTAGCTGGATGACTCTGGGCCAGTCACTTCTCTCAGCCTAACCTACTTCACAGGGTTGTTGCAAAAGAGAAACTCAAGTATGTAGTACATTACTCTGGGCTCCTTGGAGGAAGAGCGGGATATAAAATGTAAAAAAATAAATAAAAATAAAATAAAACTGCCTTGGTACTATGGAACAGCTTCAAATGTTCATTTAACTGAACTGGAGTGAGCCGTAGCCCAAACAAATCAGCCTACTGTTCAGAATTGTTGAGATTTATCATCACTGCATTTAAGAAAGTGCAAAACCATGGATCATGGTTACAAGAAAGAGAGAAGCAACTAAGATTCCTAGGGATGTCAATAGATTGACAGGGATATTCCCCACCACCCCCTCCTTTTGTCTTCTGTAGTCCCATGTGGATGACCTGTCCCTGTAATGGCAAAAGTTGTGAACCACTGGCTTAGACATCATGTCCCACCAAATTACATTGTGGCCTAAATTACATTAGACTGCTCAACTTGGGCAACAAAACTTAGACACCACTATAACTCATAACAATCAGGAAAAAGAAAACAAAATAGCTCTTCAAAAGACCCCCAAACAAGTCAAGAGATTCTTTCTAAACCTTTGGAAAGAAAAACTTGTGTAATTTCAGAACTTTCCCAACCGACTTCCCGAAAACCTTCTCCACACAATTTATACCATGGCTTTTAGCAAGAGTTTTGGAATTGCATTGAGTTCCCAAAGATATCTGGGTATTTCTGTCTCAAAGTGCTGTCTTCCAACTCCCTTTGCAAGGTCAGTTTGCATTTCAATCACACTGAATACAACACATACTTAACTAAACCATTCATGCTCAACAGCTTTTTGCATATCTTATCTTCTGCTAATCACTCAGTGCCTCAACTGGAGTGGAGAGAGTCAGAGAAGTCAATTTCAATTGCAATCCTTTCACAAAGAACAAAGCATTCTGTCTGAAACACAGTCATTTTGATTTGGAAACAAAAATCTGTTTTTAAATTCTTGATTTTGTTTTGGAGTCGGGGGCCGTGGTTTCGGCCGCTATCGGCTGATCCACGCCCCAGGCTTTCAGTCTGGCCTGCACGATCGTTGAGGAAGGAGCTCTCAGCGTGAGCTCCTTCTTGGCATCGGTTTGGGCAGAGACGCCCGGGAGCGGGTGAGGAGGCTATTCGGCAGTGCCTGCGGGACCGTCGCGGCGGCCTACACAGGAGACGTTTGTGGGGCGGTGGCGGCGGCGGTGGCAGTGGCTGCAACAGCGGCTGCAACAGCGCCCGGCCGCAAGCGGCCTTCTGCCCGCATCTTTGGCCTGATGTGGACTCAGCGGCGGCAGCGGCGGCGGCTGCAACAGCGCTCCACCGCAAGCGGCATCTGCCTGCATCTTCAGCCCGGCGTGGGCTCGGCTGGTTGAGGGCTTTAGCCCTCTGGTTTGTTATCGGCCCTCCCCCCCTTTTGTCCTGTCCCGGTGGCTTTGGTGTGGTGGCCTGGGCCTGCCCCTACAGGGTTTGCTGTCCCTTTGTGGGCAACTGGGTCGCCTGCTTCCCCACCCCCACCCCCTACTCCCTCACACTTTCTGCCGGTTGGGGCGGTGAGGTGGTGGCCTTAGCTGGGTTGGGGGTTGGTGCTTTGGATTGCTGGGTGGCATCGGCTGTATTGGGGTGCCTTTTGGAATTCTGCTTCATCATTAGAGGCCTTTGGGGTTGGCTCCTCTTCACTACTTGCTTTACGGTTCCTTTCTCGGGCTGCTTTAGCAAGGCTCTGGGGGTTTTTTTCTCTGCCCCTTGGGGTTGGTGTAGGGGCTTCAGTTCGTCCATTGGTATCTGTGGGAGGGGTCCTATCCATCGTTAAGGTGGTGTCATGCCCAGGAAGGCTAAGGAAAAGAAAGGGGGGCGGCCTATTCGGCAACCCAAGCGGCCTACCCCCCCGCCCCCGCCGTCTTCTTCTGATGAGGAAGATGAGGAAATGGTTCTTATCAGGGGTTTGATCAATAGAATGGAAGCACTGGAGAAGGCTAGGGCAGCCCCTTCTGATAGGGGCGCCGGCCCGTCTAGTGTGTGGGGGGGTGCCGCCTCCCAAGGTTCCTCGCCAGACTCGGGGGACTGCCAGGACCCAATTACTAAAATCTCTCTCCAGCAGGTTGGAAGCGCTGGAGAAGGGCGGGGCCCCTGCTGGTCCAATTTCTCCTACAGAACCAGGTGATCCAGGTGCGCCTTCACCAAGTGGTCCGGTCCCAGGACAGCCTTCGCCCGTGCTGCCGCCGCCTTCATCGCCTGCGGATCCAGTCCCAGTGCTACCTCCGCCGGTGGTTCCTCAGCCTGCCTTGCCCGTGGATCAGTTCCCTATGGACCCAGCCATTCCGTTGGTCCCGGGTGAGCCAGCAGCAACAACACCCCCCAGCGGCACCGGCCAGTGGCCACCTGTTCCCTGGCCGATGCCTGCCATGGGGGGCTGGGGACCAGCCTCGTACTGGTCCCCTTATACACAACCATGGGGCATGGGTTTCCCCTTAGCTTTTCCAGGGGTCACAGCGGGTCTTCAGGGGACGGCGGAGCAGGTGTGGTTAGGCAATAGGCCCGCTACGGGTCCACTACTGCCTCCTTCAGGGGTGGGCCCCACCCCGGTTTCTAACGCTGAGGAACAGGCGGGCTTTTACCCTATGAGCATACTGCCATCTACACAACACGCCCCCTATGGCGGTATGGGGCTTCTGCTGGGGGATCATTTGCTCCCAGCTACAAGGGAAAAGATACTCAAGGGTGAATACGTCGATATATTCAGCCTTCTGTTTCGTGAGCCCGAGGTAAAACACAAGTAAGGGGAATCTTGCAAAGAACACGAGGCAACCAAGCGCAAGCCGGTCGAGAAGACCTGGAACAATTGGTTGTCTGGCTTCACCATTTACATGGGAGTCATAGTTCAGGCGCAACCGGCCCGGGGCCCAGCTCTCCTGAAATACATGGACATCATTCATAGCGCTGTTTCCGACTTTGCAGGCTCTTCCTGGATCCACTACGATGAAAGCTTCCGCATGCGGGCGGCCTTGGATCCCACTTTACCGTGGGATGCCCCCCTCCAGGAGTTTGGCTGGTGATCATGTCCCCGTCCCGTCCCGTTGAGACCTATCACTATCAGACCACTATTGGTCTGATAGTGGGCACCTGCTGTCTAGGCCGGTGGGGGGTTCACCTTCATCCGTGGCGGGCCAGCAGTGGGTTCAACCCCACTTGGTCTGCTGGGAGTACAACAACAATGGCAAGTGTTCCAGGTCGCCCTGTCACTTCAAACATTCGTGCGATCTCTGCGGTGCAAAGCACCCCAGTGCCGCTTGCCCCAGGGCTAGGATTGGGAGTCCCGGATCTAAATTCCAGCCAGGGAACAACAGAAAGGGTGGCCCTCCCTCACCCCCTGCGGGTAAAGGGACCCAGCCCCATCAGGCTTGAGGTGCTAGAATATCTGCTGCTGGACTACCCCGACAGGTCCGCTGCTGCCTATTGTTTTCTGGTTTCAAAGAAGGGTTCAGGATCTCATCCTCCTCCCGGCAGGGCCTGGACAGGTCCCGCAACCTTAAATCTGTTGTGGGAAAGGAGTCGGTGGTGATTAAGAAAATTAATAAGGAGGTTGCGGCAGGTAGGGTGCTGGGGCCCTTTGGTAGCCCCTCCTTTCCCAGTTTACGGGTGTCATCCTTGGGGGTGGTACCTAAGAAGGTTCCGGGTGAATTCCGTCTAATTCACCATCTCTCGCACCCCAGGGGGTCGTCTGTCAATGACAGCATCCCTGATAGCTTGTGCACAGTGCAGTACACGTTGTTCGATGAGGCAGTTAGGGTTGTCAGAAGCAAGGGAGTGGGGGCTCTGTTAGCCAAATGCGATATTGAGTCCACCTTCCGCCTGCTGCCCGTCCATCCAGATGATTTTGAGCTGCTGGGCTTTGCCTTTGCAGGACAATTTTACTTTGATCGAGCTCTACCAATGGGCTGCTCTATTTCTTGTGCGGCCTTTGAGGCATTTAGTACCTTTCTAGAATGGGCGGTACGGCGGAGGGCGGGATTAGTATCCACCGCTCATTTCCCAGATGATTTTCTTTTTGTTGGGAGGGGTAATTCCAGGAATTGCCACCACTTGCTGCGCTCTTTTACGGAGCTGGCCAACGAGCTGGGAGTGCTTCTGGCGAAAGATAAGACGGAGGGGCCTGTCACGCGGCTCTCCTTTTTGGGTATCGAGCTAGACACGGTGGTGGGTTGCTCTAGGTTGCCGCAGGCAAAGTTGGAGGTCCTGCTGGACCTGGTTAGGGCCTTGGGGCGTGCCCATAAGGCCACCTTAAGGGAATTGCAGGTGGTTGCGGGGCACCTAAACTTTGCTTGCAGGGTAGTGGCCCCTGGGCGGGCTTTTCTTAGGCAGCTCTGTGATCTAACGGTGGGCCTTCGGGCTCCCCAACACAGGGTTCGGATAACGGAGGGCGTAAGGGCTGACCTGGCACTCTGGGAGTCCTTTTTGCTAGGCTTTAACGGAATCGCCTTCTGAAGGAGTGAGCAGCTCCTGGTGGCTGATTTGCAGGTCCACTCAGATGCGGCTGGTGGGGCTGGGTTCGGGGTCTATTTCAGGGGCCACTGGTGTGCTGCCTGTTGGCCTGTGGAGTGGGTAGAGCAAGGGATCATCACGGACTTGACGTTCCTTGAGCTTTTTCCCATTGTTGTGGCAGTGCACATCTGGGCTGATGAGTTTTCCAACTCGTCAGTGCAGTCCTGGTGCGATAACCAGGCAGTGGTCCAGGTTATCAACACCCAAACTTCCCATTCCCGGAGGGTCATGGGGCTGGTGCGGGCCATGGTGCTACAGTGCCTTCGGGCTAACATCCTGTTCCAGTCCTGCCATGTGCCGGGGATCCGGAATGACATAGCTGATGCCCTGTCTTGTTTCCAGGTGAACAGGTTCAGAGAGTTAGCGCCCGAGGCAGCACTGCACCCAGACCCCATGCCAGCCTTTCTGTGGCATCTTGGCAGGTGGAAGCCCAGCAGGCCATAGCGGCGTCCCTGGTGCCCAGCACCAGGGCAAGCTACGCAGCTAAGATTGAGGCTTTTTTCCTTTTTTGAAGGGCAGAAGGTTTGGCAGAGGTTTGGCCGGTTCCAGTGGGTCACCTGCAGCAATTCCTGGTGCTCTTACACAGAGCTGGGCATGCTGTGTCTACTTTAGGGGGCTATCTGGCCGCCTTGGCCTTTGAAGCCCAGGTTAAGGGGGTTGAGGATTCCTCCTCTGACCCTCGGGTGCGGCGTATGTTAGAGGGCTGGGCTAGAGGGGACCCGGGAGGCGGCGACAGTAGACACCCGTTTACGTTGGATCTGGTGGCCACCATGCTGGGTCATTTAGCGGGCTGTTGTGCGAGCCCCTGGGAGGCCTCCCTCTTTCAAGCAGCGATATTAGTCGCCTTCTTTGGCGCCTTCCGTCCCGGGGAGCTGTTGCCATGCAGCAAGTGTTCTCCCAGGAACTGCTGTTTGCATTTCTCTGATCTGTCTTTCGCTGAACGGGAGGCTCGGTTGTTTCTCCGCCGTTCCAAAACTGACCAGTGGGGCAAGGGTCAGGTCATTCACCTGGCAGCAGCTACTAGCCCTCTGCTGTGTCCGGTAACCGCCTTGCGGCGTTACGTGGAGTTGGGGCCCACCTGGGGGGGTGTTTGTTCGTACACAAGGATCAGGCCCTTCTTACCTAGTACCAATTTCTAGTGGTCATTAGGAAGGTTCTGAATGCTGCTGGGGTCCCGCTGGAGGAGCTTACTTTACACTCCTTTCGGATCAGGGCAGCTACCATCGCTACCCGCATGGGTTTACGTGAGGACGTCATCCGGAGGATAGGGCGGTGGAAGTCCATGGCGGGCAGGCGCTATGTGCGCTGACAGCGGGCAGCGTCCACTGTTGCTGATATATTGTTTTTTATTGGCAGGTGCTGGTGGAGCAGTGTCTCCGGTCCAGGTCCTGGTGTGTGGCCATTCGCTGGTCTTCTGGGCCTTCAAGCAGGCCAGCACCTCCCATTGGGGCACTCAGTTGGGATTCGGAAGGAGGGCCTCGGTGTATTGGTTGGGCATGCGGGGTATGCTGTGGAGTCAGCTGCTTCCTGCCATCCGGAACCATTTAGTTAGCTTTCCCGCGCCCAATGTTGTCATCCTTCATTTGGGCAAAAACGACATAGGCAGGCGGACTGGCCTCTCTATCGTTCAGCAAGCCTCCTCTGACCTGGAGGTTTTGCGTGAATGGATCCCTGGGGTTCGGGTACTCTGGGTCAATTGGCTTCAGCGCAGGGTTTGGCGGGGAGTCCATAATGGGCTGGGCATTGAAAAAGCCTGGCATAAAGCCTCGGCGGCAATAGGTAAACTAGTGAAAGCGACTGGGGGGGAGGTTGTGATGCAGCCGGGTCTGGCTGCTCGCTTCCCCGAGTTGTTTCACCCTGATGGCATTCACCTTTCAGAAATTGGCTGTGACTTATACTTGTGTAACATACAGAGGGGGCTTGCTGAATTTCTGGAGGGTTATGGGGCAGGGAGGTCAAGCAATGGCTAACCTCCCTGTGTGGCAGTAACAGTGCGGGCTGAGGGGTAAGTTGAGGTATAGAATATTGGTGAGCACCCTTGGATATTTAAAGGTTGATTGGTTAATCACTCCTTTGTGGCCTGTGCGGCATGGGGAGAATGGATTGCCATGAAACCTGCTTCAGGACTTCACCAACCTTTGAGCTGTGCGGTCCGGGGTGAGTGAAGACCTTGAAGTATCCAGATCCCCTCTTCTAAAGGGGGTGGTTGGCGTTGAAGGAATTAAGCGGGACGTACCTGCCTGCTTCCTGAGCCAGGGTGTGTCGCCCAGTAAGGCGATGGGTAGGACGTTAGAGTCCTGTTCTCTGAGGGTGATTAATTACCTGGTGTTCCAGTCCACCACGCCTGTTGTTTTGTTAATAAAGTTGTGGCCCTTTTCATCCATAAAATGTCTCCGTGTCTTCTTGGGCTGGGGTCTGGGGACAAAAGCTGTATATAAATGATAGTAGTAGCAATAGTAATGTTCTCCAGAAGACTCGGAACATGTAAGTTCCTGCTCTATATTACTTTTACTGCAGGGACAATTCTTCAGAGAAGCCTTTATACAAATAAAGTCTAGAGGAAATGTGGTAAAATTGAATTCATTTTGCATATAATGTTGTTTTCTGACCTAGAATCTGAACATTTCCTAAAAACATTTGCCATTTATTTTAGGCAGCCATATATTTGGGATATTCTTCATCAGCTTGTTGCAGGCTCTAAGCAAGTGGGCAGCCTGCCTTCTTACACATAAGGCTAACTGATGTAATATTACTTCCTGTCACTATGCAGACCTTTGCTCCTCTTAGTGTGGCTCTAGTGCTTGACTGTAACCCAGTATAATCTTGAAAGAATGTTTCCAGTCATAGACCTTTCACCTTGGCGTGATTTCATCCAGATACAATTTCCACTGGCTTTACTGGTTTTGACAGAATAAAGGACAGGACCATCTGAATAAAATAAAATGTCACCATTAAATTGGGTTTTTGTAGCTTAAGGTATAATGTAATGATATTTTCCCTCCAACAGCTGCTTTCAGTTGGATTTGAAGTTTGGAAAACTCCAGTGTGTCTGATCTAAACTAATAAAATGCAGGTTGTGTTACTTCCTCCTTCTGTGTCGTATACAATAAGCAAGGCCCGGACAATTTACATGGCAACTGATGGCCATTAAGAAGTTTTACTGGATCTTAACATTAATCACTGCACCAGGCAATGGATAAATGAAGCACAGGTGAAGGCAAGTCTTTTAAAAGCTAGAGCTCAAGTCCTACAATAAAAACCAAAGACACACAAAACAAACCAAACTAAATAAAGTTTCCAGTGCAATCTAGTGAAGAAAGAACAACGTTCGATATTGGAGAACTGGGTTCAAGTCTTGATTCTACTACAAACTCACTGAGGCAGACTATTCACATGACACAGGGCAGGCCAGCCTGGATCGAGCTGCTCATGTGGAGCACTGGGATTGCTCCTGATCACAGCACTTCCACCTCCACTAGCCTGACTTTTAACCCCAGCTGTTAACTGGGGTTAGATGGCATGGGTGCGCCCTCAAGCCTAGGTCCAGGGCCGTGTGTGTGTGCCTGACTCATGGGTGCCCTCATGGGTGCCATGCAGGAATCCCCCAATACACTGCACTACTTGTGCAGTGCATTTTGGGACAACTGGAGGCTAGGGCAAGTTTTCCCGGCCTCCAGTAATTCACACTGCTCAGAGCGGAATGGATTGTGTGGGAGCGTGATGACACAACGAAGAGGAGATCAGTGATTGTCTGGGGGAAAGTTAGGTTCAACCCTGCCTTCCCCTCCACTCTCCCTCCCTCCCTCCCCACCTCTGTACACAACCTCACTGTGTTATTTTGGGCACATCATAGTCTCTTTCAAGGTAAGCTTTTCAGCTGCAAAAAGGGAACAGAAGTTCCATGGATAAGAGATGAGGAAAAGCAAATATCTAGAGAATTGGTAACTATTGAGGGTAAACAGGAACTGAGCGGAAGTGGGGGTATGTGAAATGGGGGAGGTATGTAGAGCAGGAAAAGCTAGCTATTTTGGTAAGGTAAGCTATACCTGCCACTCTTTTTCCAACAATACAGAAGAGAATAATAGCAACCAACTTCAAAGGCATTTCATTAACACCACAGATTTCCCTGGGGGGGTAAAGATTTTTTTAAAAATCCATTTAAGTCTATAGTTTGTATACACACCAGGCCAAATCAAGGATTAACTTTATAGAGATGTTCAGTTTGTGGAAATAATTTACAGTGATTTAAGTCTAAAATCATGTCTGTTCCATCAGCACAACAGTGCATTTTAGGAGGCAGATTTGTAAAATACTTTTAAAAATGAGAACAGAAAGAAAAGAGAGAAAGTTTCTCTCCTTTTATTTTAAAGGGAAATCTAATGCACACTGAACAATTCTATCTAATGCAACATATAAAATAATAGCTGACATGCTGCACAGTCTACCACCTCTGTAATTGTGTGAATGGGGAAACCTTCAGAAATACAGTTTCTGCAATCACTGCTTCAAAACAGCATTGGGACTGCCTTTCAATCATGTCTACAGCAGCTCCACAGCAGTGTTCCCTCTAACAAGGATTCCCAGATGTTTTGGACTATAACTCCCATAATTCCTAAGCAAAAGCCATTGTAGCTGGGGATTCTGGGAGTTGTAGTCAACAACATCTGGGAATCCCTGTTAGAGGGAACACTGCTGTGGAGCTGCTATAGACATGATTGAAAGGCAGTCCCAATGCTGTTTTGAAGCAGTGATTGCAGAAACTGTATTTCTGAAGGTTTCCCCATTCACACATTGCTCCCCAGTTAGGGAGGCAGTAGGCTGCACATCATGTCAACCATTGAGAACAAAACTTGAATTCTAAAGTGACTTCTGAACATTTTCTTTCCCCCCAGACATCCATATTATGGGCAATATCAGTGGAGAATTGGCGCAGATTTTATGCAAATATTCATCCCACTGTGCTCGTATTTGTCAGATAGATGTGAGGCCTGGTTGACAAGAAAAAGAGGGAGAAGGAGAATAATAATGGGTGAACCACTCCTAAAGACTCTTGTAAGCTAAGAGTTCCTTCTCCCATATGACCCTGCCTGACCCTTAGGACCAACTGTGAAGGCCTTGCTCTCCGATCCACTGCTAACAAACATTCTGCTGCCAGTGAAGGGCCAGTGACTACCAAAGACTGTCACTGGTCCTTTTCAGTAGTGGCACCAGTCTTATGAAACCCCCTCCAGCACTAGTGCCATATTCTTGGGGCCCCTCAGCCACTTAGTGGGCCACAGCAGGTGTGGGGCAGTTGCACCGGTGACCTCCATCTATTTTTACTCATCTATTTTCTACAATATGCAATGTCTCCACCTCCACTGTTGTATGCAACTGTGCGGGCACTGCATTATGGGTAAAAGATAGCAGCTGATGGTACTGCTGAAGAGTGTTCCAAGCTGAATGGTACTGCCAATGCCACCAAACCTCATGAAGGTTTCTGGGAGGCTTACTTTGGTGGTAGTGGCAGCAGCTTGGAGCTATGGTAGTGGCCTTCATCTTTTTTCACCATGGCCTCAGGAGTTAGTCATGGGTTCTTTAGTGGACCCATTTGTGTCTTCAGCCACTGCCTGATCTGCCCAGCCCCTGATGCTGGACTTGCCTGGCTCCCTCCTGCTCCATTTTTAAATGCAGGTTGAAGACTTCCTTGTTTCAGAAAGCTGTTAGTGCTCTGCAGTCCTGATTTAATGTGTTTGTTCAAACCTCTGCTGCTCCTGATTTCCTATCAATGTGTTTATTGAATTTTAATTTGTTTTAACTTGCTATTTCAAAAACTGCTCTGTGATTTTTAAATGAAAAGGGGGCTATAAATACAGAAAACAAACAAAAACTCACTCTTTATGTATGAGAATTTTATCTCTGTTTGCCTAATAGTGAAATATAAAAATATTGCTCGCATATTCCAGCCAGCTTTTTTAGCACATGAGAATACAGGGAAGTAATTTCATGCAATATCTGAACATTGTCTACTGTTTCTTCCACCCCTGAGGAAATGTGTAGGTTTCAAAGTGGGGGGGGGGCTATGTACAAAGGGATTACTTCATCATTCATCCCCAGGGAAGAAGACATTGGAAACTCCTATCAGAGCATAATAATATTACACAGGAGCTTAAGATAGGCTATGAAGAATACCTTATCCAATTGAAATGACAGAGGGAATTTCATGAGGTTCCATATAATTACAGATATGAAATTAACACCCTGCTTATATGATACTCTCAATGGGATCCAGTTTTACATCTCATCTGGAGATGAAATATCCTCAAACACAAAATTATATGTTTCTGTATATTATATTACCACCACCACCACCACCACTACTACTACTACTATTATTATTATTATTATTATTATTGACTCTTTTTGTGGGAGATTTGTATACTTTTATTGCTGAGATAATGAGATAGTGAAAAAGAATGGGAAAATACTCATGGGAGTATTAGTGGGAAAATACACGTGGAAGGTAGTGGAAAGTGAATAGATAGTATAGAGGGTGGGGGTGCATGTACACATGGATTTATTTCTGCTTTTCACACTGCAGATTAGGATTCTTTATTCTGAATCAGGATTCTTTATTCTATTTATTCCATGCAGATCCAAATAGTTGCATATTGTTGCATCATCATCAGGAATGGGCTCGTTTATGTATCATGTTATCTGTTCAGATATCTAGAAATGCTGTCAAAGTTTGAAACATTTCAGGCTTGAATTCCCAATTCTACTGGCTCACAGCGCTCTCCTTTAACCTGAAAACAAATATTATGACACCTGAATCCTTCAGTGGCTTGGCTTTCGGAAGCTTACAGTTGGGTGGGTAGGCAGGAGAGGGTTGGGAATATTGTAATCAGAGATGCATAGGATTCGAATTTACTCATAACTGGGCTTGAATGAAAACAAGGCATTTCCCCTGCCTAATTATGAATCACACTTGAGGGGTAGGATTATGATATCTCTACAGACATTTCTGTAAAGCCATGTGATGCAGATCTACATTATTGTTATGCATTTGCAACTGCATTAATTGTGCCTCTATGTGTGAATCTAGTTCTTTTAAAAAACGTTTGGATCTATCAATAATAATCTCAAATCTGTTATTCATTTGGATGAGTCTATGGGGTCTTCAGTCAGAAGGGGGTGGTTTGGGGCTGGGAAGGGCTCTTACTCTATTTAAGACAGATGAGCAGAGCCTCCAGTTAGCTCTGCAAACTCCATCCCTAGACAAGCACTGCAATTGTGTTCTCCATTCCTGCAGTTGAAAGATTGGGGCGGGGGGAAGGGCCTCCAAGCACTGTGGGGAAGCCTCCCCATTGCATCCATGCAGACAGAAGGGAAAACCTCCTGACATCCTCAGCTGTCCTCTCTTTGGCCACAAGGTGGCAAGAGTCAGGCCCAGCCCTAATCAAGCCATTTTGATCAAATGAACATGAAGTGTGCTGTGCAAATGGCACATTCAGAGTTGACAGCCCCTGTAGCCACAGGGCTCTATCACAAACATGGCAGGTGGCTGCCAGGAGCTGCTTAAACTGGAAAATCCTACCCACGATTAGCAAGCTCCACTTTTTAACAAACCTGAGTTAAGAGCAGGGGTATTGATATGGGTTAACCTGCTTTCAGCGAGCTGGGCTTGTGGGATTCCCAAGGGTTATCATGATCGGGAATCCCTAGATATACTCCCTCTAAGCCCTGCTTTCATTATTGTGAATTTTCACATTGAGAACTCAAAATTAAAGATATTCATGGAATCCCTAGCTTCACGTTGTAAACAACAACAACAATCCCATAAATATTTTGGAAACACAAAGAACAAAATTGAGAGGGTGTTGATGTTACTCCCTGCTGATGTAGTCTTCATTATTTATAGTGTGAAAGAAAAAAAGCACAGCAATTGTACAATCCCACCTCTGACACATCTTGCAGGGTTAACCTTACTACAATGAACTGTTTCTCCAGAATGATTGTTCTCTCCTCCTCCCGACCCACCGATGAGGACAATGAAGCATTAAAATTTCTGAGTGGCTTTCCAGATTAAATTACTCAATAACTTTTCAAACTGATTCTTTGTCTCAAGCATCTCCGTTACATGATGCAATGCCATTATACGGATTAGCAACAATTCTGACTCATCATCTTTGTACCTGTCATAATAGAAGGGAATACAAACCTCTAACGGCTACCTGGGGATGCCATAAAGGAGCTCTCTGTAAAATGTTCCATAAGGAGGTTCTTAAGATGCCATTAACTACTGCCAATGGATGGGTTTAAGTGTGGCTTAAGTGATACCATTGCAGGAACCAGGAAAGGAAGCCAAAGATTAGGAATAAAACTGCTGAAATCATTTCCAGGATCTCAGAGGAAGTCTGGTACAAAGCAAATAATTGAACTTGGATCACATTAGTCACAAGCATGTATCTAAAGCCAAAGGCCACCTTTCTGTAGATTTTAGAACTATATAGTTTATTCTTTTCATTTCTTTCCCACCTTTTAACCAGTGGGCCTAATCACAAATTTTTTTCATGAGCATAAACAGCATTGACTTCTGTGGGACTTACTTACAAATATGTTTGTCTAAAACTGATTTGAACCAGAGCTCATCCCCCTCGAATTAGTGATTAGAAGACTAATATTGTTAAGTGTTCCCCACTGCCTGGACAAGCAAGAGGTTTCAAGAACAGTGTTATCAGGTTTAGTTTTGTTTGGGTAAGAAAGTTCTGGATATCTACATCTGTTCTCTCTATCAATCGCTAGAGAGAGAGAGAGAGAGAGAGAGAGAGAGAGAGAACAGATGTAGAGAAAAATGGTACTCTGGCAAGGTAGAAGATCCCACAGAGGGTGACTTTGGGCAAACCTTCAGGCTGGTTTTAGCTAACTCCAGATAGAAGCTCTCAGCTTCTTCTGCCTGCTTTTCTTTGTCTTCCAAGCTGCTGCTGTTCTCACACACTCATATCTTGTCCTTTGCTGCCAATGTCACATTCTCTAAGTTAAGATGGATCCCTCACCTATCAGGAAATCATCTCCTAACAATTGCTCCCAATTATTAACTAACAATCTGTCTAACAAAGGCAGATTGCCAGCGTGAAGCCATAACAATATATTGGTATGCATTTCTGCTGCTAATTAAAATACATTGAGGCTATTCACATGAGCAGCCTAGCCTGGGTTGGGCTGCTCATATGGAGTGCCGGGGATTCCTCCTGATCCCTGCACTTCTACCCCCACTAGCTTGAATTTTAATGAATTTTAGCCCAAATTTAAGGTTCGTTTAACCTTGGCAGGCAATTGTGTGCACAATTGCCACCAGACCAAATGCCCCCAAAAGTGGGGGAAACAAGTGGTTGGATCGAATGTGAGCAGCCACTGTGGTTGTGGTGCAGGGCACCCTGGGATGGAAGTCCTTCCACTCCCAGCTCTTGCCTTCACCACGCTGCGATGGGTGCGTGTTGTGATGGGTGCGTGTGTGCGCCGCGATGGGTGCGTGAAGGCAATGGCCGCCACTCATCTCTTGGGAAGGTGGGTGAGCTCCTGCCTTCCCCGCAGCCCTCCCGAGTAGTAGCCAGGAGGCTGTATGCATGACCTCATTCTCTCTTTTATTATTTACGCCTTATTCAAACATTGCTAACAGAAGTCTACAGGGATGTTCAATAATACAGAATGGAATTTATCAATAGATTGATTGTCAACAGGGAAGCACAGCATGTCTTTCAGCTAAGGTCACACTAGGTCACTGCCATCCTCTCTTACATTTAAGCTTTAAGCAGTTTTTGCTTAACAAAGAAAAAGGAACAAACTGTTGCATCAGATCATGTTTACTTCATGTTACATCATAATAATTTATTTCCATATCTATTTCCACTTTGGTGAACCATTTGTCTCCAAAAGATAACTGCCAGAAAAGATAAAAGGTGTCAGCAAATTCTTGCTTCTCTGGAGCTCATCAATCTGTTCCCTAAGAGCTAAATCTCAAAGTTTAATCAGCCAGGTGCCACTTCTTGAATATTTAAGTATTCCCATAGCTAGGCAATACATATTTTTTTGCTGCTACAAGAAAAAGAATTATGACCTTATTTTCCAAAAGATTTTGGCTATGACTTCAAGTGCCCTTAATATCTCTGCCTGAAAGAAATTGATTCCAGGACACTTCTAGGACACATCACTTTTATAAATGAAAAACCAAGATCAACAGCTACAGTATTTACATAGCAACACAGAGCACCCATGCTACATTTTGGAATGTATTTCAGAAGTTGGCATCAGACTCTAGAACCCACCTTATTATTCATCAGATTATTCAGACATTAACCTTCTCTCATCTATATGAGCTGCCAAAAGATTCTTCCCTTTTGAAGTAATAGCTAGACGTTTCATAGTGTGTATGTTTACTCAAGTGCTGGCAGCACTCTGGTTTACATTTGTGTATCCCACCTTTCTTCCAAGGAACTCAGGGCAGCTGTTATGACATGAGCTCAGAGAAAAAATAAGTCATACAGGATCTGTTTTGACCTGGGGATAACCTCTGGGTTGAAACAAAGTGGTACCAAGGGTGATATCTTCTAATACCTCCAGCTTTTAATGATCAATAGTATACTTAAAAGGATTTAATCTGGTACACAATAAAAAGGGAATCAGCAATACTCATGAAAGCAGTGAGGGGATTTGCAACAAAGCATTCAACTCAATGGTAGCAGTTGGTGAAGCAAGCAATAACATACAGCACACTCAAGCTGTGGAGTTCTTGAGGATGGAACGCCTAGACTTAATACAAAACTGCAACTGCATCTAATGGGAATACAGTGCGACATTCAGGGGTGGAACCTAACTATGGGCAAAGTGGGCAGTACTCACACTAAATTTCTCAGTCAGCCATATTGTCTCTGCCTCCATTTTGTGTGCTTACTGCCTCCCTCTGTTGTTCCCCTCTGTTCTTAACTGCAGCCTTTTGCTGCTTTAAGTGTTCTGAGGTGGGCAATGGTAGTACCAATCTCAAAGAACAAATGAAAAGCCCCAGAACTTTTAAAATGTTAATATTAATAAGGCAGGAGCCAGTGAGCATGCTCACTTTTGTTTTTGTAGAGTTTTTGTAAACCCATCAGAGAGGAACTAAGCTGATTGACTCCTCAGGCAGCTAATCAGAGTGCCTGGAGGGTGGGGAAATCTTTTTATTTTAGCCAATTAGAATAATCCAATCACTATTTTGGTTAGAGAGCAGGTAGGCTGGCTGGCTGTTGCCAAGTCTGATGTTTTGCTGTCTTCTCTCTGTGTTTGTTTGAAGGGGAGGAATGAAACCTCTGCTTTCTCTCCCTTGCTCTCTGATCTGTATGCAAAGCATTATGGTCTATTCCCAAAATGACATGCAATAAAACATTGGAAGAAACAGCAAACTGTAAGACTGAACTAATTAGATTAGAAACGGGGATTAGAAGCCAGAAAGTTTTTTTAGAGCATATGCATGGATTTCTGAGTCCAAACTCAAATAACTGTAGAAGTGGCTTTCCATGTGGGCGTGGTGCAGCAAAGGAATGGATTCTGATAGAAGGAAAATAATTTTAAAAATCCATGTGCTAAGCAGAGAACCAGGTTTTTCTCTGGATTGCAGCCAGTATCTGTAATATTAATATGTCCACTGGGAGTTATGGTTCATTGGGCAAGGATTAAGGAAATGATATCTTTAAAAAACACACAAAAGCCATTTGTTGCTTGCTAGGATGGACACCCAGGCCAAGTGGTGGGCACCCAAGGTGGGCAGACAGTGACACCCAGCTGATCAGGTGGCACGGAGTAGGGAGAAGGTGAATCCAAAAATCTTTGCATCCCATGGTGTCCTCTAAGTTACAGGAGATGGTTCATAGCTCAGCAAACATAATTGAAAAACCTTTCTATTATTTATGTATGCATTTCTGAAATAGGCAGGAAGAGCTGCCCTTGTAACTTCATAATGCATTTGTTCTCCACTTTTGTTGCTCGTCTCTGCTTTACTTATATAGATTAATTTACTCTTACATGTATAGCCTGTGCTTCCTCCAAGAAGCCCAGAGTGGTGCACATGGGTACATTTATCCCCCCAACAGCCCTATAAGGAAGGTTGTGCTGAGAGATAAGTGACTGTTGCGAGTCACCCAGTGAGTTTCATGGCTGAATGGGGATTTGAACAAACCTTTTACAAACCTTTTGTAGCTGCTCTGTATTTTACTTGTGGCTTGTAAAGTTCTTTTCCTGTTTGTGTGTGCTTGTGTTTTGATTCTGCCATGTTAGATACAAATCTACACACTACTGCACTCCAGTTAAGCACTATAAAGCACCTATGTTTTCCAAATTTCTCTGTATCTCTGCTCATGATCAATTGATGTGTATACTTGTGTATTTCTAATTTGATCTCTCTTTGTTAGCTACAAATTTAAACTTTGCCAGTTATTGCTAAGGCATCTGCCTAGTCCTGGCTCCACCTCCACAGCTGCCCACAATTGGCTCCTCCTGTCACTACCTGTGGCTCCACCCATCACCTGCTGTGCCTGTGGCTTGCCCCTCCCTGCAAGTCCCAGGAATCACCATCTGCCATTGGAGATATTAGTCCTATTTGGACATTATAAGAAAGAGGCTGTATGCAAGTACAAGCTTCCCAAAGTGTTCCGGAAGTCCTGTCCCAGTGCATCACTCACTCACACTCTGACACATCACTCATAATTACAGCATTGCAGTACATGTAATATATTTGCTTGGGGATCATAAGTATCAAAAGATTGGATAAGACATCAAGACATTGGATAAAGTTTCTTTTTTCTAAAAAATGTAATTGTAACAACATGTGAGGCAAGATTTGTCTGTACTAAGGGATCTTGCCAGCTAGGCTTAACCTAGGCATACTCATGAGACTCAGAGGAGCTACCTGCCAGCAATCTGGGAACCACTGACTGGGGAGGTTTTGCAGTGGGGCTGGGTGGCTGCGTACCCAGTACTGGCCACACCGCCTGCACCTGATGTTGACATAAAGGTGTGTGTGTGTGTGTGTGTGTGTGTGTGTGTGTGTGTGTGTGAGCATGCATGATCTGCAATAAAGAGAGAGCCATTGATGGGGACCTTGTCCACCAGCTGCTGGCGAGTTCTATACACAACTGCCCTTAAGCATACAGTTTGTGCTGAAATGGGGGGTGGGGAATGGGATTTACTCCTAACAGAGTACAGTACATCTTGCATAATATTACTAAGAATTTTAGGAAATTATTTGGGGAATGTACAATAGAAATACTACTGATATTATTCCTTCCTTGTAGGACTGAAGTACTGTACTATATGAATTTACCTTATATGAAACAAGGCACAGAAACCTTTATGGTTAGGAGAGTCCTTCAAGGGTTAATTCACAGTATTTTTGTGTGCTGGTTGGGGGGGGGGGGGCGGGGAAGGATAACAAACCTTTGCCGAACTCTCTATCAAGAAATCCTTTTAAATAATTTCTTAATAGATGAGAAATTGAAGTGTTATACCTTTGGAAATTGTCTAATTAGTTGTAGCTTTGTAAAGGAAGAATTAAGAAACTGTTATCAGCTGAGCTTATTCTGCCCACTCCCAGAAACCTCTCTGGTTGCAACTGCATCAGTCCAGACTTGCACTTTGCTATACTCAGGAGCTGCACTGCAGTGTGAGCTCCCACATGTTATAGACATGTTATAGACATGTTATGTCTATGTTATAGACATGGGGACGTCGCTTAGTTGGCAGTGGACTGGTTGCCCCTAGATTTGGTTGCAGGCCCCATAAATTGGAAAGGGGATTAGATCCACGCTCCCTCTTTCTGTGAGAGGGGCCCTGGCTAAGCAGACTCCAAAACTAGCTACTGCAAGCATCTGGAATTCAAGATCATTTCAGACTTGGAATGGATAAATTCCCCTCTTCCTCTCACAAGATAGATAACACCGTTTTAATGAAGTCCTCAGGCCAGGAAGCGAAGGCAGATAAGACAGCAGACTCCATTACAATAGGGATGAGTCAGTGATGTAACTTGGAAGAGGTGACCATCGAAATTCTTGATAGAACTATTAGGAAGCCCTTCCCAGCAGAGGATGCTCTGGATGCACCTGCACACTCCAATTGTCCTCACAACCAGCCTTGAATACAACAGGTGATTCACACACCTTCCTACTCAGGAGGGAAGATCAGACACAATGCATTCCAAAAGGGTTGTCTGGGGTCCCTTATTCATCAGAGCAGGACAAAAGATGTGCCCTCAAGGCACATTTTGGGATATAAGTAGCCCTAATTCCATGACCCAGTGTGCTTCCTCATTACACCTGGGGCTCTGACTGTGAAACATATCAGTGTTCCCTTGTGCCTCTCACTCTGGACCCCATCAGACATCAACAAGAAACTCCAGCAGACCACCTTGGTGTTCCCCTCTTCAGGACAAGTGATATGGCCCTTAAGGAGCTCTTGCCTGGCTCCTTAAGGGCTGAATCTATCCCTTTCTCTTATTTCTGAAATCTTGCCCCTCTGTCTTAAAGTATCTCTCTAGCCCACCTGGGAATTTACACATACTGGAACTTTAAGCTAAATGTGCCTTACAATATTCTGTTTCTTAGCATATTTGTAGTGCCTTTAAACTAGGGCCACATTGTAATTTAGTCTGATTTTACTTTTAATAAACTCCTTTTTGATTTAATTAAAACCTCTCCCTCCAGCCAATTTTCTTGAGTTCATATGCTTGCACAAATTAAGGCTGATTGGAACTCCCCCCCCCCCTTTTGAGCTAAATTCCCCACATTCTCCTGAACTGGGGGTGCTGACCAAACACCCTTGAGACAGTTTCATCAATGAAACCTCCCTAGTTCTTTACCTTTTCCCTCTCCCCATTTCCCACCCAATCCTTCAAAATATTAAATAGATATGTTAATAGTTCTATGGAACTGAATGATTTAAACCTGGCAGCGGATGAAGGGAAATTCCTCTGTATCCCCTTTCACCTAGTTGTGTCACCTACTTAAGCCCTAAAGGTCACAAATTTCTGCACCCTGCTGTAACAGGGCCCCCTTTCCTGGAAACAATACTCTGTCCTGACTGACTAGAGATAAGCACCTGTTAACCATACCTTGCCCTGCCTGACTAGGGAGACCCTAGTCAGGGTCTCCAACAGCACACACTTGGTCTCTCACCCAGAGCAGCACTGAAGGGGAAGCAGATGATCTCCTTCTCACTCCTCTGTTGTGCTTGTTGGTGACTGAGACACAGGAGCCCAGCAGAGAAGTGAGAAGGAGATAATCTGCTTTCCCTTCAGTGCTTCTCGGAGTGAGAGACTGAGTGTGTGCTATTGGCTCCTTCTGCTACCACCTGACTACTTCTGCATCCCCCTGTGAGACTGCAGCCTGCCTGCTGCCTCTGGTAACATCTGAAGAGTGTGTGCAGGACTAGGGCCAGGGGTGTGTTACTCAACAGTTCCTGGGGTCAGTTGCCTAGCTCTGGGCTTTATAGGAACACTGCCTATTGCCCCTTTGGGGGAGCCACTTTGGGGGATAATGAGGGCCAGGGCCAGACTCAGTAGCCCTCATGGTGTATGAAGACAGGGGATGTATCAACTGATTATGGGGCAGGTATTCCAGTGGTGGTGGGGAATAGAAGATGTAACATTGACATGGGGAAGGAAGATCAGAAACCTAATTGCTGTTTCCCCTTCTGGCTGTCCTGTCAGCTCTTTGACCTTGGAAAGCAATGCCAACCACCCACAGAGCCTCATTTAGCTCCTTTGTAATGCCAAGCCAGCCCATAATAAACCTGAAATCATCCATGAACTGATTCTGGATGAAGGAGATGATTTGGTATGTATTACAGAGGCTTGGTTGGGGGAGGCTGGTGGCCCAGTCAGGTCCCAACTTCTCCCTCCAGGGTACTCTGTTGAGGAGCAGGGGAGGGGAAGTTGCCATGGAGGTGGAGTGGCTGTGGTCTATAAGAACAATAGCTCCCTTGCCAGGATCCCTGTCGAAGTGTCTGACCATATTGAATGTGTATACCTAAGTTTGGGGACGAGGGATAGACTGGGACCTCTGTTGGTATTCGATTGCCCCGCTGCCCAACAGAGTCCCTAACTAAAGGACTTGGTCTTGGTCTTGGTCTTGGCGTTGGAGTCTTTCAGGCTTGTGGTGCTCGGGGACGTCAATGTCCACTTTGGGACCAATTTGTCCAGGGCAGCTCAGAAGTTTATAGCGGCCATGATGACTATGGCCTATCCCAAGTGGTCTCGGGGCCAACACATATTGCTGGTCACTCCCCTAGAGGGAGGAGAAGGTTAAAAAAAAATATTTTATTTTTTAAAATTATCACGAACCCCTCCCCCCCCAGACCGAACCAAACTAGAGGGAGGATACGAGGGGTGCCAGACCAAACTGGTCCGGTCAGGTTCAAGTCCAGTTTGGACTCAAACCGAACTGTGCCAGCTGGTTCCATGCACACCCCTATTGCAGGCCTGTCTCCAATCTTCCATGGCTGGGCAAGGTGATTGAGAAGGTGGTGGCCTCCTAGCTCCAGTTGGTCTTGGAGGAAACTGATCACCAAGACCCATTGCAAACTGGCTATGGGGTGGAGAATGCCTTGGTCGGCCTGATGGATGATCTTTAATTGGGAATTGACAGAAGGAGTGTTACTCTGTTGGTCCTTTTGATACTATTGATACGATTTTGATACTTTTGATACTATTGACCACAGTATCCTTCTGGAATGTCTGAGGGGACTGGGGTGGGAGGCACTGCTTTGCAGTGGTTCCACTCTTACCTCTGGGCAGATTCCAGATGGTGTCTCTTGGAGACTGTTGTTCTTCAAAATCTGAACTTTCTTATGTTGTCCCTCAGTGGTCCATATTGTCTCCGATGTTCTTTAACATCTACATGAAACCGCAAAGTGAGAACTAAAGTGTGGAGTTCCATAAGGCTCCATACTATCTCCAATACTTTTTAACACCTACATGAAACCACTGGGAGAGATCATCAGGAGATTTGGGGCAGGGTGTTATCAGTATGCTGATGAAACCCAAATCTATTTCTCCACGTGAACACCATCAGGAGAAGGCATAACCTCTGTAAATGCCTGCCTGGAGGCAGTCATAGGCTAGATGAGGGATAACAAACTGAGGCTGAATTCAGATAAGACAGAGGTACTTATTGTGTGGGGGTCAGAACACGGGAGACAATTTTTATCTGCATTTTTTGGATGGGGTCATGCTCCCCCGGAAGGAACAGATATGCAGCTTGGGAGTGCTTCTGGATCTAGACCTCTCCCTGGTATTCCAGGTTGAGGTGGTGGCCAAAGGTGCTTTTTATCGGCTTTGGCTGCTACACCAGCTGCATCCGTTTCTTGAGATGAACGACCTCAAAACGGTAGTACATATGCTGGTAACCTCTAGGCTGGATTACTGTAATGCACTCTATGTAGGGCTGCCTTTGTATGTAGTACAGAAACTGCAGTTGGTTCAGAATGCGGCAGCCAGGTTGGTCTCTGGGTCATCTAGGAGAGACCATATTACCCCTATATTGAAAGAGCTACACTGGCTGCCGATATATTTCCGGGCAAAATACATGGTGCTGGTTATTACCTATAAAGCCCAATTAGCAAAATGGCTAGGTACTGTTATATCATTTGCAACATCTGCTTAGGTTTCCAATAACATTTTGCTTTCTCTTTTCTGTGATTCTTGTTTTATGATTGTAATGGAGGGTGCTCTGCTCTCTTTGGCTATCAGCAAGATCTATCTGGAGTTCACCACATCTGCCTTAATTTAAACCTGTTAATATTGCGTTATAATCTGTGTGATTTATTATGCTGAGTTTCTTGCAAGTATGTATGTTTTACTAAGTATTGGTCTATGACTGCAATAAGGAATGATGATGATGACCTATAAAGCCCTAAAGAGCTTAGCCCCTGGTATTTAAGGGAACATCTTCTTTGCCATGAACCCCACCACCTGTTAAGATTATCTGGAGAGGTTCATCTGCGGGTGCCACCAACTCATCTGGTGGCTACTCGGGAACTTCTCCGTTGTTGCACTTGGACTTTGGAATGTGCTACCTGTGGAGATAAGAGCCCCCCTATCTCTGGTAACTTTAAAAAAGGCACTGAAGATGCATTTATTCACCCTGGCTTTTAATTAGATCTATGGTTCTATTTTCTTTTTTAAAAAATACTGGGTTTCAAATGTTTTAAAATTTTTATTGTTTTAAATGATTTTAATTTTTAAGTGATTTGATGTTTTATATTATTTTAATTGTAAACCACACAGAGACACAAGTTTTGGGTGGTATCAAAATATTTAAAATAAATAAATAAATAAATAAATAGGGATAAGCACAGCTAAAGCTGATTGGTGCATTATTGCTGGTTTCTCTCTTGTAATTGGTTCACCTTGTCTCCCAATGGCTAAGCTTTATTCTGCTTGTACTAGTATGATTGGTGTATACCATGAAACTTTGACCTCTGATAGGCTCTGTAAATCCTATAGCCTGTAAACATTATAAAAGACTCTTGCCAAAAGCTTGAGGGTCTGTTCTTGGAAGAGGGATACCTGGCATGTGATGATCAATAAATCCTTGGACCTGATGGACGGTTTGGCCTCCGCTCATTATACGAACCAAGAATTCCTGAAATTTCTCCATCACAAACTCAGTATCTTCTCAGCTTTTCAAGACCAAACACTTGATATTCTCTATGATATCCCACAATTGTTAGGAGGTTTGATGTTGCTCAGCCGGTTGAGCTTTCCCATAGGACATTTCCGAGTCTGACAGACTGTCATTCTCCATTTTCACGGTTTTAAGCAATTGTTGATATATTTGGAATATGGAAGCACATCAGATAAGAGTCCTATGTTTCTTTGTGTGTGGAATATTATTATTATTATTACATTTATATCCCACTCTTCCTCCAAGGAGCCCAGAGCGGTGTACTACATACTTAAGTTTCTTTCACAACAGCCCTGTGAAGTAGGCTAGGTTGAGAGAGAAGTGACTGGCGCAGAGTCACCCAGCTAGTATCATGGCTGAATGGGGATTTGAACTTGGGTCTCCCCAGTCCTAGTCCAGCACTCTAACCACTACACCATGCTGATGTATGACTGGAGCAAAGGTAAGTATATGTGAGGTACCACATTCAATATATATGTCAACTACAGTCAGTGGGAAAGGAAAGCAATCGCCTCCAAGCAGAAATGGCATACATCACTAAACCATTCACTACGTTTGTTTTTTCTCATTTATATAGTACTAAGACTAGTATTTAGATTCTGCCATTCAAAATTATGGTGGATTAAATAACAATGCCTTGGAAGAGCTGTTTACTGAACAAACAAAGCATATTATGTAGCACCGCCAAATTGGCATGTGAATTGTACAACATTGAACTCAGCAATTCACTTTGTTGTTTTTAAATTCCATTTTTTAATATGTCTGGTTTGGATGTTGTTATTCTTGTTTTCAACATGTGTTAACAACATGTTTTTCTTTCAATGACCAGAACAGCAACTCTATATTTCTTTTATAATTGTTAATTCAAGAAAATTACCTAGCCTTTTCTTTGTTGCTTTTCTACTTGTAGTGAGTGCTGAAAGCAGCTTGCAACAATATCAAATAGATTGCTAATAGTAAAGTGAGCTTGAACTTTTATTAGTAGTATGTATTTATTATTATTATTTCTTGTTTACACAGTCAGACAGGTGTTATTGACTGGTTTGTTTTATCCAGACATCGAGTCCTTCCCAAGGACCTGGGATGGCTGAATTTTATTGTCAATGTTGTTGCTGTTGTTATAGATATTGTCGCAGAATATAGGCTGTTCCCAGTAAAGCTGCTTTTTGTAATTGGCTGATGGTGGTGATGATGATGATTATAATTATTATAATAATTAATAATAATAATTATTATTATTATTAATTATTATTAATTCAATTTTTATATCGCCCTTCCGAGCTAGCTCAGGGCGGTTTACAATTAAAAAACAGAAATCATTAAAAACAATTAAAACAGAAATACAAATATAAACACCAATTTAAAAACAGCTTAAAAAACAATTAAACCATCAAAACAATTAAAACCCTGAAAACCTGGTTAACATTAAAACAATGAAAACTAATTAAAAACCCGAAAGGCCAGGCCAAACAGAGGGGTTTTAAGAGCTTTCTTGAAGGACAATAAAGAATTAAGATTACGAATTTATGAAAACATTTTATGAAAATTTTATGAAAACATTTTATGAAAATTTTATGAAAACATTTTATGAAAATTTTATGAAAAAATTTATACCCCATCTTCCAATTCAGTGAAAGTGGCTAGAAACATCATCTAAAACCTAAAACAATTGCTTAAACTACAACAATTGCTTACTAAAACAATTGTTTAAACAAAGAAACAACAAAAATCAATAATGATTATAAACAATCATTAGGAGGGGAGCAGGTCATCGTAGCATCAATAGAAATGAGATACAGATACAATTTAAAACAACCAGGTAGTCCAAAAAGCCCTCTGAAACTATATCACATTTGGGATGCTAAGTAGTTCTATAATGTTTAGCACCACTATTGAATGGGCCAGTTCCAAAAAGCTATCCACCATATTTTAATGGGCAGTGTATCCAAAACTGGACCTCTGAGGAGGATTTAAATGTGCTTGCAGCTTATGTGAGAGGAGGTGTTCCTTCAACTTGTGCAGTATTGACCTGAGACTGAAAGGATTCGTTGTTTAGGGTCCTCATACTTAGGAGGGTATTCTCTTTTTGTAGGAGTTAATTACCTCTTTCTGGGACTGAGTACTTTTAAAGGCACAAGGCAGCAAATCTACCCATACTTACTTGGGAGGAAGTCCTACTAATGTCCCTGGAATTTAGTAAACATGCATAGGATTGTGCTCCACAAAGGAACATGACAGATAGATATAGATTATAGATATAGATTATAGATATAGATATAGATATAGATATAGATTATAGATATAGATATAGATATAGATATAGATTATAGATATAGATATAGATATAGATATAGATAGAAATTACAAAGATCTGGTGAAACTATCCTCAGACTGTGAGGTGTAGGGGGGTTATATATTTATTTCTATTTCATTTTATACTAAGGCTCTGTGCCTTAAACAATTTCACACCTACAGAAGGCTATGCTAGACCTCTTTTCACTCACATTTATGTGCAGATTCAAACATGCAATCTTTCACTACTGCAGATTAAGTCCAGGAAAATGTTTACCACAAATATATCAGGCAGTATATACATATAAACATACAAATAAATAATAAATGGTGTTTGTGTCAATTATGTTGACACAACACACTGAGATTCTAACAGGAATTAGGACCTAGTGGCCTATTTAGGCTTTTTGGTACTTGACACAGCCAAGAGTAGAAATGAGCACGTCTCTTCTGCATCAGCTTGAATCTGCTGCTGCAATCAACTGGAGTGTTGTAGGAACAGATTTTAGTTTTGGGAGACTGCCCAGTTCAATGGACAGAAGTGGAGGCTGGTCCACCCATTAGGCAGAACTAGATGGCCGCCTGGGGGTGAAGTCTCTCTGTGTGTGGGTGTTTTGCCAATTGGGTGCTCCCCGCTGCACTCCCCGCCACCCCAAATGCTGTACCTTTTTGCCTGCTGCCTCCCCCTCTTCTGCCTGCCGGCTGCTTCTGTTGCCAGAGAGGCCTCTAACTGTTGTAATAATTAATAATAATAACATGATTACAATGCACCACAGCAATCAGAGGCTTTGCCAACTGCAGCAAAAGCAGCCAGCAGGCAGAAGAGCAGATGGCAATGGGAATGGGAGCAGAGGGTGTGGTGTCAGGGATGGGTGTGGTGTCAGGGATGGGGGTGGTGGGCACTGCCAGGCTATGGGACAGAAGGCAGCAGCAGCCAGGCTATGGGGATGGTGGCCCCCAAAGCCAGGCTTTGCCTGGGGCACCAAGATCCTTGAACTGGCCCTGAAATCAACACTGTAGTCCCCTTCCATGAGCTTGTATCTGTTTCAGTAGTGCAGCTCCTCTGGGGATGATACCTGCTACTGGAACACTCCAGCAAATCCACAATAACCAGCACTTATGTTCCTATTCTGAATCCAGACTTTTAGCAACTAGTTGGGTATGAGTATGGGTCATTTCACTACATTTCTTTAGACACAAGGTAGCTGACAATGGTGACAAAATACTGTAGGCATTACTAATGATCATTGCTATCTCCTGTGCAGTTGTACTAAAGTAAAGTGTGCCATCAAGTTGACTTTGACTCCTGGCACCCACAGACCTGTGGTTTTCTTTGGTAGAATACAGGAGGGGTTTACCATTGCCTTGCCTCCTTCCGCGCAGTATGAGATGATGCCTTTCAGCATCTTCCTATATTGCTGCTGCCCAATATAGTACCAGTGGGGATTCAAACTGGCAACCTTCTGCTTGTTAGTCAAGCATTTCCCCACTGTGCCACTTAAGGTGACACAGTTGTACTTCTACTTTATTTATCAGGGGAATGGTCATATATATGACATTTTTTATTTCAGCAAATATAATTATGAAACTCATTCCAAACTTGATAACACTGGGTAACTGATAATCAATAGCTAAGTGATTAATTCCAGAAAATATTGGGAACTGTTTTGGATACTGCTTGAGTCTTTTGGCCCCAGGACCTTTTCAATTAAAGTAAAAGGAAATCAATTTCTGCATTGAAATCAATGGAGGCAAAAAGGCGGGAAATTCAAAGAGATGTCAAACTGAAAACGGAGGGGGAAGAAGAAGACAAGGCTGGCACTTTTCTAGGGCACAAAAAGGAGACCCGAAACACCCGAAAAATTCGGACCCGAAACAGGGGTGATTTGTTTTGGGTTCGAAAATTATCGGGTCTCATCATGGGTGATTCGGTTTGGCTCCGAATCACCCGAAATTGGTCATTTCGGGCACAGATCATTCTGTGCCCGAAACGTTTTGCACATCTCTATTAGACAGACACATGTTTGAATAGGGATTTGCAGTTAAAAGATCACACGATCAAATTCAGGAGCGCTGTATTTTCCCCACCCCATCCAGCTGCCAATCACCTTAAGTGGCGCAATGGGGAAATGCTTGACATGCTTGACTAACAAGCAGAAGGTTGCTGGTTTGAATCCCCGCTGGTACAGCAGCAATATAGGAAGATGCTGAATGGCATAATCTAATACTGTGCGGGAGGAGGCAATAGTAAACCCCTCCTGTATTCTACCAAAGAAAACCACAGGGCTCTGTGAGTTCCAGGAGTTGAAATCCGACTTGACGGCACACTTTACCATACCTTAACCAGCTGCCAACTCATTTTATTTAATTTTATTTTAATTTTATTTTATTTCTGTGTAAACCACTTTGGAAAGTTTAGTTGAAAAGTAGTATATAAATATTCATTGTATTGTATTGTGTTGTATTGTATTGTATTGTATTGTATCGTAAGTGAGTTATGTGGATAGAGTGGTAGGTGTCTCAGCAGGATGAACTGCTGCTAGCAGTTCACTATGTAGGAGGATGAGAATCCTGATCTAATACTTTTGACCCCCTCATCAGAGTTGCTCTTCCATAAACTGATTGTTAAACAGAGTAATATAGATAAATTTGTAACTGACATTAGGGATACATGAGCATCCCAGTGTTCAATCCAGAACTGGGTGCATTCCAGGCAAATAACTGCAAAAGCTAAACCCTTTGCAAATGATCATTTTGATGGCTTGAAAATCCCCCTCCCCTTGCCTCATGCAAGTGGGAGGGTGTTTGTCCCAGCCCCGTGCTAGCAGGCCCAGGAAGCAGCTCGATTGGCTGAATAGCCTGCAGGGGGCGGGGCTTTAGGCTCCGGCTGAGCGTTCGCTCGCTCAGCTTCTCAGTGCGGTTTGGGCTTCGGTTGAGGAAGGAGCTCAGTGGCAGAGCTCCTTCCTTGGAGGCCTAGTGGGGCGGGTACGCCCGAGAGCGGGCGAGGCAGTCAGTCGGCGGCTTTGCCGTCGTGGGTGCTATAGGGTCGCCGTTGCTCGGGGGTCTCCTCTTCGGTTCTGCGGGACTGGCGGCGGCAGCGTCCTGCGGGCCTGGCAAACGGCTTTAGGCCTCTCCCGTCCCGGCGTTCGGTTCAACGGGGCTTTGGCCCCCTGGTTTGTGGGATTGTCTGGTGGTTGGGCGTTGGGTGCTTAGTGGTTGGGTGCTTGGTGCCCGGGCCCTGTAGGGACCCTTTAGCTGGTAAGCAGGGTTGCCGGGTGTTCCCTGCTGTGCTTTGGGGCTTTTTGCCTTGGTATACGCTGTTTGGGTTGGGGTTGTTGGCCCTCTTTTGCACAGCGGAGAGTTTTCGGCCTTTTACAGGGAGGGCTGCCCTGCTTGGTGCTAGCTTGCTTGGTGGGCCCTGGTTTTGTTCCCCTGCTGGCTTAGGCTTTGCTTTTGGAGGATCCTGGTCTTTCTCCTGTGGGGCCTGGGCTGATAAGGCAGGATGCCTGGTAAAGCTAAGGGTAAAAAAGGGGGTCGGCCTATTAGGCAGTCCAAGCGGCCTGCCCCCCCGCAGTCCTCTTCTGAAGAGGAAGATGAGGAAATGACACTCATTAGGGGGTTAATTGCTAGAATGGAGGCTTTGGAAAAAGCGAAAGCCACCCCTTCCGATAAGGGTGCTGGCCCTTCAGGTGGGGGCGGGGTTCCACCTCCTAAGGTTCCTCGGAGAACTAGGGGGTCGGTGAAGTACCAGTTACTAACCTCTCTTTCTAGCAGGTTAGATGTGCTTGAACGGGGTCTGAACCCTACTGGACTTGGTCCTTCTGTGCCTGCGTTGCCGCTTCCTGCTCCTGAAGCTCCTGTTCCAGAGGCGCCTTCACCATCACTTCCTGCGCCTGCAGCGCCGGTTGAACAGCCACCACTGGATCCGACTGGCCCTTTGGTCACGGGTGAGCCTGCAACACCTTCACCACCCGGCGTCACCGGCCAGTGGCCTTTCGCGCCCTGGCCGATGCCTGCCATGGGTGGCTGGGGCCCAGCTTCATACTGGCCCCCCTACACACAATCCTGGGGTTCGGGCTCTCAGCTTCCTTTTCCAGGGGTGATGGCGGGTTTGCAGGGCATCGCTGAGCAGGTTTGGCTGGGTTACCGGCAGACCGGTGGGTCACTACCTGTTCCTGGGTTTTCTCCTGCTCCAGTGTCCGAGGCGGGTAGCTTGCCTGGTTATTATCCGATGGGGGTCTTGCCCTCACCACAACATGCTCCCTACGGGGGCATGGGTCTTCCCTTAGGGGGACACTTGCTCCCGTCCACCAAAGAAAAAATTCTTAAGGGGGAGTGTGTGGATATTTTTAGCTTATTGTTCCGGGAACCCGAAGTTAAGCACAAGGAGGGGGAGTCGTGTAAGGAGCATGAAGCCACTAAAAGGAAGCCAGTAGAAAAAACCTGGAACAATTGGCTGTCCGGCTTCACGATCTACATGGGTGTGATAGTCCAGGCCCAGCCCGCTTGGGGTCCTTCCCTGCTGAAATACATGGATATTATTCACAGGGCGGTCTCTGACTTTGCCGGATCTTCCTGGATCCGGTATGATGAAAGCTTTAGGATGAGGGCTGCGCTGGATCCCACGTTGCCTTGGGATGCCCCATTACAAGAGTTATGGTTAGTCACTATGTCACCGGCTCGGCCGGTAGATGGCGATAGGTCCGACAGCGGGCATCTGCTATCTCGGGCAGGGGGGACTTCATCTTCAGCCGTTCCGGGCCAGCAGTGGGTTCAACCCCACCTGGTCTGTTGGGAATATAATTCCAAAGGCAAATGCTCAAGATCCCCCTGCCGCTTCAAGCACGTGTGTGGTGTCTGCGGGGCCAAGCACCCCAGCAGCTCCTGCCCTAGGGCTAAGTTTGGTGGTACCGGGTATAAATTTAAGCAACCAGACAACAAGAAGGGTGCCCCCCCCACACCCCCTGCGGGTAAAGGGTCCTAGCCCTATTAGAATTGAGGTTCTGGAGGGGCTGTTGCGGGACTACCCAGACCATTCAGCGGCTTTTTATTTGCTAAGTGGTTTTTGGGAGGGTTTTCGGATTCCTTCGTCAGCCCGAAGGGGTCTTGGTAGTCCTCGCAATCTTAGGTCAGTGGTAGGAAAGGAGGAAGTAGTGGTTAGAAAGATCAATAAGGAAGTGGCTGCGGGCAGGGTGATGGGGCCGTTTGATCGCCCCCCCTTCCCCGGCTTTCGGGTTTCACCGCTGGGTGTGGTCCCCAAGAGGGTGCCTGGTGAGTTTAGATTGATCCATCATCTCTCTCACCCCAGGGGGTCGTCGGTAAATGACAGCATCCCTGATAGTCTTTGCTCTGTTAGATACACTTCCTTTGATCAGGCGGTTGCAGTGGTCAGGAGTAGGGGCCCCGGGGCCCTTTTGGCCAAATGTGATATAGAGGCTGCCTTCCGCCTGCTGCCCGTTCACCCAGATGATTTCGGGCTCCTGGGCTTTGCCTTTGCTGGCCAATTTTACTTCGATAGGGCCTTGCCCATGGGTTGCTCTATTTCATGTGTGGCCTTTGAAGCCTTCAGCACATTCCTTGAATGGGCAGTCAGGCGGAAGTCTGGTCTTTTGGGTACAGTGTATTTTTTAGACGATTTTCTTTTCATTGGCAGTGGGAATTCTGGGGAATGCCAGCACCTGCTGCATTCTTTTATTGCCCTGGCGGGGCAGTTAGGCGTTCCCCTGGCGCGGGACAAGACCGAGGGACCGGTCACCTGCCTATCTTTCCTGGGGATAGAGTTAGACACGGTGGCCGGCTGTTCCAGGCTGCCTCTAAGTAAACTCTTAGTACTTCTGGATCTGGTTAGATCACTGGGCCGCTCCAACAAGGCCACCCTGCGGGAATTGCAGGTTGTTCTCGGTCACCTCAATTTTGCTTGTAAGGTTGTGGCACCCGGCCGGGCCTTTTTGCGCCGGCTCTGTGACTTGACGGTAGGTCTTCGGGCTCCCCACCATAGGGTGCGGATTACCGAAGGGGTCCGGGCCGATTTGGCTCTGTGGGAGGCCTTTCTGCTCGAGTTTAATGGGGTGGCTTTCTGGCGCAGTGAGCGGCTGTTAGAAGCTGACCTTCAGGTTCACTCTGATGCCGCAGGTGGGATAGGTTTTGGGGTCTATTTCCGGGGTCGCTGGTGTGCCGCCAGGTGGCCTGAGGAGTGGGTCGTGCGAGGGATGGTTCAGGATTTAACTTTCCTTGACCTTTTCCCGATTGTCGTTGCTGTGCATATTTGGGCGGAAGAGTTTGCCAACTCCTCAGTAAGGTTTTGGTGTGACAACCAGGCGGTGGTCCAGATTGTTAACACCCAAACTTCCCAGTCCCCGAGGGTTATGGGTCTTGTTAGGGCTTTAGTATTACAATGCCTGCGGGCGAATATCCTATTCCGGTCCCGTCACGTCCTGGGTATCCAGAATGATATAGCTGACGCTCTGTCTCGTTTTCAGTTAAACAGGTTCATAGAGTTAGCACCCGAGGCTGCCCTACACCCAGAACCCATGCCGGCCTTTTTATGGGATCTTGGCAGGCGGAGGCACAGCAGGCCATAGCGGCTTCTCTGGCGCCTGGCACCAGAGCGAGCTACGCGGCCAAGCTCGAGGCCTTTGCTCTTTTTCGGAAGGCGGAAGGTTTGGTGGAAGTTTGGCCTGTCCCAGTGGAACAACTTCAACAGTTTTTGGTCTTCCTTCGTAGGGCGGGCCGGGCGGTGTCCACCTTGGCGGGCTATCTGGCCGCCCTGGCCTTTGAGGCACAGGTTAGGGGGGTCAGGGATGCCTCCTCGGACCCTAGGGTTCGGCGCATGTTAGAAGGTTGGGCTAGGGGCGAGCCCAAGACCAAGGATCCCAGGCACCCGTTTACTTTAGATATGGTGGAGTCCACTTTAGGCTACCTAGTCGGGTGCTGTGCTAGCCCGTGGGAAGTGTCTCTTTTCCGGGCGGCGGTCTTGGTGGCCTTTTTTGGGGCCTTCCGCCCTGGGGAATTACTTCCCCGTAGCGCGTCCTCTCCCAGGGACTGCTGCCTGCAGTTTTCTGATTTATCTTTCGGGGAGGGTGAGGTTTGTTTGCTTCTTCGGCGCTCTAAGACCGATCAGAGAGGCAGGGGCCATTTGGTTCGCCTGGCTGAGGCCCGGAATTCTGGTGTGTGCCCGGTCGCTGCCCTGAGGCGCTATGTTGGGTTGGGCCCTTTCCCAGGTGGGTGCCTTTTTTCACATGAAAACCAGTCCCCTCTCACCCAATATCAATTCCTTGCGGTGTTGCGGAAGGCCCTACAGGCTGCGGGGGTCCCTATCCAGGGGCTTACTCTGCATTCATTCCACATTGGGGCCGCTACTACGGCCACCCGTATGGGGTTGCAGGAGGCTGCAGTGCGTAGAATAGGTCGTTGGAAGTCCGTGGCGGTCAGGCGTTATGTGCGCTGACAGCGGGCAGTCTGTTACATTGTTGACATGTTATTTTCTTTTGGCAGGTGCTGGCGGGGCGGCGGTCCCGGTCCGAGTCCTGATGTGTGGCCATTCGTTGGTCTTCTGGGCTTTCAAGCGGGCCAGCACCTCACACTGGGGATCCCAGCTGGGGATGGGTGGCAGCGCGTCTGTTTATTGGTTGGGCATGCGAGGCATGCTCTGGAGTCAGCTGCTTCCGGCTTTGAGAGACCATTTAGACAGGTTCCCTACTCCTAGCATTTTAGTTTTGCAACTGGGGGAGAATGATCTGGGCCGGCGGACTGGCCTGGCCATCTTTCAGCAAGCCTCCGTGGACTTAGCAACATTGCACAGGTGGATGCCTGGGGTGCGCATAATTTGGATCAATTGGCTCCAACGTAGAGTGTGGCGTGGGGCTCAATCTGGCTTAAGCCTTGAAAAGGCACGCCGTAAAATTTTGGCTGTGATTGGAAAAACAGTGGTGACGGCGGGGGGCTCTGTGTTGCGGCAGCCAGAATTGGCTGCTCGCTTCCCGGAGTTATTCCGTCCCGATGGGGTACATCTTTCCCAAAAAGGTTGCGACCTTTATATTCGCAACGTCCCGGAGGCTATTGCTGGAAGTTTGGGCTGGCGTGGGGCAGGAAGGTCAAGCGAGGGCTAACCTTCCTTAGTGGCAGGAACAGTGCGGGCTTTGGGGTAAGGTGGTATATTTTATTGGTGAGCACCCTTGGATATTGTAAGGTGGATTGGTCAATTGCTTCCTTGTGGCCTGTGCGGCACGGGAAGACTTTGATTGCCATGAAACCTGCTTTGGGACTTGACCAACCTTTGGGCTGTGCGGTCCGGGGTGGATAAAGATCCGAAGCTGTCCAGATCCCCTCTTTTATAGGGGGCGGTCGGCTGTGAAGGAACTGGGTGGGAGGTACCTGCCTCTTTCCTGAGCTAGGGTGTGTCGCCCTTTGGGCTGATGGGTAGGATGAAGTAATCCTAGCCCAGGCCTAGGTGCCCGCACTGTTTTTTCTTTGGTGATTAATCACCTTGTTCAGTCCGCTATGTTTATGTTAATTTAATAAAGCGTGGCCCATTTCTCCCACTACAAATGTCTCCTTGTCTTCTTGAGCCTGGGTCTGGGTACAAAGGGTTGTATGGAAAGCAGATCCAGCAGATATATAGTCAGACTGCTTTTCTGCTTGTCTGGACTGCTTTAACCCTGTAAATGGAGGGGATCCTGATGAGGGAGGCATGCAGCTTGTCCATATGAGGGGAATCCTAGATCCCACACCTTTACAGAGTTAAATTGTATCATTTCCCCACTTTGGATTAGGGATGCGCACGAAACCAGTTCAGAGGCCCTTTTATAGACTTCCAAAGTGGTTCATCAGTTCGAAGGTGGAGGGATAGCTTTAAGGACTGGGGAGGGTGCTCATACCACCCCCACAACTGTGTTTCCCCTCCTATTGCTGTGTACAAAATCAGTCCCACAGGGTGGCAGTGTATCTCCTTTCCATCCTGGTGCATCATGGACCGGAAATGCCCGGAGGTGCCATGTGCATGTGCGCATGTTGCAATGTGTGCATGCGCACCAGGCACTTCTGGCCCGTGATGCACTGGGGTGGCAAAGAGGTACACTGCCACCCTTTGGAACTGATTTTATGCACAGCAGGGGAAATGCGGTGCGGGGGGGGGGGGTTAAGAGCACCCTCCCCAGTCCTTAAAGCTATCCCACCCCACCTTTGAACTGGCAGTCACCAGTTATGTGTAGATCTCTACTGGGGATTATGGTCCCAATCCAAGTCTGACTCCTGGTGGGAAAGCTGCAAGCCCTCAGAGTACATGCTGCTGCCTCCATTGTCACAACCTTTGCTTTCCCCAGTGGAAAATGTTAGTCCTTGACTTCTAGAGAAGGGGCAGACAGCAGTGGTGATGGCAGGCAGATTCAAACCGAGCACAAAACAGATTTTCAAGCAGGCCTGTGCTTGGTTCAAATCATCTCACAGGCATTTAAATTAGGGTATTCAATAACATGGGGCCTTTCTCATGATAAAGTGTGAGGGCAGCCAGAAGGGTGGGGAGGAAGCCTGGGAAAGCTTACCTCCCCTGCAGACAATTTTCCTGTTGGTGCTGAGCGTGTGGATCACATGCCCAGATGGTCTGCCATTGGAGAGGAGATCTGGTCTTGTGGTAGCAAGCATGGCTTGTCCCCTTAGCTAAGCAGGGTCTGTCCTAGTTGCATATGAATGGGAGACTCGAAGTGTGATCACTGTAAGATATTTCTCTCGGGATGGAGCTGCTCTGGGAAGAGCAGAAGGTTTCAAGTTTGCTCCCTGGCATCTCCAGGATAGGGCTGATTCCTGCCTGCAACCTTGGAGGAGCCACTGCCAGTCTGTGAAGACAATACTGAGCTAGATAGACCAATGGTGTGACTCAGTATATGGCAGCTTCCTAAGTTTCTATGTTCCTATGGCAACGTGGTGGCTGGGATGTGTAATCCTGACCCCTAGAAATCCCACAAAGCACTGTGCAAGTGCACGGTGAATCATGGCGATCACCCCAGTGATGGGCAGGCACCTGAAAACAGCCGGTGTTGACACATGGTCAGGTAAACAGAGTTAAGTGAGCACTCACTTCCTTAACCTTGTTTAAGCTGCAGGCTCCCTAGGTGGGTTTGCCACCGAGGTGCTTGGTGGGCAGGGAGCCAAGCTGCCCTCACTTGATCTTGGCTGCTCATGAGAACAGCCTCCTTGATTGCTCAACATTCACAACCTTTCTTCAAACAATCAAGTTTAGTTGCTTTTTCAAAGTTCTTGTGTTTCAGACTAGTTTCCAAGTGTGAGGGCAGTCTTGGCAGAAATAAGTTTGGAAATATGCATTGCTAAGTCAAAAAAGAAGTGGAGGGAAAATATATATATATATATATATACAACATAAACCAGGGGTCCAACTGGTGTTGCATCTCTTCTGTTGTTACTGCAGTGCTTTAGCAGTAAAATGTATCTGTAGCTGTGGCACATATGAAGGTTGCTGAGGCTAGAGGGCATGGATAGTTTTGTGACTTTTTTAAACTTTTGTTCTTAATCAGAAAAGGAGGTGCACTGCCTTATAACTGGAAATAAAAAGCAGGGATATGCACTATCACCTCTTCAAGCTCTCTAAAAATTCCTCAGATACTGTGCTCAAGCCGGACCTGGTCACGAGGGGCCACCATAACAGGGAGGGAGGGAGGGAGCACTTTTTTTCTTGAAGCATCCCATTAAGGCTATTTAAGTTTTAAAAGATAAAAATAAAAAATTGAACATACTGTGTCCAGATAATTAATTAGACCTGTTTGGGATAGAAGGCCAAAATGCTTTCACAACAGAACCAGAGCCAAGTATGAGGCATATCCTGTTAAATGCTAACACCTTCTCAGTCAAAACTAACTTTGAATTCCTGTGTGTGTTAAACAGGAATGATTCCATAGCAATGCTCTATAGCTAAGCTTTCATGTAGCTCTCTGGTGGATGAGAAAAGCTCAAATAACATAAAGACAAGAAGAAGCTAGTTTTGAACATCTAAATAGCTCTAAATGGATGACCCCTAGTATTCCAACCCAAACAGAGATACCATGGAAACATTTGAAATCTAACAAAATGATTAATGGGGATTTAGAATGAAATAGATATAATTAATAAATGTAAAACCAAATGGAAAATATTCACTGAGGCTATTCACACACATGTGCAAAACCAGGCTAAGGAAGCCCAGCCTGGTTTTGCACACATGTGTGTACTGCTGGGATCGGGCCTGATTCCAGCGGCACTACGGTGGCAAATCCGCCTATGGAGCTTCCCTATAAAATGAGGTTAAGGGAGCAAGCGCTCCCTTAAACACATTTTTGGGGGTCATCTGTCAGCCATGGCTGCAAGCAACCACAGCTAGCAGATCCTAGTGCTCTCAGGGGAAGGAGGGGGGATCCCCATAATGCATCACACACTCATGTGGTGCATTATTGGAGCTCCAGGGTGGGGGAATGCAGGGTGATGTGTCTTGGTACCCTGACCCTCGCTACCGGCAGTGTCCGGTGTTTGTTTGGGTGTGTGATCTGCCCACCAAGGAAGGGGAACTGCTCATCTGCGGGGAGGTAAGCTCTTCCGGGGTTCCTTCCCGCAAACCCTATTGCCCTTCTCACTGGTCATGAGAAAGGGCCCATTAATTATAGGAGCCCACTTACAGGGAATCCAGCCATCTATTTACATTCCACTAAGGCATGGAAAAATATTGAAAGTTTTCCTTCTTTTCATTTCCCTTCATTATGTTTTATATCTCTTTAGCATAATACTTTAGATCAGGATCTCTTTAACATAATATTTAATCTATTTTAAGTAATATTTGAGCATACACATAAGATGTGATTTGCCGGATCAGGTCTTGCAAATGGCCAAGGTCTGCCTTGTCCATAATTCTTTGCGAGAACTGCACCAAACAGTGAGCAATAAGCTGCCCACTCAAAATTCTCCAGTGGTCCATTGATAAATCACAGGACACTTTCTGCCTACTCCTGATTTACTGGGGGAGGGGGAACACTTGTATTCAATAGGACCTGATTTTAGTTGTCATGAGAGAGAAGAGACAATAAGATGCTACAATAGGGCTGTTCAGAACTTTTTGATAGTGAAACATTTCAAATAAAAATGGGAGGTTTTGAGGGTTCCAAGCTTGAAACAGTATACCCTCTGCATCTCCTTGGTTGGCTTCTTATCATACAAATCAAGTGTTGTCATGGGCAACTGTGCCCCCATTGGCAGGAGGGAAGGAGGGGGGAACACCAAAGGGGGGAATTTCAAAATATATTCAAAGGGGCTGGGAGGCAGAGAAAGCCCTTATAGTATAGCAATAGCACTTACATTTATATACCGCTCTATAGCCGGAGCTCTCCAAGCGGTTTACAATGATTTTAGAATATTGCCCCCAACATTCTGGGTACTCATTTTACCGACCTCAGAAGGATGGAAGGCTGAGTCAACCTTGAGCCCCTGGTCAGGATTGAATGTATGCTTCTCTTGAAAACCATACATCAGGAAGGAAGGTAGGTTTGATTTTGTGGTTTTCTCAGCACTGATTTTAATATGCTGAGTTGTTGCTGCTACCACTATCTGGTGTTGCTGGATCTTAGATCAACAAAGGCAGAACAAGGCAGATTGACAAAGGCCTTCCTTCCTTGAGTTGTGGTTTGTTTTGTTTGTGAGATTGTGTTGTGGCAAAAAATGGACAGTGGCCAGTGTGTGTGTGTGTGTGTGTGTGTGTGTGTGTGTGTGTGTGTGTTTCTTGGTGAATGCTGTGGTGAGCTCAGTGTCTGTCCTTGAGACTAACTTGTGCTTCATTCACTGCTCTGATCTCATCTGCAATCTGCATTGCAAGGTATTGTACTCAGTCAAAATGGCAATGATGTTACTGCAGTGCAGGCACTGTGACCAGCAGTGGATTCTGGGTCACTGATTCTTTTTTGTCTCACTGATTCTTTTTTGTCCATTTTTGGACTGTGTTTGAAATGTGTGTTCTGTGTTGGGAGGGACAGATTCCTTTTTACTGTGTGCTTCTGCAGTGTTTTTCAAAGCAAGGTTACAAAATGCATTGCTAATTGCAATGCAAGACTTGTATGCACACACGCAGCTTGTTCTGGCCATAGGGAACAGTGGGGAAACTTGAAACACCCCATTGTTCCCCATTGGTAGGTCCTAGGGACACTAAAGTAGGTTGTGTGATAGGGCATGATGGGTGCTACCTACCACTCAACCCACAAAATAAATGGAGCAATTTTTAACTTTCCCCATAGGATCGATCGAACCAGCTTCCAGACTGGCGATTCAATTCAAATTCAAACCAAACTGTCTGAATTGGTTTCATGCACACCTCTAATGCTGATGAAATGTTTTGGCTGTTTTGTGTGTTGTTTTGAGCTCAAAACATAATGCAGAATGCAGAATCTGCTCCATGAGCATCCATGAGCACTTTCCTGAAATTCCTCAGCCCCAATTTTCTAGCTGCTTCTTCTAGTTTCAGTTAATAAAAAGCAAATTAACTCCACCTAATTACAGGCCCCATTTCATTACAGTGTTTGCACCCTGGCAGAATAAAAAATGGCTTTTAATTTTTTTATTTTTTTAAAAAAAGACAAATTATTCTCTATTTAGAGCACTGGGGCTGCATTTTAATTTCTTAACACCTGGAAAGTACTTAACTGAGAAGAGCAAAATTAACTCATAGAATCAATGCCTCAATATTTCAATATAGTTTAGTAACGAGAGGCTTTTTAATTAAATGCTAAGGAGCAGTTTATTACATTTGCTGGAGCTGGTTCCTTGTAGCTTTAAAATTACAGTTCCTTTCAAGCAGTTATAACATTTCTCTATACTTTTCCCAACAGTGCAGAGGTGTTGGCTTGGCCTGTTTATATTTAGCTCTCAACAGTTGTTAACGAATTACTTTTGCTTAAATGGAATATGTCTTCATAACCCAGAAAATGTACTGTATATGTATAGATATTAAATATAATATATAATAAAACTGTTCATGCTACAATAATTATGACTGTGTCAGCACTTTCATTACAAACTCCATTTTTCAAGAGTTTATGGCTCAGCCATAAAATCTTATCCTGGATTCTGGCCACCACATATATGAAAGCAAATAGACACATAAAGTATTTTATAAGTTTTAGGCACTTGTTTTGCAGCTGGAGAACTTTGAAAACAAATTCATATATACAAATGAAATTTGACAAGCAGCCATGGGCATTCTGAAAGCAGTTCAAAATGTAAAATGCCTGAGATTATCACATTTATTGAGACTGTTAATTTAAATGCAATAATCTCAGGCATTTTACATTTTGATCTGCTTTCAGAATGCCCATGGCTACTTGTCAAATTTCATTTGTATATACGAATTTGTTTTCAAAGTTCTCCCGCTGCAAAACAAGTGCCTAAAACTTATAAAATACTTTATGTAAAACTTATAAAATACTTTATGTATCAATGAAGCCACCTAATGGCGCAGCAGAGAAAAGCACAAGCCTGTCTTCACTGAGAAAACAAGCAGACTTTTACACCTGGATCGTATCTCTGAATACTTCCCACTTACAAATCTGGCAGCATGCTCAAATGGTTATGACAATCTGATTCAGCCTTGAAGACTTTGTGCTGAAAGCAGCAGGTGTATGGAAGGGCTGGAGTAGGCCCTGGACAAGGAGTGAAGATGGGCCCATGCCTTTTGGGGCCCCTGCTTCCCCCACCTCATGTCTTTACAGCAGAAGAACAATACTGACATGGTAAAAAACCAAAACATTCTGGCATGCTTTTTCTTTTGCTCCTATGTAAATAATATCACACACACTCGAGGCTGAGGAACAGCCCTTATTTGTCCCACTTAGTTCAATTATAACTATGCCCCTGGGAAGTAGAGCTTGTTCCAGTGGTGCTGTATTCAGGGGTGGCTCCCCGCCCCTTTTTATTTTTAATTGTGCACACAAAGCATGTATGTGCCCCAAGCCACTACCCCTACATCAGACATCATTTGTAGGGCGTGTGGCCAATACTGGGAATGGAGCCAGTCAGCCCCTGCAGAGTTTCCCCAGTCAGTGGTTTTTTGAATCGCTGACTGGGAGCTTCTTTCCCTGCCTCTGTACAGGGAATGAACCACTGACTGGGGAAACACTATAGGAGCTGATTGGCCATGCCCCCTGCATCTGAAATCTACTCAGACCCTTTCCCATCCTCCCCATCAGTGTTTCATTGAAATACTAACTGGCTGGGCTTCCACCCCAGCCCAGCCAGCATTTCACTGGCTGGGGAAGAGACGGGTGCACCTCATGCTTCCAGGATGGGGTGGGGGTGCCATGGCCAAAGGTGAGGAGGTGCTTTGGCAGCCCCATAGACCCTGGTGGCCAAGGGATGGTTGCTCCCCCCCCCCCGCCGCATTGCTTCCATGCCCCTGGCTGTATTGTACACGTGCTGGGCCTGGAGAATGTCCAGCAACACCTGGCATGGGCCAATGAAAGCATTAGACTGCCTCCATGCTAGATGTTGCTAGCTACTTTCCAGGCACAGTATTTAAACTGTGCAGCTCTGTGCAAGCTCTGCTCAATGACAGTGGTGGAGTAGATATAATAGAGTCTTGTAACAGATACAGTCCACTCCTTCTATCAGTTACCACTTGTGGTAGTGGTGAAGTCTTCACGCAATACCACTGGCTTGAACTGAATATAACAAATTGAATATTCATCCACAAGTGAGCAAATAGGCACCTTTTAAGTGGTGGATCTCTTATATAGTATATAGCCACATATATATCTCTTCAGCGGCTTTGCTGTTCTCTCCCTTGTGGTTTGAGATTGTTCTTTCAGACTTTGAGCCCTTTTGGGACAGGAACCACCTTCTCTTTTCTTTTTCCATTCTGAGAACACATTGCTGAAATGTAGTATAAAAATATTTGGTGTAAAAAGTATAAAAAAGTAATACATTCTGTTTGCTGTGTCAAAAGCCACAAACACAGAAAAGACGGTTGGCTCCCTATGTGCACAACTGCAGGAGAGATTTCACAGTGTGAAATAGTCCCTGGTTTTAAGTGCTCAGTCACAGACTGGCATAATATTGGATAAAACTAGCAATTTAATGAAATTATAATCCTTGAAATTCTTACATTAATTTCATGTTGAGGAACAGGCACAATCTAATCTAAGTCAAGCACTTGTTAATTCCCTTTAGTTTCAGTTGGAGCATGCTCAATGGTATTAAAAGCAATGGTGACTGTTCATAGTCAGCTTATGCACAACTCCTTTGGATCCTAGCCTTTCTACAGTTGACAATGTGAACCCATGTATTCACCTTCTTGGAGATTATAGCCAAACTATGTACTGGGAAAGACAGCTTACATAGGCAATCAAAAGTAATAATATCATTTCTCTGTGTTAGTCTTCCAGATGCTCATGTCCATTTATATTCCGCCAAAAATCAAACAAGTGAGAAAGCCCTCTAGTCGAAATCCCATTGCTCTCTAAACCATACATGTTTCTTTCATTTGTTCAAAAGTAAATGTGATGGTAATGCTAATATTATAATACAGCGTTCAAGTATGACGCATGTCTGGTGATCTGCACCATGTGAATGTAGTTTGCTGATATCTCAAGACTGTTTCAAATTTATTGAGCTTCTAAAGCCTGGAAATTTAATGTGCACATGTTTGACCTCAACCTCGGACTACGTCCAGGATTGTTGGCCAATTTGTCCAATTTTACAAGTTTTATTATGCAACACCAATGCAAGATGGAGTTCTTAACTTCTTTTCAGTTTAAAGTGTGTGTGTGTGTGGTGGGGGGAGAGGAATGAAAACACCACACTGCATTTATAGGCATTTATTTCATGATAGTTTAGCTGATACAGGGAAATAAAGGATTTCTCTACTAACATCAATTTAAAATCCAAGCAATATACTTGTATATCTGATTTATACTGTTGGCTTTATTTCCATTAACCTAGTTTATGGGAAGGATGTTTCTTAGACAGAGCATTATTCTGTTGTCTTTAATACTCCTGCTAAGCAACTGCAAAGTACTAGGTGCTGTTCAAGAGAAGTGATCCTCCTTGACTGGGAAATTTCCCATCTTTTGTTTCCACATGTATGATAATAGTATAAGCTGAACACTGCTATGCCCTCATCCCTCTTCATTCTGGGAAAAAACAACAACCCTCTCTTATCCCATAAGAGTTTTGCCACACATGTGCTTGCTTGGTGGAGCCAACATATGTGTCTCGAAGAGCTAAACATCTCTAGAAGCCTCCATAATGTTGCATTGGATCCATAAAGTTTGAGATATGACAGTCATTTTAAAAAAATCCTGGACAAATCTGAATAGTAGAAGACCACACAGCAAGCTTCATGAATGAGAAAGGATATGAGTTCAGGTCTTCCTGGTCTAAGCCCCATTGAAATGGCATCTGAGCAAGGTGAGATCCTCCAGTTCGGCGGTAGTTCCCACATGGTAACAATCATATGTAAAACTCCTGCCAGGTGCTTTGGGCACCTTGGATGGTTTCAAACTATGCATGTGACCGCTGTCAGATTAGATTGTTATCATGCGGTGGTGGTTCAGAACTTGCAAACCATCTAAACCACGTGGACTGAAGATTTATACATGACCTTAGCAACATGGAAGCAACAACGGGAGCAGTAGTTTCCACACTACAGTAGTTTAGAAGGTATCTTTTTAATCAGGGCTAAATCTAGCATTCTGTCTACCCTAACTCTGAGGCCACAGTGGAGGACAACCTGGCTAGATGAATTTTTGTTGCATACTTTTAAATGGTTATTTATGGTTTGCTTTTATTCATTGGTAAGCTACCAGCAGCTTTCATAATGTGTTGGAATATACGTTTTATAGTGAATATAAAAAATATTTTTCAAAGTCACATTTTATTTCTTCTTTCAGATTCACAGTATGTGCAAAAACTGTTGGAAGGAAAGGACTTTGCGCTGTCTCTTTGCCTCAGACAGTGGAGGACAGACTAGTAAGTCAGAGGGCTAGAAGGTCAAAGACATTTGGTCATCACTTCCTGCTGCTCTGATGCTATCCCTTTGAAATGTAGATTGCTAATCTTAGGGGATTCAACTTCCTTCCTCCTTCTCTCTCTTCCTACCTGGCTGTTGACCTTGCAACATGGCAAGTCTCTTGCCCTGCACCATATGTGCAGAGAAGATGGTGAATCCATCTGCATCCATTTAGATAGATAGATTAGAGATCCTAAATCCTCACTTTCCTATCTAGAATGGAGTTCCTTAATAAATACCTTTTATATTGATTTGAAACTAGCAATTGGCTCCAAGTTACTTTACTCTTAGCACACATGCATGCATAACTAAATCCGCTGTGTTTGTGCCTCTGTGCACTCTGCTATATTGAAAAAGGGATTCTCTCACCACAGAGAATTTCCAACAAAAACAAGGCTTTTTGAAAGCAATTATTGTTTCATGTTTATTTCCTGGGTGTGTGTGTGTGTGTGTGTGTGTGTGTGTGTGTGTTGATTTTTAAGAGAAGCTAGCAATTGCTAGTTTTGTCTTGGGGAATATTATGACTGAACTTTAGTTTTTAAAACATGTATAGCTTTCCAATTATATCTTCAGCCTGGGTCAACAATGCTACCAAAATAGACTAGTAGAATCTTAGGACAGTACAATGAACTTTGCTGCTTCAGGCTACAGGTGAGAAAGGCAATTTCTGAATGTTCCTCCATATACAAACCTGCAACTCCCTTCAACAACCACCCCATCATGCGAGAAAACAAGCTCAAGTCTAGTCCACCCCCTGCTCTGCTAATTTTCTATCTGCAGGGTCCCCCCACTGCTGACTTGTCCACTTAGCTAAGTAGGGTCCGCCCTGCTTGCATATGAATGGGAGACTTGATGTGTGAGCAGAGGCACACTAACCCCCAGTCCTTGGGGACCCGGTCCAGTCCTCCAAGGTCCAGGGGAGCCTCCAAATGTCCGGGGCTGAGGGCCTCTGGCAGCTGAGCCACCCTGCACCCACCCTGCCAAAGCTCCATTAAAAAAACCCACACCAACTCCTGAAGCAACTGCAAGGCATGCCTATGCAGTTTAGAGATCATCGCAAGCCCGTGACATCACAGGCTTGTGATGATCTCAACTGCGCAGGCGCACCTCGCAATTGCTTCAAGACGTTGGCCCAAACAGATGGGGTCAGTGTCATTCCTGCTCACCCCACAACTGCTGGGGAAGGGGGGGGGGAGAAGGACTGCTGCGCTCCCCCTGCAGCCACCTCTTGACCGCAGTAAGAATTTTTAAAGAACAAAAAACTGGAGCTTTGGTTGGGCGGGCCCCCCAAAGGACATTTCAGGGGCCCTCACGTGGGGGGGGGGGAGTCCAGGCACCCAAGTTGCCTTGGTGCACCTCTTTGTGTGAGCATAGTAAGATATTCCCCTTAGGGGATGGATCCACTCTGGGAAGAGCAGAAGCTTCCAAGTTCCCTCCCTGGCATCTTCAAGATAGGGTTGAGAGAGATTCCTGCCTCCAACCTTGGGGAAGCTGTTGCTTGCCAGTCTGTGTAGACAATACTGAGCTAGAAGGACCAAGGGTCTGACTCAGTATATGGCAGCTTCCTATGTTCCTATGTTCACTCCTCATTCCTGTTCTTTCTGCTGCATGTATAGACCATAGTCATTTTGCAATGCCTTTTCTTGCCTTTCCGGTTTCTTATAGGCATGCCTTCTTAAAAGTAAAAGGTAAACTATCTAACTTGGAAATCTGAGAGAGGAACTCTACATTTGGTCAAGTTCAGAGTGCTGAGAGTTCAGCTGTGAGTTCAGCTGTCACCCCCAAAAGCTCTTTTTGATCATCCAAATGTAAACTGGAAATTGTGCAACAGAATCTAGTCATTCTGTTGTTACAAAACCAATAATAAAAGATTCCAGCAAGAGGGAATGAAAACAAAGCTTTGTGTGAGCACAATTACTGCCTTGAAAAAGATAAGTTAAAGACTATTGCAAGCAGATTCCCTTACCATATGTAGAACCAATGGTAAAAGAAAGCCTCCATGTGGTACAAAAATAAGCAACTATTTATCTCTAAAGGCTTATCTGCATAAGGGAGGTAGATGGGGCATGAATGTACCTTACAGCATTTGTGAACATCCTTAGATGTCCACCTTGCAAACTCATGGAGTCACAGGCTGAGCACTTCTAGTTCAGTCCAAATTGGATGGAGTGCTGTTGGATGTGCAAATCCTCCAATACACACTGTACTTGTTTTTCCCAGATGCTGCTTTTCTTGGACTTTCTGTTTGGCAGTAAAGAACAGAACAGGGTGTGTAGGGAGATCACTTGTGGACATACTATCAAAGTTTCCAGGTGAAATGGACAGTAGGAGAGGAAGGCATAGTTGAAACTATGGAGAATTGGAGACATAGTAGGCAGTTTGATTATGCCTTTCATAACAATCTAGTTCAAGCAGCTCAGTTTCCAAACCAGCAGGTGATAATTATGTCCTTACAGTATGACAGAGATGGCAGGATATATTGGCAACATCAGGGGTTGCTGATTGCTCTGCTCTATAGATCCCCATCTTGCTGACTGCAACCCATTTGTCTCAGAAAGGCAGTGTGTAGTGTACCATGCACGATCCTGCACTCCATTACATTTCATTATCATATTTGAGTTGGAAAAGGATGACAACCAGAAACTGGCATTTATATATATGTATGCTATCAATATAACTAAATCCCAATAAAAAATGTGTGGATTGGATTCTTGAGGGCACCCTCAAGTTTTTACCACAACTATTCCCACACACAAGTCTTTGTTAGAGAAGTCATTCCACTCATCCCTGTTCAGTGGCTGGCATGGCATCTCCAGTTAAAACAATCTCAAGTAACAGGGCTGGGAAAGACTTGGGAGAGCTCTTGCCAATTGAAATAGGTCATACTGGGCTAAATGGACCAATAGATGGACTCAGCAGTTTCATATATTCACTGAAATTGTAGTGACCAGTCTCCCCTTCCTCTAGAGTTAACCAGAAATGAACCCTTGTCTTGACTGACAGGCTGGTGAACTCCAGGGCTCAGTCAATCAGCACACCAGGTGGGTGGGACCCAGAGAGCTGTGGCCAAGAAGAAGGGAGTTCTTTGTGGGGAGAAGCAAGGCTGGAGGTGCAGAGGAGGACATGTGGCCATGGAGATTGGCTCCAGTAGAATAACCCTGCAGATCCTTGAAAGAGAGGAGGGCTGGAAGCTTGACTGCTCAACAGGCGTTTGGTGAGTTCAAGGAAAAAGGAAGCCATGGTTAGTGGCTTTGGAAGTTTAGGGCAAAAGAAAGTGGTTTAGTAAGAGTTTGCATAAGAATTTCTGTTTCTTTGGTGTGTGCTCTACACATTCTGGATACTGTTCTATTGTAGTTTGCCTGTAACATAATTAAAATAAGAATCACTAGCCTACACCAATCCTTCCTAGGATGTTGCAAAAGACCCTATAAAAAGACAAACTATTTTTGTAATCTTACTATGTATTCTTAACTGTATCTAAAGCTGAGAAAGACTCAGATGGAAGCGGTCTGTACTAATTGAGAAAAGCTGGGTGTGGTTTTTTTTTAAGCTCTTTTCTTTGTACAACATTTTTTTTAGCTCTTTTCTTTGTACAAGCCTCTCCAAGTTGGTTTCTAACTCAGGAAAGGGTGTGTGTGAAGGGGGATTTATCTGGTTCCACCAACACCTCAAAGGTTTAGCAGTTATCAGTTTTCTCATCACATGTAGACTTGCACATGGAAGATTTTTATACTTGTCCAAGAGCCTAATTAAGATAGTATTTTTCTGCGTTATCCCACTCCAAGCTCAGAGAGTTTCTGTACACAAAAGGGGTGGTGCAGGCAGCATTTTCAACCTACCGATAATACAGAATAGTTTTAGGAGAAGCCTAGCCAGGCAGCTCAGCAGGGATGATTAAGCATTTCTTTCCCTCACGTGAGCTTGCTCTGAGACAAAGGCTTTAATCCGCTACAGAAATGAAGCGCTCTGATGCACTAAATTAATACTCAGGGCAGGGGTGTTAGATGCTGAAAAGATCTAGGACCCACAGGCATGGCTCAGGCTCCAACCTCCAGTCCCCATTAGTCTTGATTTTGGCAAAGCTGCTGCATGGTTTATTTATTGTGGCTTTTTCACAATCCCCCTTCAGGTTTTAGTTCTCAAAAGCAAACTAGTCCCAGAGGCATTCCCTTGGTGTTGGCGGTAGCATAATTCAGTCCAGTGCATTCCAGCCTCCTCCATCCCAGCCTCCTGCATTCTCAAAACAAAATTGAAGGGAAAGGAGATCCAGGGCAACCAGAAAAACATTCAGGACATGTACGCCAGGGCTAACAACACCCATGACTCAGAGATACATCACCCCACCCTTTGACATGGGGAATACAATAATTATGGACCTTAGTCCCCAGCCTACAGCTCGATATATGAGCTCCTAGCAGTCTCATCCTGGGAAAAAGAGAACCACAGTAATCCTTCCTGCAAGACTATAGAATCTCTCTGGTGTAAGGGGCCACTGTAGGCATGTCTTAATCTCTCCAAACCTGTGGGAAAGGAAAACCCACTGAACCTGCAGAACACGGCATATGTTGCATATGCACATTGCATGCATATAAACTACATACTGAACAATATCTGTTAGTTTATATAATTATTTGAGATCTATTTCTTATATATGAAATTCCAGTTTCAACCTGTTTTGTCACACTTGTTCTCAGATAAAATAGCTGCAAAATTCAGTCTGAAAGCTATTGTATACTTGTTTTTGCAACTAAAAGTACTGCAGTTGAATTATATTGTCTCCCTATATATCTAATAAATAATAATAATAATAAATAAATAAATAAAAATCCAATTGCTGCTGTTGAATGCTAGCAGAAACAAACCTATGTGCTCCTAAGAAGATGTTTGATTCACTACATTCTCTCCAAAAGAATTTCATCCACTTCAAATCACACTGCAATTAAATATGTCCAGTATCAGCAGCAAAGATCAATGGTTACTTATCATACAGAAAAGAACAACTATCACCCAAAGGCCATGATTTGCAGAAAGCACCATATAATTAATAAAGTTGTATCCAAGATCAAAGGGATTTTTAAAAAAAGATGAGCATTTAAAGTATAATTCAGATTTATTTTAACCACATCTGTTAGTGAAAGACTCAAGAAGCTGGCAATCCAGCCATAAACACTTCCATCCTTGCATTTTCCATACAAGCGTATCTTCTTCGTGGACTGATATTCATACTGGCATCTTCCCTCTTAAGTGCTGGTACAGCACTTCACTTTGGGACTTTAAAGAATACTTCATCATAAACCAAGGCCAAGTTTAAGAAGTGCCTCTATATCTAAATGAAAATAGAAACAAAACTTCTCTGGTTTGCTTTCTCAGCAACCACCTTAGACGATGGACATGTTTATTGCTCTCAAAGGTCATACAAATACCGAACGCATGCGAAAAACACCTACTACTATCTTCTTTAGGATATACAGGGTGGCAGCAAAGCCCATTACCCACACCATCTTCACCAAAATAAAATTGAATGAGATGTCTCAAAGAATAGAAAAGCTTAGCTCAAATCTTTAATTCAAGTTCAAACATAGTTTAACAGTGATCCTACAACTGTAAATGCAAAGTAAAAGCCAGTTTAAAAGCAGCTTTAAACCAAGCATGAAAAACCCAAGAGTCAAAGTTGAGAATCTATACATCTGGTTTTAATTTGCATGTTTTTATTTTTTGGACAAGAGACATTCTTATTTGTTGTATTTAAAAATTCAATATCAGTGCACTCTCTAAAAATACCTTGTATTCAGAATGTGGAGATATTCTAATGATATATGTAGGAATGATTTGTTAGAAATAAACATCTGTTTGAACCAAGTCTATCAGTCTTTTAAGTACTAAAATGCCAAATACATCAAAACAAGGTTGCTTCCAGTCACCCTTGAAGGGGTTTATAATAATAATAATAATAATAATAATAATAAGCCTCATTAAAACTAAATGCTTGCTTCGTTAATTCTGGCTAGTCATAAAATTTATTGAATGAATTCGTAATTGGCTACAGAAACTCATTGTGCTCTATTACGATCACTGCCACATTTTGGTTCGGGAAGCTTTCTCAGATGAGGAACTCAATCTGAGTGTTTCAGCTGCAGCCAAGCCACTGTATAAAAGAAACAGCAAGAAAGCCACTAGGGACAATGCCATGCAACCTTTATTCTGCTTCATCTCAGCAACAGTCTTCAGAGGATTCTTTCCAAAAGCAAACACCTTTAATTAATTCCCAAGGAAAAAAATTGCAATTGTTCTACTTACTGTATGTGCAGAGTTTGGGAGCTAGGCAGAAAATGCAAATCTCTGTAGTTCTCACCTAGATCCAGGTTGCATCCTAAATTAGTCGTACGTATCAGCCGGAGACGTTTTATTGAACTTTTGAAAAACTGTACGGAGAAAAATCCATGACACTGCTGCTAGACAACCATTCAGGACACGGTACTGAACTTCAGCATTAGAGGACAGTAATGTATTAACTCTCCCCCTCCCTGAGGCTCTACCATTTCACCTACACCTGGGCGGATCTATCAAGCCTCATCTCTATTAGAATGATTTGACTCTGTAGTTTGGGGGAGAAAGGCTTGCTGTTGTCACACTTGTTTCCTATTAAAGAGCCGTACGATGGATTGTGTAATTGTGTACGAAGGTAGTCTGGCTGGCAGATGTGTGCGGCCCCAGTGGAGCACGCTAGATTCAAGGCAGATGGTTTGTAGCAGGGCACAAACAAGATGGCGAAAAAGCTGACGTGATTCAAACAGCAGGCCTTCTGTTTTATAGTGGGGTCACATTAAAGTCCTTGGGAACAGCAGTTGCCAAACTGAACTGGAGGCGGGGAGGGGGCAAGGTGGAGGCAATAAAAAAACAATAAATAACATATGATTGGATGGCTATATTGATCAGCTTAAGCAGTCATTGAATCCTCAGTGTGATAATTATGAACCATAACCCTTTCTTCTCGCTGTAGTTTTAATGTATGCACTTGAAATAAAAAATTCTTGACTGTGAATATTCTTAAGAAGCATCTGTTGGAGTCAGAATCAGATGCTAACACAAAATGCAAGGTAGTTTTTTTGGATAGGAATTAGAACTACTTTGAAGAGTCCTTCACTGCTGGATCTAGCACATTTTAAGAGCAGAAAGGCATGTGAACACCAGATCTGTCATCAGCTGTTATTTTTGTGAGTGGCTAAAGTAGGTTAACAGAGAAAGCATTGAAGAGAATTCTTAAGTACCATGTACAGTGGGGGTTAGATTTACCCCAGATGTGGCTTCACTGATGTACAGCATATCATGATGTGCTCACCACTTCTTGAAGGAGAGCATTAAACTTGGCTGAAACAATAGTGGAAAATCCATGTTATAACCAGGACTAAACAAAAATGGGGATGGGGAGTGCTTTTCACAAGCACTTTTGGCAGAAGTAAAAAGTGCTCTTACTTTTGTGATTTTTTTGAAGATAAGGTTGAAAATAAGTCTTCTGCTTATTCACCCAGAATGATGGCAATGAGACACAAAGAAACATTACCCTCACTCTCAGTTAGCTTTCTTCATTCTTAATGACATTGTCATGCAATCAAATCCAGCTGCTATGTAGTGTTGCCACATCACCATGTTTACTACATGATCCCTGATTGGTTGAGGTCACTCCACAAAGCAAAGCAAATCTTAAAAGATGGCACTTTAGGAGTGCCACAGAGGCAAAACAGTGGATTAAGCAGCCATCATCAAAACAAAGTTACATTTAAGGGTTTTTTATTTATTTTAGGAAACATTCTCCATGTCCTTCCTTCCCCGCTCAATCTAAGAATCAGCAAATGCTCATTAAAGTAATCTGAGTATTTCTTTTTGCTCTGTGCATTTTGAAGAAGCTTTTCTCTACAGTTTACATTTTCCTTCTTGTCTTAATGCCAAGTCATTGGGAACTGATGTAATCTGCCAAGATTTGGGAGATTACTATAGTTGATTACATCCGAAGTAATAACTGCAACTGCCTGGAGCAGGTTTATTGCTGAGCATTTTATTGCAAATTATCTGTGGAGTAGGTTCTGGTGCTGACTTTGTTGGCCAGTTCAAATATGTGGAGAAGGACCAACAACACAAAGCTCCTATACTAGCATAGCTGAGATTTCCCTATATGTTATTTTCCTTCCTTTAGAGGCTGAGGGAATAATTGTTTTTTGAAGTTATATCAAGACAAAAATAAAGCACCAGATTTACTTCCCCACTTGATTTTCCTTTCCCCCAAAAGATTGAGGGGTTGATTGTGAATGTTAATATCTGAGATAAAAAGAGTTTTAAAAATATTGGACAGGTGGGTTAGTAACTTTGTAGATTTAGTGCAAGACTGGATAAGCCACTAGAGAGGTGGTTCTCAACCTAGGTTCCTCCAGATGTTGATGAACTACAACTCCCAACATCCCCACAATAAATTGTAGCTGGGGATGATGGGAGTTGTAGTTCAGCAACATCTGGAGGAACCCAGGTTGGGAACCACTGGACTAGAGACATGCTACTTCTAGATGTGTAGTGTTGCTGTACTTATACCCATGGCCAGATTCACCATAGAACACCAGAGATAGAACTCAGAATATATCTGAATTATTATAGTGCAAAGAGACATTTTTAAAGTGATGGTTCTCTTATATTTAGCAGGGGGAGAGCAATTGTTCCTATTCAACCCAACATAGCATCCCTCCAGTGGCTATTGCTAACTGTGACTCCCATTGAAACAGAGAACCATTTTCTGATTGTGTTTGATATGCAAACCACTTTGAGAACTTTTTGGTTGAAAAGTGGTATATAAGGCATTAATATTAAATCTGAGCCCAATTCCAAGCCTAACTGGCACCTCTGATAATATTATTGGAAGCACAAATCCTCCCTTATTCCGCATGATTTCCTTCTCTCGCCCTTCCCTCTCATCCAGCCACTTCCCTTCCCCTCACCCCCACTTTCCTTAGTTACTGCTCTGGCAGCAAGAGCAGTACAAAAAAGAAAGAAGGAAGGAAAGTCTACATTGCTCCCTGCTTCTTCTGAAGTCTTCATTTTGGCTCACCCCTGACACTTGGCACACTGCCATAGAAGGATGCCAGACACCAGAGAAGAGAGATTTCCTCCATTCTCTTTCCACGGCTGCTGAAGGAATGTTGGTGAGAGGGAGCTGGGAGGGAGAAATTAAGGTCTTTCTCTTTACTGGTTCAGTTGGAAATCTGAGGCAGAGAGAACGCCTGGACCCATAATGCTAGTCTTGTATTAGAAGCAAGCAATAAGAGCACCCCAAATTCATATTTCCAAGCTAGGAAATACAAATTAAGAATATCTTGACACTAGTGATGCACTGGAAATACAAATGCCAAGTGCATCATTAATGTCACAATATTCCCAATTGGTTTAAGGTCCTCATCTAATAACACAAATGTGCCAATGTTCCCAATAGTAAGACATAACCTACTATCATTCACACAATCAAAAACTGTGTTCTACCCATCTTTGGGAGGTTTATGTGCTCCCAGTTTTCAGTTGCGTGGAAGAAAGTTAAGAGCTTTTCCTCCTACCTTCCTTCCACACAACTGAAACTTGAGAGCTCTCACAGCTCCCAAACCTGGGTAGGACACAGTTTTTGATTGTGTGAATGAACACTATCTTTCTTATTCATCTGATTACATCTATATCCTGTATTTTTTGGCATGGAAACCAGCAGTGTCTATAATTAGCATTACTCTGTCCACACTGCCAACACCTCATATTTATGCCATATAAATCCTCCAGATTATATTCTGTACCATGTGTATTCTGTACCACGTATAATAATAGAAAGCAGTAGGGTATCTGAAATTATAAATCCTAAATCCTTTAAAATACTTTTTATTTTGGTATTTTATCACTTTAAAAAACACAAAATTGTGTCATTATTCTCAGTTATAACAAGTTATTATCTCTTTTTGTTTGGCTTTTAAATAAATGTGATTGTTTTGGGAACATATACAGCAATACATAAATACCATCTAGGTCTTCCTAAACCATTAGATCCAATTGTCTTTATACTTGGGGCCCCTCCAAATAAGAACATAAGAACAGCCTTGCTGGATCAGGCCCAAGGCCCATCTAGTCCAACATCCTGTTTCACACAGTGGCCCACCAGATACCGCTGGAAGCCTACAGGCAGGAGTTGAGGGCATGCCCTCTCTCCTGCTGTTACTCCCCTGCAACTGGTACTCAGAGGCATCCTGACTCTAAGGCTGGAGATGGCCTATAGCCCTCTGACTAGTAGCCGTTGACAGACCTCTCCTCCATGAAGTTATCCAAACCCCTCTAAAAGCCATCCAGGTTGTTAGCTGTCAGCACATCTTGTGGCAGAGAATTCCACAAGTTGATTAAGCATTGTATGAAAAAGTACTTCCATTTGTTGGTCCTAAATTTCTTGGCAATCAATTTCATGGGATTACCCCTGGTTCTAGTGTTATGTGTGTGAGAGAGAAATTTCTTTCTATCCACTTTCTACACACCATGCATGATTTTATAGGCCTCTATCGTATCTCCCTGCAGTGGTCTTTTTTCTAAACTAAAATGCCCCTCCCCAGGCCTTGTGCTGCAGCGAGGGTGATTTGTTCCATGCCCCTTATCAGCCAGCCCCAAGGACAAAGGGTATTGGGTGATGGGGTCGGGGTTTTGATGTTCGTTCAGGCAGCTCCCCGGCAATGTTCTCTCTAGGTCATGCACACGTGCACGCGCTCACAAGTTTTTGGATGTCCACTCAGATCCCACTCAGGTTGAATCAGGAAGGCCCCATTCTGAATGCATGTGTGTGCACACTGCCTTGATACTGCCACCTAGAACAAAACTCATTCCACATACAGATGAAAAAAATTAGAGAGAACACTGGTCCCCACTCAGAATTTCAGTTGGCCATTTTTTGGCTTTGCACAAGCAGCTTGCTTGTGCAGCTCCTCCATTGCCTGCTTGGTTGGGGTCTGTGGGGGAGTGCAGCCCAATGGGGCAGAGAGGATACGGGAGCAGAAGTTGTGGTGGGCAGTGGCAACGCGGCGGTGGCAAGAAGTTCGGCCAGTTTTTGTTGTCTGCCGTTCGGGACCACAGCGGCATGGTTTGAGGGCTGTGGTCTTGAGCCTGAGGAGTGGCTAGGGGTTCCCCCGGGGCCGGGCAGGAGGAAGCCTTAATCTCTGGGGGGTACTTCTGAGCGGTGTGTGGTGTCAGGTTTGTGGGGCTTGGTAGCAAGCAGGCCTTTTTGGAAATATAGGGGAGGAGGTGGTGTTCGCTAGTGGGGCTCTGGGTGCGAATTTGGACTTTTAGCAGTTCATTCTTCATTCTGCTATATCTCTGTTAGTCCCCCCCCCGCCCATTGGGTGTGTGCCTTGGTTATCTGTCATGCCTCCTAAGAAAGCCAAGGGGAAAATGGGGATCGCCCAGTTAGGCCCCCTAGATGTCCCACACCCCATTCTTCTTCCTTGGAAAAGGATGGTGCAGATTTGGTGCAGATTAGGGTTCTGATCCAGCGCATGGAGGCGCTTGAGTATGACAAGTGGGTTCCATCAGAAAAAGGGGCTGGCCCATCTGGGGTTCCACCAAAGCCAAAAAAGCACACTTGGGGAGTGATGAAGGCAGAATTGCTAAAATCATTGTCTGACAGGTTGGCATCCCTGGAAGGAGAAAGTATCCCATCTACACCAGTCCAGCAGAGCCCAGTGGTCTGGTGGGTCATCCTCCAGTACCGCCAGTGCCCAGTGGGTCACTCGAACCTTCACCAGAGGCACTGGCTGTTCCAGTAGCAGCAGCGCCTGAGTTCCTGTGCCTGTGGAGCCCAGTCCTGTGGCACAGCCAGCACATTCTCCCTCAGGTGATCATGACATACAACCACCACAGGAAGGTACTGTCCAGTGGCCTATGTTTCCCTGGCCAATATCTCCTTTTGGGGGATGGGGCTTGAACCCCTTTTAGGCTACACTATCACAGTCTTGTGGTGCTGGAGCTTTGCTTGATCTGCCCAGGACACCATCTTCTCCTCAGGGGATTACCTTGTGGTAACTTAGTAAGAGTCCAGGTTTTGTTTTTCTGTAGAGCCTCAATTGCAGCTTGTTTCCACTTCTGGGCTTCTGGTTGTGGTAGCTGGGATATTTCCTCCCATGATGAAAGTTCTGGTTGTTCCGCCGTTCTTGCGAGGTAGGACAGTCTCGGAGCTGGAACACCTCTGTTTGAGCGCGTTGATCACCTCACTTCACCCTCTGTGGTCTCTCCCATTATCTCAGGTGCGTCTGGTGGATCGCTGGGGGTCTCTGTGTCAAGTGTGGTTGGTTCTGGATCTGCTGTCTCCTCCTCCTCAATTCCTCTGAGATCAGGAAGCATAATCCAGTCATCAGGGTGCTTGGTCTGGTTGCTTGCTTCGGTGTAGGCCCCCTCTGAAGGTGTAGCTCTTTCATTCTCATCAAAATACTGCTTATGGTTATCCTGTTGGTGTCAGGATCCAGAATTCTGTAGCCTTTGGATTGTGCTGAGTAGCCTACAAAAATCCCTTTTGTGGCCCTAGCCCCTAACTTAGTCCTTTTTTCCTTTGGGATGTATGAGTAAGCCGTGCTTCCAAAGACACACAGATGCATCATGGACGGCTTATGACCATGCCAAAGTTCATATGGTGTTGTTCCTATAGGCTTTGTGTGCATTCTGTTTTGTATATATGTAGCAGTCATGATGCCTTCTCCCCAGAATTTTTGTGAGAGGTGTGCGTCAGCAAGCATGCATCTTACAATGTCCAGTAGACTTCTGGTTTCTGACACTTCATTCTGTGATGCGCTGGAAGCTACCGTGGTTTGATGCACGATTCCATGTTCTCTCAGGAACTGCTGTGTGGCGTTGGACATATATTCTCCTCCATTGTCTGTGCGTAGGATACCGGTATTTGGCTTCCAGCCAAATTTGTTGCTTGCCATCGTCACATATTCCTGGAGTTTCTCAAGCATCTGTGATTTCTCCTTTAGTAGAAATACACACGTGTATCGTGAGAAATCATCTGTTATTCTTAGAAAACATTTTTTATTACCTATGGTTGCTGGTAGTGGTCCAGATATATCGCTGTGGATCAGATCTAGGGGTCTTCCGGTCTTCCTTTCACTCTGCTTAGGAAATGGCTTGTTAACTGCTTTGGACTCAAGACAACAAACAGTTAGTTACAATGTCACATGGTACGAAATCAATGCCATTAGCTAATCCCTTTTCCTTCATGTTCTGGATTGACTCATAGCTCCTGTGTCCTACGCGTCTATGCCACGGTTGCAAGCAGTTTTCATGAAGGCATGACTTAGCAAGGTTCACTTCATTAGGCTGGTATGCCTCAGGTTTAGACTGGGCTGGTCTTTCTCTGTCTGTCTTTGATTGCTCTTCCACATTGTAAAGACCTTTGGATTTAGAGCCTACAAGGCAAACTTCTCCATTCTGGGTAACAACACATTGTCCATTTTTAATATACAGTTCACAGCCTTGTTTCTCTAGCTTGGATATTGAAATCAAGGAGCTTGAGAAGTCAGGGATATACAAAACATCTTTAAGAAAAAACGGTTTAACAGATCCATCCAGCAATTTGCAATACAAAATTCCTCCACCTTTCTTCTTGGCTTTTATTGTAGTATTATTGCCCAAATAAACAGTCTCTTCAGGAATATCAAACAGTTCAGTATAGAAACCCAGATTATTTGAAATATGCACAGAAGAACCAGAATCAAAAATGAACTTTTCATCACTGTGCATCAAGTTAACCTTAAAATTCCTGTTTGAAAATCCTTCTGTATGCTTAAAATCCTGATTCACATTCTCTTTAGTAAAATCGGTCCTTCTTGTCTGATTCTTGGGACAGTTCGCTACCTTGTGGCCAAATTGGTTACATAGAAAACATCTAAAGGTATTAGTCCCAGTTGGCCTCATTTCAGGAGCAGTCTCCCTGCTGGCGGTCATGTGACCTCTTTCTCTGGATTGAGTTTCTTTGGCGGCAACGAAGCCAGATCTCTTTGTATGTAAATGTGGGGGCCCCATGCAGTTTCCTCTTGCAGCATTCCCTCCCCACCTTGGGCTTCCTCTGGAATGACCAATTGTTGCTTTAAGAGCAAAGTTACTTGCCAATTCACTTTCATAGCGTGAATTCAAAACTTTCCTTCTATTTGCTTCAGAAGATAATGTTTCTACTGCTTTCTCAAAGCTTAGATTGGTGTGGGTTTCCAATTGGCCGATTATACTGCTATAGCTGGGGGGCATGCTTAGGAACAGAGCTTCCAGCTTCTGACTCTCTGTAAATTGTTCCCCTGCCTCTTTAAATTGAAAAAAGAAATCTTCCAAAAATCCCATATATGTGGCAAAACAGTCCCCATCTTTATACTGGAGATCCTGCATTTTCTTTCTCAAGTTAAAGGTGTATGCCCACCCCTTCTTCATATGCAAGGAATCTAGCTTGCTTAGCATTTCCTTTGAGGTTCCAAGATCACATATCACAAAAAGGTAATTTTTACTCACAGAAGCTGTGATTAGGGCTCCAGCTTGAGCATCTTTGAACAACCTTTTTTTTTGGGAAGTTTTCTCAGCAGCTGTGGTTCCATCTGCAGGGGGGTCCTCCTCAGTAACTTTTTGGAGTCCTTCTGCTTTCAGTGCAAGCCTCAATCTGGTTTTCCATTCCAAATAATTGTCTGCATTCAGGATAGTCAGCCTGAGTTTTCCCTCTAGGTAAGTAGCCATCCTCACTGGCTCCAAAAGGCAGTTGCTGTAGATTAGCAATTCAAAGTGTCCACACTAGATCTCACTGGATCTCCTGGAACAAACCTAACTCTCTGGTTGCAGTACACGCAGCTCAAAATACTGGGCTCCCTTAACCTGTTGGAAATTCTCTGTGGTGAGAGAATCCCTTTCTCATTATAGCAGAGTGCACAGAGGCACAACACAGCAGATTTAGTTAGGCATGCATGTATGCTGAGAGTAAAGTAACTTGGAGCCAATTCATAGTTTCAAATCAATATATAAGGCATTTATTAAGGAACTCCATTCTAGATAGGAAAGTGAGGAGTTAGGATCTCTAATCTATCTATCTAGCTGGATGCAGATGGATTCTACATCTTCTCTGCACATATGGTGCAGGGAGAGAGGCTTGCCATGTTGCAAGGTAGAAGGGCAGGTAGGAAAGAGAGAAGAGGAAGGAAGTTAGTCCCTGAGATTAGCAATCTACATATCCAAAAGGATAGTATCAGAGCAGTGGAGAAGGGATGACCAATGTCTTGACCCTCTAGCCCTCTGACTCACTAGTCTGTCATCCACTGTCTGAGACGAGACAGCGCAAAGTCCTTAACTTCCAACACTTATTAGGTCATTATGGCAGGCACATAAGACCATGCTTAGGGAGATGCAGGTGGTGGTGGGCCATCTTAAAATTGCTTGCAGGGTGGTGGCTCCTGGCAGGGCTTTTTTGAGGTCCCTTTGTGAGGTCATGGCTGAGGTGAGGCTGCTGCATCACAGGGTGCATGCCACCGGGGGCATTAGGGCTGACTGGGCTGTCTGGGAAACATTCCTTAGGGAGTTCAAGGGGGTATCATTCTGGAAGGTAGAACAGCTGCTGGAGGCAGAGTTGGAGGTCCACTCAGATGCCGCGGGGGGCATTGGCTTTGGAATTTATTTTAGGGGCAGGTGGTGCTCCGCCCAGTGGCCGCAGAGTTGGGCTGATAGAGGGGTCACCGGGGATCTTACCTTCCTGGAATTTTTTTCCCATCGTGGTGGCTGTGCATCACTGGGTTGTGGAGTGCCTTGACTCCACAGTTCAGTTTGGGTATGATAACCAGGTGGTGGTCCAGGTCTCCCAGACGTCTCACTCTCCTTGATTCACGGGTTTGCTCTGGGTTTTTGTCCTGCGATGCCTGCACTTTAACATCCTGTTTGTGTCATGGCATGTTCCAAGGCTGCAGAACAACATTGCTGACACCCTATTTCACTTGCCAGTGGCCAGGTTCAGGGAGTTAACACCTGAAACCAGGCTGGATTTGGAGCCCAAGCCCTATGGCAGCTTGGAGAATAGAAGCCCAGTGGGCCACTGATGCGTCACTGGCACCCAGTACCAAGGCTAGCTATTTTGCAAAGGTAGCCTCTTTTGCTGCTTTTAGGAGGGATGAGGGGCTTCTTGATGTCTGGCCAGTCCCTGCTGAACATCTGGTGCAGTTCTTGGTGTCTCTGTATGCTGCTGGTAGGGCAGCATCTACTTTGAGTGGATATGTGGCTGCGCTGTCTTTTGAGGCACAAACAAGAGGAGTTATGGACACTACAGGGGATTGTAGGGTGTGGCTGATGCTGGAGGACTGGTCTGGGGGCTACCTAGGAGTCGGGATCAGAAGCGGCTAATGATGGCCACTCCCTGGTCTTCTGGGCTTTCAAGCATGCCAGCAACTCCCAGTTTGGTACCCAACTTGGTTTGGGGAAGCGTGCCAGTGTGTACAGGCTGGGGCTGCGTGGGATGCTGTGGAGTCAGTTGCTCCTGGCCATTGGGGATTATTTAACTAGCAAGGCCCCTCCCCAGGTTCTAGTCATTCATTTGGGTGGAAATGATTTGGGTAAGTGGATGGGGCTCTCCATTATCCAGCAGGCTTCCTCCGATTTTGCCATTTTACAGTGTTGGATGCTGGGGGTTCAGATAGGCTTCAGCACTGGGTTTGCTTACCCCAACTTCTAGATCATTTATGAATAAATTAAAAGCACCAGTCCATATACAGATCCCTGAGGGACCCCACTTCTTACTTCTCTCCAATGTGAAAACTCTCCATGGGAAAAACCCGTGGTGTTTCCTGTCCTTCAACCAGTTACCAATTCACACATGTATTTGTCCCCTTATCCCATGACTGCTAAGTTTTTCTTAGCAATCATGGGATGTTTCTATTTCATTCCTAATATTTCTCTTTCCTAAATCGTTTTGATGCCATTTGTATTTCATTTATAATAAAGGTTATGTAAATGTAGCCAAGAAAAGCTTTCATATACAGAACCTTTTAGCACCATTAAAATTTTGGTACACTACTTCAAATTTTGGTAATGGTCTTGTATTATAAGCTTTCCAATTGACCAACATGGTTCTTAATGTATAAAACAGAGGAGCATACACCATTCAGTTAAGAATCTTAAGAGCCCCTGGTGGCGCAGTGGTAAAAACTGCCGCCCTGTAACCAGAAGGTTACAAGTTCGATCCTGACCAGGGGCTCAAGGTTGACTCAGCCTTCCATCCTTCTGAGGTTGGTAAAATGAGTACCCAGAATGTTGGGGGCAATATGCTAAAATCATTGTAAACCGCTTAGAGAGCTCCGGCTATAGAGCGGTATATAAATGTAAGTGCTATTGCTATTGCTATTGCTATAATCTCTGATTAGGTGAGCCTGTTTCTGTCTTTATAAAAATTAGATTCATTCATTCATTCATTGATTTTATATACCACCTGACTCCAAAGGCTCTAGTTGGTTTACAAAAGTAAACACAAGGGGGAAAAATGAAACAAACTGTTAAAAGCAGCAATTAAAAAAATTAAAACATTCAGAGATTATTGTATTTATTGAATTAAATAAATTAATAGTATGTAAAGAGACAAATATGCAACCGCAATGGGGTACCTATAGGGATCTGTTTTTTTTTTTCAAGAAAAAGGCTGTAAGTTGAAAAATCTAATTGAAGTACAAAATTTCGTTAGTAATTGGTTTCAGTACCATCAGTTAAATGAAGTTTTTAAGAAGGATGTCAAACTTGAATTTGAGGATCAAATGTCGAGATTTGAGAAGGAGCTATGTGAAAATGATGAAAAATTAGTGTCTAAGATGTATAAGCTGTTGCTTTTGGAGGAGACAAGAGATGAAGTGGTTAAAACGTCTATGATAAAATGGGCTCAAGATGTGGGTTATAATATAGATATGGCAGCTTGGGAAAAATTATGGAAAACTGATTTAAAGTTCACTGCATGTTACACTTTAAAAGAAAATTATTATAAGATGATGTATAGGTGGTATTTGATGCCTAAAAAACTGGCGATAATGTATAAAAATGTTTCAAACAAATGTTGGAAATGTGGACATTGTGAAGGAATTTTTTTTTCATATGTGGTGGTCTTGTAGGAAGTCAAAGGCTTTTTGGGACATGATATATAATGAGTTAAAAAAATTTTTTTAAAATGACATTTCCTAAGAGCCCAGAATCCTTCCTGCTAGGAATAGCGCAAGGAGAGTTCTCCACAAGAAATTTAATATTCTTCATGTATGCAACCACGGTGGCCAGAATAGTATACGCACAGAAATGGAAGGACAATGAACTGCCCTCAAAAGAAGATTGGCTGATAAAAATTTTGGAATACGCAGAGATGGCAAAACTTACAGTACTGATAAGAGATCAAAATTTGGAAGGTTTTACAGAAGATTGGAAACCATTTTTACTGTACTTAAAGAACTATTTTCCTGATATTGATTTTTCAACAGGGTTTGAAATTTAGCAATATTAGCAGGTTGAGTAGACTAAAATCGAGTTTGGTAAGGTATAGGATATATGTTTTGAATTATTATAGCAAGGGTTAATTGTATAATTAGTGATTTGCGCTGATTAGTGAGCTGGAAGTCAATTTTGTTTAATGTTTGATGTAATGAGATTCTTAAGATATTGTTAAAATCAATAAAAAATTTAAAGCAAAAAAAAGAGTATTAAATAAATTAAAACTTAGATGTCACAAAGGTTTAGAAAGGAGAGTGATGAAATTATAGGACTGAGGGCAAATCCTGCCATGTAGTATTATACCACTTTCCACTATCTTTAAAATTGTTCTTTGTCTCCAAGACAGAGACAGGAGGAGAATGTGACACAGGAGAATGTGATCAGACTTTGGACTCTGGTTTGAATTTCTATCAGCAGAAAGGAATCATTGTACCAAAAATCTCACTCTCTCCAGTCTCACCTTATTGTGGTTTTGCTTGAGAGGGTGAACCTAGATTTGCAATATAGTTCTCTACACCTCAATACCATAAACTGATCTATGAGATGTTTAGTCAAACATTATGATCTCCATAATAATCCGAGCTCTTCCAGTACTATAATTCTACCTCTGGAGGCTAAGACCCAGTTTACACATTTGTACATTTAAATATTAAACTAACCTTCTGCCTGAATTCTAAATTTCTGTGTTCCAGACATGCTCACCACAGTTCTCTAGTGCTCTGTTGACTGGACAAAACAGAAGGGCAGACAGTCTTTACCTTACACACAGAAAAGAAAACTCCTCCCTACTGCCAGGGTGGTGTATTTTGGGTTTTTGTTTTTTTCACCTTTCTCAGCATTCCTTCCATTACTTTTCCATAATTTATTGAGGCAGGTGACCAGAACAAGCCCTGCATTGCAGGTGAGGGCATGCCGTCAAATTACCAAATGACATTATATTTTCAGTATTGTTTCCTAGAATGAGCAAGGTCAGGCTGAAAATTTATTGGACTTCAGAAAAGAAAAATGACCTTTGTCTTTGTACTGCCCCAGGAAAAGTTGACACCCCCGCCTGGTTTTTGCCCCTGCCTTAAATCTGCGGGCCTGTGCACACATATTTGGATGCAAGATTAATTGAGATCAGTTGGACCCACACACAAATACAAGCGCTTTAGGCTGGGCAGTTATGTTTTCAATCTGCTCAGTTTTGTTGACATCCTTTTGTTCCATTTTTTCAATCATCCGCAGTATTCTGCCTATATGTTTCCTTCTATATCTTCCATGCCACTTTTCACTTCAGAGTGAAAGAGGGTGGGATGGAGGGCAAGACTCAGCAAGGCCAAACCCCTGATTTATTTTTTAAAAGAATAGCCACCCTCTGTGTAGAGCTAGTGAAATAGAGATCTAGGGCCTTCTGTAGAATACTTCCATCTGAGAAGAAAATGGTACTCCTAGTAAATTCCCAAATTGTCTTCTAATGTTTTCCCCTCTTTTTTATTGCCTCTACTTTGCAATCCTGACTCTTCTTTTTCCTTTTGCATTTCCCCTTCTCATTCTTCCCTATCATAACAATGTTTTATTCTTTTCTTATTTATTTACACAGGGAGGGTGGGCAGTTGGGGGAAGGTTGGGTTGCACCTACCTCACCCTCAGATGAACTCTGGAGCTCCTCATCATGGGCACTCCTCATTATCTCCTCATGGGATCATGTGGGCGCTGTGGGCCCAGATGATCCATGCTGCTATGTGCATTTTAGTAAAAGGACAAAAGCATCTACCTTAAACCAAATCAGGAGGATATAGCTCTTTTGGCCTATTACTGTCTACAAAGCACAGCATCTTTCTCAAGCAGACATCATTAAACTGAGATTGGGGCCTTTCACACGATCGGGTGGGTGGGGGAAGGCTACCTTCCATGCAAATAATTCCAGACTGGACCCAGCCACACCACAGGATAAATAGCGTGCCATTCCAGAGGCCACAGGAATCTCACAATGCACCGCGTGGCAAGCCTGGAACCTGGCATAATGATCCCAGACCCTGATTTAAGGGAGTGCTTGCTCTGTTAAGCCTGGCTAAAAGCTGGGCTTGAAAGCTGGATTAGATGCCACGGCAGTGCCGGGAACCACGTGCATCCTGGCAACTCTCAAGGACAGCCAAGCCCAGGCTTGGCCACTCATGAGAAAAGTCTCATAGACTCCAGACAAGATGGAAGTGCTGTTGGTCAGTCAGTACCAACCAATGTTGGAGCCACCTCTGCTTTTGGATGCTGGGATGGAAGGAATGGCCAGGTTGCTTTTGTACAGTTTCAGCTGGTGCACCAGCTTCATCCCTTGCTAGACAAGGAAGATCTGACCATAGTTACCTATGCCTTAGTCCTGTCACAGCTTGATTGAGGCAACACACTCTACATATAACATGATGTTGGCAAGTCAGCAGGCTGTTACAGGGGAAGGGAAATCAGAAATCTAATAGCTGTTTCCCCTTCTGGCGGTCCTGTCAGCCTGAAGAGCAGCACCTTGAAGAGCAGTGCCACCCGCCCACAGAGCCTTACCTTGCTACTTTGAAATGACAGGTCAATCCAGAATAAATCAGATATCACCCATGATCTGATTATGGATGAATAGGCTTACCTGTTATGTATCACAGAGACTTGGTTGTGGGAAGCTAGTGGTCCAGTTGGGTCTCAGCTTCTTCTTCCAGGGTACACTGTTGAGGAGCAAGTAAGAGGATTTGGGCGGGGAGGCTGAGTGTCTGTGGTCTGTAAGAACAACATCTCCCTTACCAGGATCCCTGTTCAAGTATCTGACTATATGGAATATGTACAGGTGAAACTCGGAAAATTAGAATATCGTGCAAAAGTCCATTAATTTCAGTAATGCAAATTAAAAGGTGAAACTGATACATGAGACAGACGCATTACATGCAAAGCGAGATAAGTCAAGCCTTAATTTGTTATAATTGTGATGATCATGGCGTACAGCTCATGAAAACCCCAAATCCACAATCTCAGAAAATTAGAATATTACATGGAACCAAGAAGACAAGGATTGAAGAATAGAACAATATTGGACCTCTGAAAAGTATACAGCGTACTGTGCTTGATTGGCCAGCAAACTCGCCTGACCTGACCCCATAGAGAATCTATGGGGCATTGCCAAGAGAAGGATGAGAGACATGAGACCAAACAATGCAGAATTGCTGAAGGCCGCTAATGAAGCATCCTGGTCTTCCATAATACCTCATCAGTGCCACAGGCTGATAGCATCCATGCCACGCCGCATTGAGGCAGTAATTGCTGCAAAAGGGGCCCAAACCAAGTACTGAATACATATGCATGCTTATACTTTTCAGAGGTCCGATATTGTTCTATTCTTCAATCCTTGTCTTCTTGGTTCCATGTAATATTCTAATTTTCTGAGATTGTGGATTTGGGGTTTTCATGAGCTGTATGCCATGATCATCACAATTATAACAAATTAAGGCTTGACTTATCTCGCTTTGCATGTAATGCGTCTGTCTCATATATCAGTTTCACCTTTTAATTTGCATTACTGAAATTAATGGACTTTTGCATGATATTCTAATTTTCCGAGTTTCACCTGTATACTTAGGTTTGGGGCCCAGGGATAGACTGGGACTTCTTTTGGTGTACCGATCACTCAACTGCCCAACAGAGTCTCTAACTGAGCTGACCGACTTGCTCTCGGGCTTGATGTTGGAGTCTCCCAGGCTTGTGGTGGTGGGGGACTTCACTTTGGGACCAATTTGTCTGGGGCGGCTCAGGAGTTCATAGCAGCCATGACAACTATGGGACTATCCAAGCTGTCTCAGGATCAACGCATGTTGCTGGTCACATGCTTGATCTGTTCTTTTACTCTGATCAGCATGGTGTTCTGTGGGTGGGGATTCCTGCAATGTCCCCATTGTCATGGATGAACCAGCATCTGGTTAAGGTTGAATTCTCAACCATGTCCCACCTCAGCAGGGGCGGGGGGCGTATTAGAATGGTCCACCTGAATAGGTTACTGGGTCCAATAGGATTCCAAGAAGCCTTGGAAGAATTTAGTGTTGGCTCTGCTGGTGATCCTGTTGATGCTCTGGTGGAGAACTGGAATGGCAAACTCACAAGGGCAGTAGACATGATTGCTCCTAAGCATCCTCTACTACCTGCTTCAAAACTAGTATACTGAAGAACTATAGGGGCTGAAGTAGAGTGCAAGTAGAAAAAGACTTGACTTTGACTCCGACAGATTACAACATAGAGCACATTTGAAGATCTATGTTCAGGCAACAAAGAAGCAATTCTTTTCTTCCTGTATTGCATCTGCAAGCTCACATCCAGCAGAGTTGTTCAGGGTTGTGAGAGGGCTAGTACATGCCCCTCCTCCCTTGAATCAGAATTGGGAACCATTAATTACCCATGGTGAAAAAACCCTCTCATTGTGGGGTCGACTTAGACTCAGATCCTAAAATTACTTCAAAGTCTGGTGCAGAGGTGTCCAGCAACTCCTCTTAGGTTGGATCAGTTTCAGTTTGTGACTCCTGAGGATATGGACAAGCTGCTTGGGATTGTGAGGCTTACCACCTGTTCTCTTGACCCTTGTCTGATGTGGATTATACTATCTGGAAGAGGGGTTGTTGTAGAAGGCCTGGTAGATCATTAGTCCTCTTCTGAAGAAGCCTACACTAGATCACTATAGTTAAGCAACTATAAACCTCTCTCCAACCTTCCATGGCTGGGCAAGGTAATTGGGAGGGTGGTGACCTCCCAGCTCTAGACAGTCTTGGAGGAAACTGATGGTATCCTTCTGGAGTGCCTAACAGGGTTGGGGCATTGAGAGGGCACTGCTTTCCTGTTATTCCACACCCACTTCACAGGCAAATTCAAGATGGTGTCCCTTGGAGACTGGTGCTCTTCAAAATATGAACTTTTACAATATATGACATCCCCTAGGGCTCCATACTGTTTCCATTGCTATTTAACATCTACATGAAACCACTGGGAGAGATCATACAGAGATTTGGTGCAGGGTGTTATCAGTGTGCTGATGACACTCAAATCTATTTATGCATGTCAACAACATCAGGAGGAGGCATAACCTCCCTAAATTCCTGCCTGGAGGTAGTGATGGATGAGGTATAACAAAATGAGACTGAATCCAAGTGAGACTGAATCCAAATAAGAAGGAAGTACTTATTGTGTGAGGTCAGAACTTGGGAGATTGGCATCCTATTGAGGTCCTGGCCAATTGTAGTTTCTGGACTATGTACAAAGGCAGCCACACATAGACCACATTGTAGTAGTCAAGTCTGGAGGTTACCAATATACAGTATGTAGCACTGATCGTAGAACATTTATCTCAAGAACTGGATGTAGCTGGCTTATCAGCTGAAGCTGACAGAAAGCACCTTTGGCCACCACCTCAAATTGGGACACCAGGGAGAAGTTTTGAATCCAGAAGCAATCCCAGACTGCATACCTGTTCCTTCATAGTCCAGAGACTGCAATTGGCAGCCAGGTTGGTCTCAGGGTCATCTCGGAGAGAACATATTATTTCTATACTAAAAGAGCTACACTGGCTAACAAAATGTTTCCAGGCAAAATACAAGGTGCTGGTTATAACCTATAAAGCCCTAAGCAGCTTAGGCCCAGGGTATTTAAGATAACATCTTCTTCACTATGAGCCCCATCATCCATTGAGATCATTCAGAGAGGTTCATCTGCATTTGCCACCAGTTTGTCTGTTGGCTATGCAGACTTGGGCTTCTCTGGTGCCCGAGACTCTGGAATGCACTCCCTGCTGAAATATGAGCCTCCCCACCTCTGACAACTTTTTAAAAATCCCTAAAGACTCATTTTTTTCACCCAAGCTTTTTAACTTGACTGTGGTTTTAAATTGTTTTAATGTTTTCATTTTTAATTAGTTTTATGTTGTCATAAGCTGCAAGCAAGCAAATAAATAAATAAATTGAGCTGCACATGACAAATATTGGGAAACTTTTGTTGGTGCACAATGTGGGAACTAGGGTTCTCTCCAGAGCTGCTCACTGGGAGTATATTATGCCTATTTTGAAAGAGTTGCATTGGCTGATAATTTGTTTTTGGATCCAAGGTGCTGTTTATCATCTTTAAAAGCCTTAACAGTTTGGAGCATGGATACCTGTAGGACCACCTGCTCCAAAACGGTTCAGCACATCTTACAAGGTCATCAGAGGGGACTCTGTTCCATGTGCTGACATTGACAAAGGTTCATTTGTTATGCTGACAGGACAGGTCCTTCTCAATTATTGCCTCCCGGCTCTGGAATGCTATCACAATGGATGTCCGTTCCTTGAATTCCCTTGTTGTCTTTAAGAAGCAAGTAAAGACCTTGCTGTTTGTTCAGGCCTTTGCCCCTTGTAAGGAGCTGGTTTCTCTGTTCTGTCTTTCTATTTTATGCTTGTATTGTTTATTGTTTCAATGTGATTATATGGTCCACTAAGATGCCTAAATAGTTTTCATATGGACTGCTGCCAAGCCAAAACTCCCCCATTCTAACTTAAAAATATATAAAAGTTCTCAAAGTGGTTTACAAAGAAAAAAAGAATAATAGGAAGAATGGTCTGATCCTCCCCAGCATGGGAGGGGCAAGCTCTGGGTGGGGCAAGCTCTTTGCTTCAGCCTCTGCAAAAGGCATGAGGCATTAAGTGTCCAGCTATTGGCTGGAGAGGCTTACAGGGGTGGGGCTTGAACAGCCATTCCTTTCCCAGCCTGGCCCCAAACTCAGAAGAGTGACCCCTCCCTCCCATCCCTGTTTATAATGTGGGCTTTGGCTGGTTGCCCTTTTGGGGGGGCTGGCTAGGAATTTTTTTACCTTTGACAGATTGGCTTTGGCCAGGGGCCTTTTTTGCCTGCCTCACACTATAGACTTAGTTAGTTAGTGAAGTTGAGTTCCCTTGGTCACAATGGCAGGTACAGTGTGGTTTACTGTGCAATGGATTGCTGATGATCTCCTGTCAGGCTCGCGTTTGGTGTAAGGGGAGGTTGTGGCCGGCCTCCATTTGAGGCTTTCTGGCTCAGGGAGTACTGCTGGATGGCTTACTCCAACCTTCTAAGGGATTAAAAACTCTCTAAGGCTTTCCGGCTTGGGAGTAGAGAGTTTTATGGAAGGTGCCTGCACCCTGGGTGGCTAAGATGGACAGCAGATGGCCTTAGGCATGATGCTGCTTGCAGCAGAAGTATTTCACCCTAGGCTGTAGGATGGTTGGCTTGCACTGAAGCTGCGAGTCTTGTAAACTGCACTGTTGGGGGGGATGGTGAGCACCAATCCTCTCCTTCGCTTTCATTTATATAATTAATAAAGTTGTGGTCCTATTTTACTCCACACTTACGTCTTTTGTCTTTATTGTTTAGGTGCAAGCTGACTCTCCATCCCCAAAGGGCGCAAATTCTAAAAACAAAACTCAGAATAGTCACCAGGAACAGCCTCCGGTGGAATGCTGTGCTGGAGCTGAATATGGATAACTTGTGCACCGTCATCTAATCAATGTATAAACATGTTGAAAAACAGAGGGCTCATGGCTGAGCTATTTGACACTCCACTCGATACCTTCTTTGGGGTTGATATGATATGAGAACCAATTGGGTTGTTCAACCAACTGTGAATCCACCTAACAATAGTATCATATAATTCATAAAGGTCTTTCAAATGACCTTTAAGGGGGGTGGAGGGGAAGGCATGATAACAGGGTTGTTGTGAAGAGAAACCTAAGTGTGTAGTACACCACTCTGGGCTCTTGGGAGGAAGAGCGGGATATAAAATGTAAAATAAAAAATAAAATAAAAATAACAGCTATCTTTCCCCAGACGAAATCTCTGTTCTGTTCCTGGCAGTGTGGCCATCTGGAGGCCGGTAAAATGCAGCCCAGCCTCTAGAAATTTGGGTTTATTTGGGTATTTTGAGTTTATTTGGGTGTTGGGGTGTTGGGCATCCTCAAGCAATTTGGGTTCATTGAAGCTTTCCTAAGAGAAGAATGCAGACTCATGCACAAGTTTTTCCTTGGATGTAGACAGATCAGCCCAAGAGTTTTTTGGTGCCCTAAGAACAGTATGGTTTTGGCACACACATTCTCTTGCCCATATTTAATACAGAGAAAAATGGGAAGGCTAGAATGCAATTTTACATGTATTTACTTGGCATTTGAAATGAACAATATAAAAATAAAAAGATGTTTTAATATTTAGAAATTTTCATTCATCCTAACACAATTATACTTTATAGGGCAAACTGTCCTGTAACTGATGCTTTATAAATTTTTCTGTAAAAATTATGTATAATTTTTTATAGCTTTCCTGGAGATGTTTGGTTTTCCGGGGGCACCATTGTGGCTTACATCACAGTAGTCTCACTTGCTCAGGTCACAAACATGTTTGAGTGCTGGACTAGGACCGGGGAGAAATGAGTTCAAATCCACATTCAGCCATGATACTTGCTGAGTGACTCCGGGCCAGTCACTTCTCTCTCAGCCCAACCTACTTCACAGGGCTGTTGTGAGGAGAAACTTAAGTATGTAGGTACACTGCTCTGGGCTCCTTGGAGGAAGAGCAGGATATAAAATGTATAACAACAACAACAACAACAACAACAATAATAATAATAAGAAACAGTGCAATTCTGGGGAAAATTATGGGACAATCCAATAGATTATAATAAAAAAGAAGGCTGGATGAAAGAGGTCAAAAAATGTAACCAACAAATGCAAGATCTAATAATAACAGCAGAATTAATAAGTGAAAGAGCAAAGAAAATTAAAAATTGGACTGCGCCAGGCAACGATGAACTGCATGCTTTTGGCTTAAACACCTAACAAGCCTTCATAAACAACTATCAAAACAGTTCAATCACATTTTACAAGGAGGTGATATTGAACAATGGCTAACAACTGGGAAAACTAATCTCATAATGAAAGACCCAACAAAAGGTGCAGTTCCAAGTAATTATAGACTGATAACCTGCCTGCCAACCATGTTCAAATTATTAACTGGAATAATAGCAGATGAAGTGATGCAACACTTATTAACTAACAAACAGCTTCCAGTTGAACAGAAAGGAAACTGCCCAACACCAGAGGCACAAAAGAACAGCTGCTGATTGACAAAATGATTTTAGAACATTGCAAGAGAAGAAAAACAAATCTAAGTGTTGCATGGATTGACTACAAGAAAGCCTTTGATTCATTGCCTCACACATGGATACTAAAATGTTTAGAAACAACTGGTGTCAGCACAAACATTCAGATATTTATTTAAAAAACCAATGAGCATGTGGAGTACACAGTAAACAATCAATGGCGAGACACTTGGACAGCTTAGCATTAGAAGAGGTATTTTCCAAGGGGACTCACTATCCCCTCTGTTGTTTGTAATCGCCATGACTCCACTTTCAGAAATACTAAACAAAACAGGCCTTGGATACCAAACATCTAAAACATCAAGTCAAATCAACCATCTGCTGTACATGGACTATCTGAAGTTGTATGGAAAGTCCCAGTCAGAAATCGAATCACTGCTAAACACTATCCGTATATTCAGTAGCGATATAGCAATGGAGTTTGGACTAGACAAGTGTGCTGCATTAATAATGAACAGGGGAAAAATAAGAAAAACAGAAGGAATAGAACTGCCCAATGGAAGCAAGATCAAGAACCTGGAAGAGAAAGAACCTTACAAATACTTGGGCATTCTCCAGGCGGATAACATTGCACACACTGAAGTTAAAAGAAAAATGGGAAGTGGATATATCAGGAGAGTTAGAAAAATCCTAAAGTCCAAACTCAATGGCGGGAACACCATACAAGCCATAAACACCTGGGCTATACCTATTTCTAAAAATATACCCAATTTTTTCGGTCGCCCAAGCTACTGTTCCACCTTGCCTGAAATCCTCTACTATTATACCTCTACCAAAAAAATCAAATATAGATAGTTTGAATGACTTCCGTCCGGTGGCGCTTACACCCATTATAACGAAATGTTTTGAGAAATTGGTGCGAAAACGTATTATGGCTTGTCTGCCAGTTGGACTTGACTCCGGTCAATTTGCATATAAGAAGAAGAGATCCACGGAGGATGCTGTGGCTATGGCCCTACACACTGTCCTGACCCACCTGGAGAGACAGGGGAGCTATGCAAGACTGCTTTTTGTTGACTTTAGTTCTGCATTTAATACTATTCTTCCACATAGATTGGTGCCCAAATTATTAAATCTGGGGCTTCCACCGTGCTTATGCAGGTGGATATTAGACTTTTTATTAGATCGTTCTCAACGGGTTAGGATGGGTTCTCATGTCTCGGCGGACCTCAGTATAAATACGGGGACGCCGCAGGGGTGTGTGTTGAGCCCACTTTTGTACACGCTTTACACATATGACTGTGTTCCCAACTACCCCAGCAATAAGATCATTAAGTTTGCAGATGACACAACTGTGATTGGTCTGATTACTGCTGGAGAAGGGGAGTCGGCCTACAGGAAGGAAGTGGAGTGGCTAACAGAGTGGTGTGGGGAGAATAACTTATTCCTCAATTTAAAAAAACCAAAGGAGATCATTGTGGATTTTAGGAAATGTAAATCGGATATTCAGCCACTCATTATTGAAGGGATTTGTGTGGAACGGGTTTCGGTGTTCAGATTTCTGGGAATGGAGTTGAGAGATGATCTGACATGGGGAGCAAACACCAAAGATCTGGTGAAGAGAGCACAGCAGAGACTATACTGCCTGAGAATTCTCAGGAGGAATAATCTTTCAAATAATCTACTGTTGATGTTCTACCACTGTACCATAGAGAGTGTGTTAACCTATGGAATCTGTGTGCAGTTTGGGAGTTGCACAGTTAGGGAAAGAGCATTGCTGTCCAAGGTTGGTAAGACCGCGGAAAGAATAATTGAGTGTACTCTTCCCACTTTAGATCAAATTTATGCCACCAGGAGTTTTAACAAAGCAGTAGAGATAGTGCAGGATCCCACGCATCCTGGAAATGATCTCTTTCAGCTTCTGCCTTCGAGAAGGAGGCATGGGGTCATAAAGGCCAGGACCAGCCGCTTGAGAAACAGCTTCTATCCAAAAGCGGTTTTAGCTTTGAATGCAGCAAAATAGAGTTTCTGATGGGGTTTTTGTTTTTCAGTTCTCAGAGTTCTTTAGTGTTTCTTTTAGAGTTTTTAGAGTAATGGGTATATGGGGGGGGGGTATATTGGGATATATTCAGCTATTCTTTGTTAGGTCCTGTAGAGGTTGTTGTAGATTCTTTCAATCTCGTTGTTCTGTACAGGACAATGACAATAAAGATTTATTGTATCGTATTATCAGAGACACTGCAGGAATAATAGACTGGATACATGCAGAGCTAGAGACGCTGGATCGTAAGATCAGGAAAATCATGACCATCAATCATGCTCTGCACCCCTGCAGTGATGTAGATAGACTATACCTCCCTCGCAGCTCAGGTGGAAGAGGAATGCTGCAAATCCATCAAACAGTAGAGGAAGAGAAAAGAGGCCTTGAAGAATATATCAAGGACAGTGAAGAAGATGCACTTAAAATGGTCAATAACGCGAAAATATTCAACACCAATGAAACAAAGCAGGCCTACAGAAAGAACAAGTCAAGAACTAAGCAGAAAAATGGAAAAATAAGCCACTGCATGGTCAATATTTGCACAATATAAGTGGAAAATCAGACATCACCAAGACCTGGCAATGGCTTAAGAATGGCAATTTGAAGAAAGAAACAGACGATTTAATACTGGCTGCACAAGAAGAGGCACTAAGAAGAAATGCAATAAGACCAAATGTAGAAAAATCAATAACAAACAGCAAGTGCCGCCTTTGTAAAGAAGCAGATGAAACCACGTGGACCACCCAATCAGCTGTTGTCAAAAGATCGCACAGACTGACTACAAACAAAGTCATGACAAGGTAGCAGGGATGATACACTGGAACATCTGCAAAAAATACAAGCTACCTGTAGCCAAAAATTGGTGGGACCATAAAATTGAAAAAGTTGTAGAAAATGAAGATGCAAAAATATTATGGGACTTGTTTGTGTGTAAGAGTGACTCCAGGCAATAAGGTTTGACAAAAGCATGTATTTTGCCATGTTTCATATAAAAGAAATAACATGTACATTGATCTATGAAATATATGTAATGTATAATGTATCACATTTATATACAGGCCAAACGTTCGTCTCTGGGCGGTTAACATAAAACAATTAAAACACATATAAAAAGTTAAAACAATTCAACAATTTAAAAGCAATCACAAAATTAAAACCAACAAATTTTAAAAGGCTTAGAAAGCTTGCTTAAATAGATGGGTTTTTTCAATGTTTTTTTAAAAAATTTCAAGAGATGGGGAGAAATGTTCCATTTGTAATTTTTATTTACCTAGAATATTAAACTGGTGGTAGAGAATGGGGAGAGACTTAATTTGGCATCCCTCAAAGCTTGGCATCCTAGGCGGCCACCTAGTTAATCTATATGGTTGAGCTGGATCTGAATGTAGAAGTCAATTCAATTCCTTTATTACAATCACCAGCATAGTTTACAAGCAGAAGTCCAAAAACTACAACAAAATCTGCATAACCTACAGATTTATGTTACAGAGGTTAAGCACAGACTTGAGCATACAGATCAGTTAACAATGATTCTTAATGAACTCCTGGTAGATTTTACTGGCTATCAAACAGAACTAAGCCACATTATAAGATCTCAGGTCATTCTGGTCATTTATAAGATAATCAAGATAAAAAGAATCTGTACAACCTGGATGGCAACTAATAAAAGGAGTTATAGTTTACACCGTCTGTCTTGGTAAAACAATAAAGGAGCACATGTTGTCATGTTGTTTCAATATCTCCTGATTTGCAGAGACAAGTACATTCTTTGTAGAGGTTTTTCTGATATCTCCCTTCCAGGACTGCTGACTGTAAGGCATTGCATCTTGCCTGTGTCAGAGCTCTACGATATTTTGGCACGATTATCTGGTTAAGGTATCTGGCAGGGTTGAAACTCAGAACCTGGTTGCCCAAATTGACATCAACAGGAATTGAGCACTGGTCAATTTTATGCTCCATATTGTGTATCCTTTGTCTGAATTTGACCCTGGCATTCTCATACCTCAGAGTTATTAATGCAAAAGGGGAGAAACCATAATGATGCAGCCCTTCATCCGGCTCTCTTTTCCACCTGGAGTGATAGCTATCCTTTAACACAAGTGGAGCTAGACCTGTAGGGTGGAAAACCAGCTTCAGCCAGAATTTGAAGATATTAATCCATGCTCTGGCCTCTATTTCAAGCAGTCCTGCTTCCAGACAAAGGACAGCACTGGGAATGTAGAAGTCCAGTCTGGCTCTTGCATCTGATTCTGTCTTTTATTGCCTGTACTTTACCTTTACTTCGGAAGAGTGAGAATTGTTGGAACTGCCTATTGCTTAGTGATGTGCGGTTCGGTCCGGATCCGGACCGGTTCGTCCTGAACCGGTCCGGATCCGGCGGTTCGATCCCGGACCGAATCGGGCCCTTCTGGGACCGATCCGGACCGAATCCGAGTCGGTTCGGCTCCGAACCGGCTCGGGTTTCCCGAACCGGTTCGGGAGTTCGATTGAGTCTCTGGAGTCAGTGGAGTGTCCCTTTAAAGTTTGAAGTGTGTCCTCCATTTTGTGGCTCATTCCTGAAACTTTTGCTCCTAGCATCCATTTTGTGATGCTATTTTCAGGCATTGTATTGGCTGCGCTATTGATCCTTTGATTGGCCAGAATGAGTCCTTTGGTCTGGTAGGCTGCTTGGCTGTTGCACTGTTGAGAGCTGGCACCCTGTTGGCCGTGGGGGGAGTGCAAAGGTGGGGGCTCCCAAAGGAGGGAATTTCAAACCTATATAAACCCAAGCCTCTTCTCTGGAAACTTCTCTTGGCTGCAGTTGTGGGATCATCTCTGAGACCTTGCTTGCTCTTTTGCTGCTGGTGTCTGCTGTGAGTCCCTGCTGACTGTGTGTCACATTAGTGTGTGTCTGTCTCTCTGCTCTCTCTGTGTGTTGTTGTGTGCCACCTTGTCCATCTGCCCTCTGTCTGTCTCTGTCCAAACCTCTTTAATACTTTCCCCTCAACTTTTTCCAACTTTTCCTGTTGTGTTTTCTGTTCTCTTCACCCTTTCTCTCTCAACCCTTCTCCCAAAGTTTTGGCTTTCCCTCCTCCCCCCCCCCATCTTCTGCATTGCTTTCCTGTTTTTGTGCCTTGCCTGCCTTTTGTTCCACTTTTTGAGTTTCATTCAATTATTGCTTCTGTGTAAATTTATATATTTGCTGATTTTGGTTTTTAATTAATAACTTCTGCTATTGTTATTGCTGGCTGCCTGTCTGAGTTGTGTTTCTGAGGATTTAGTTTATATTATTGCTGCAATTTGATTCCTTGTGTTCTGATTTTGATTGTTAATTTGTTCCCCTCTGGCCCTGCTCCTAGCTTCCCCCCTCCCTCCCTCCCTCCCACCCAGATAAGATTGTTTCCCTCCTGTGCTGCTGCCTGTTGAGCCTTGCATTCTTTGGATTTCTTTGTGGAATTAGGTTCTAGTTTTGGTTTTGCTCCCTGTGTGTGTCCCACCCACTCCCCCAGTCCCTCCCCCTGGTAGTTGTTACCCCCCCCCCCCGCCCTGAGACTTTCTGGCTGCCCTTTGGTTTCCTTTTTTTTACTTTGTGTATAGATTGTTCTGATTCAAATTTGATTGTTCCCCTGTGTGGTCCTGCTCCTAGCTTCCCCCCTCCCTCCCCTCCAGAAACCCACTCCCCCCACTGCCACCTCCTCCTCCTCCACTCCTGCCCTGCCTGCCCCCTCCCACCCAGACTGAGTGTTGTTCCCCATCCTCCCTGGTGCTGCTGCTGCTGCCTGTTGAGTCCTGTCTTAGTTACTTTGGTTTTTTGTGTGAAATCAATTAGCTTCTTTTGGTTCTGGCTTTGCTGTGTGTGTGTCCCATTCCTCCCTGCTGGTTGTTGTTGGTTCCTCTCCCCCCCCCCCCCGGACTTTCTGCCCATTGTTCCCAGGTGTTGGTTTTTTTTTGGACTTTTTTTCATATTGTTTGGTTTGCTTTGATTGATTCATTGATTGTTCCCCTCTCTGTGTGGCCCTCTGCTCCCAGCTTCCCCCCTCCCTCCCCTCCAGAAACCCACTCCCCCCACTGCCACCTCCTCCTCCTCCACTCCTGCCCTGCCTGCCCCCTCCCACCCAGACTGAGTGTTGTTCCCCATCCTCCCTGGTGCTGCTGCTGCTGCCTGTTGAGTCCTGTCTTAGTTACTTTGGTTTTTTGTGTGAAATCAATTAGCTTCTTTTGGTTCTGGTTTTGCTGTGTGTGTGTCCCATTCCTCCCTGCTGGTTGTTGTTGGTTCCTCTCCCCCCCCCCCCCAGACTTTCTGCCCATTGTTCCCAGGTGTTTTTTTTTTTTTTTTTGGACTTTTTTCATATTGTTTGGTTTGCTTTGATTGATTCATTGATTGTTCCCCTCTCTGTGTGGCCCTCTGCTCCCAGCTTCCCCCCTCCCTCCCCTCCAGAAACCCACTCCCCCCACTGCCACCTCCTCCTCCTCCACTCCTGCCCTGCCTGCCCCCTCCCACCCAGATTCATCCCCCTTGACGCATACTAATCCCCCCAAAACACACCCTGCCCTCTGGTCTCTCCCCCTCTTGCCCCCCGACTCCCCGCTACATACCCCAGACCCCCTGAAACACACTCCACCCCCCAAACACCCTCTGTTGGTCTCTCCCCCTCTTGCCCCCCTGACTCCCCGCTACATACCCCAGACCCCCTGAAACACACTCCACCTCCCAAACACCCTCTGGTCTCTCCCCCTCTTGCCCCCCGACTCCCCGCTACATACCCCAGACCCCCTGAAACACACTCCACCTCCCAAACACCCTCTGGTCTCTCCCCCTCTTGCCCCCCGACTCCCCGCTACATACCCCAGACCCCCTGAAACACACTCCACCTCCCAAACACCCTCTGGTCTCCCCCCCTCTTGCCCCCCGACTCCCCGCTACATACCCCAGACCCCCTGAAACACACTCCACCCCCCCCCAAACACCCTCTGTTGGTCTCTCCCCCTCTTGGGACCGTCACCGCTGCTGCTGCTGTCCTCCTCCCACACCCGAATCCCCCTCCCTGCTGCTACATTACAGCTCCTCCTCTCTTCTTCCTCTCTCTCTCTCTTTCTCTCTCCTCATCCCTTCACTTCTTCTTCCTCCCACAGCTGCAGCCACACAGTATCCTACCTCCGACCTCACCTGGAGGTCCCCGCCATCGGTTATTTTTCTTTTGAAAGTTGTTTTATTTCATTTGTCTCTGCTTGGGGGTGAGTTGAGCAACAACACATAAATAGTGTGGTCTCCTCACTTCTGCCCCTCCATCGTTGAACTACCCCGGTTGCCTGTGCCTCGTGCGGCCGCCCTGTTGTGTCCCAGCCCAGGGGGTTGGCTGTTGGCGGCGCATCCGTGACCAGCAGTGAGCGGCAGGAGAAGGACCGGAAGAAGAGGGGTTAGTGCGTGTGCAATTGTGCACCTTTTGTTGCCCCCTTTCTCTCCCTAGCTGGCGGTTTTAAATAGGGACACCCCTATCTTGAAATGCATTTGGGTGTGGGGAGGAGGGAGAGGAGATGTACCGTTGCAACTTGTGTCTTCATGCCCAATAAAGAAATTGCTGCTGCTGTGTGTTGCGTTGCATTGCATGCGTCTTGCAGGTGGTTTTTGAACAGGTGCCTTCTTCCAGAGTGTTTCCTTGCCTCTGGGGCAGTCTGAGTGGGGTCAGGGGATCGGATGCTGCCACTACATGCTGGGCCAATGCCATGCCAGAGTGTTTCCTTGCCTCTGGGGCAGTCTGAGTGGGGTCAGGGGATCGGATGCTGCCACTACATGCTGGGCCAATGCCATGCCAGAGTGCTTCCTTGCCTCTGGGGCAGTCTGAGTGGGGTCAGGGGATCGGATGCTGCCACTACATGCTGGGCCAATGCCATGCCAGAGTGCTTCCTTGCCTCTGGGGCAGTCTGAGTGGGGTCCTGGGTTCTGATGCTGCCACTACATGCTGGGCCAATACACACATATGATGATGATGTTCAATCCATGATGCTGCCATCAAGTGTTTGCTGCTGCTTGCTTGCCATGGCATTGGGCGGGCAGAGTCACAGAGTGGGTGGGTTCAACCTCTGTTTAGGTGTGACTGGGTTCTGGTTTTGGTTGTGTGCAATTTAGAGTCACTAAATAGGCTGCATTGAGTTTGATGCTCCCCCCACAGGAGCATTACTTGAGAACCACCCCCCAGAACCCACACTTTGTGTTCCAGTTCACTAAATAAGGCTTTCCTCCTTTGATCTGCAGGTTCCCAAGCGTTGACTGCGTCCCTCCCCCACCCCCGGTAGGTGCTGTGCCCTCCCCCCATCCACTCTCCCCCCCAAAAAAGTTAAAAACTTGCCACCCACACCACAACTACTCCACCCAACTGCCCGTGCCACCCACACCAGGGGTCCACCCTTTAACCCCCTATTTTTTAAAAAAACCCTCCCAGACCCATCTCCCCAATTGGCTTGGTTGACTCCCGAGTCCCAAATTCTAAAAGGACACCCTCCCCCTCACTTCAATTGGCTTCCCCCCCCATCAAAAAGTCTTCCTCCCCCCCCCAATTGGCTTCCTTTTTTAAAAACAAACTCCCCCCCCCGCCGTCTCCAAATCAGCTGCCTTTTTTTTGGCCCCTAAGCCCCTCCAAATTATTTTTTTGACCCTGTCTCTGGCCTTCCTCCTAAAGTCTCCCTCCTTCTGACCTAGCAGCATGTCTGAGCGCCGTGTGGCGGGCAGGGCTCGCTCAAGGCTGGCAGGCAGAGGTGGGAGAGGCCAGGTGCGGGGTGCGCCTGCGGCACGGGGAGGGAGAGGACGCGGGGAGCCTGAGGACACCCCAGTTCTCCCCATTGGAGAATTCTTTGCTCCAGCCCCATCTTTGGTGCGCAGGATTCAGTTCCCCACGCCTGCTGCCGCCAATCGCGGCAGAGGCAGAGGCACCGTTAGGGCTGTGGCGGGTCCCTCCTCGCCGGCGGCACCAGGTGCTGCTGAGCTACCGCCAGTTGTTGAGGTGGAGGAGACTGTGGAGTTGGAAGAGCAGGTAGAGGGCGGTGAGGACCGTGTGGCTGGCAGCGATGCAGCCAGGTTCTCCCTCCCTCTGGGGCCCCTTCCCCCTATCCTTTCGCCGCTCAGTGGGGCCCCCCCTCGTGAAGCCCGACACTCTGGTGGGGAGCGGTCTGGCGAGGTGGTGGAGGAGAGGCCTGCCTCTCCGATGCCAGTTGAGCCGGGCCCTTCCTCCGCTGTGGAGGGCGGAAGGGGCGGGTTGGGTGGCAGCAGTGGGCAGGCAGCGGCAGCCGCCCCCCCCCCTAGGACTGCAGCCACCCTGCGAGAAACGGCCTAGGACGGCGCCCAGGGCGCAGGAGGCCAAGGGCAGTGGTGCATGGGTGCATTTTGAGGTCCCTCAAGATGACCCATTCCACGCCCGCTGTGTCCACTGCAGGATGCTTGTCAGCCGTGGAAGGGACCCTGCACACCTGGGTACAACGCCTATGTGGAGACACCTAGAGCGTCACCACCCAGGTCTCAGGGGACAGGCTGGCAGCGCTAGTGCGCCTTGTGCATCTGCCACTAGGGCGGGCAGCGGCAGTGTGCCAGCCAGCAGGCAGGCTACACTGCCCGTCCAGCGGTGGACGCAGTCCTCGGGCAGCCAGCGTATTGTTCGCGTGGACCATCATCACCTCACCCGCCTCATAGGGGAGATGATTTCCACCGATGACCAGCCGTTTCAGGTGGTCGAGAACAACGGCTTCCGCCGGATTCTCCAATACCTGGCTCCCGAATACGTCATCCCCTCAAGGACGACGTTCAGCCGGAATGTGGTCCCCTCCCTGTACCGCCGGTGCAGGGAGCTCGTGTCGGCCGAGCTGCGTGCAGCTCCGGCCGGGACAAGCGTGCATTTCACGACTGACCTCTGGACCAGTGTCAGTGGGATGCACGCTTCTTTCCTGGCCCTCACTGCCCACTGGTGGGGACCGGAGAGTGAGGGGACCTCCGCGGGCGATGCTTCCGGGTCCGGCGCGGCTCCCGCTGCACTACGGCACAGGTGGGCCGTCCTGCACGTGGAGACGATGGACACGAGGCACACCGCGGAGGAGGTGGCGGCCGTACTCGACCGCCAGATAGAGGAGTGGATTGGCGGGTGTCCACACCTCTCCCGCGGCTTCATTGTCACCGACAATGGAGCCAACGTTACCGCCGCTGTCGAGACAGTCATGGACTGTGTGAACATACGGTGTATGGCACACACGCTCCATCTGACCGTCAGGGACGCCCTTGGCCTTAAGGAGCTGAAGGCGTCCCAGGAGAAGGGGGCCCGCCCCATCCCAGCTGCTGTTGCTGCCACGGCCACGCTTGTGGATAAGTCCCGCAAGCTGGCCGCCCACTTCCACCGCAGCGAGAAGTCCAGGAGACTGCTTCGCCAGAAGCAGGATGACCTTGGCCTTCCTCGCCATCTCATCCCTACGGATGTGGAGACGCGGTGGAACTCCACCTTCCTCCTGTTCCAGTGCCTGTTGGAGCAGGAGAGAGCCCTTGTCGCCCTGGCGAGGGACGAGTCCTTGGATGTCTGCGACTTCTCGAACGCAGAGTGGAAGCAGATGTCCGAGGCGGTGTCGGCACTCGAGCCCTTCCAGCTTGCCACGAAGGGCTTGTGTGGCGACACCACTCCCTTGAGCCAGGCGCTGCCCACAGCTGTTGGTCTCGAGAAGCTGATGGGTGGACTCCATATCTCTCTGACCACGCCAGAGGGTCGTGCTCTGGCTGGGAGGCTGAGGTCTGGGGTTGACAAGCGGCTCGTTGATGTGCTGGGAGACAGGGAGGAGTATGTCCTCGCTTGTCTCTGTCACCCAGCCCTCAAGGGCAATGCCGTGAGTGCCGACGACTTGCCCAGGTGGAAGGGCATCCTGGTCGAGAAGGTTAGGGAGGAGGAGGCCGCTAGGGCCCGCAGAGACCAGGGTGTTGGTAGTGGTGCGGGGGCAGCCCTCGCGGCCCAACCCGCACCTAGCAGCAGCATGGGCGGCCAGCCGGCGTCAGCTTCCCCTTCCCCTCCCTCTTCCCAGTCCAGCAGCGCGGCATCCCAGGCGGCGCCATCGCAGCAGCCATTTGCTACCGACTCGAGATCCGCCCAGTGGTTTCAGCGGTTCTGCTATGGCGCCATGCCTGGTATGCGGGAGGCTCGACCTGCCAGGCCCCCCTCCAGTGCTGAGCAATGCGTTGCGCAGTACTTGGAGGAGCCTGTGGAGGGAGACGGCGTGGACTGCGCACAGTTCTGGGCGAGCCGCCGCCAAGTCTGGCCGGACCTGGCGGTGGTGGCTGTGCGCCTCCTCTCCTGCCCCCCAACCAGTGTCCAGAGCGAGCGGGTGTTTTCACGTGCCGGGGACGTGGTGACACCCTCTCGCTCCCGCTTGGACCCTGGTCTGGTGGAGCAGCTGGTCTTCCTTAAGGTGAACCTCCCCCTGTTGGGCTACCCCAAGCTGCAGTTTGAGACGGGCGAGTGATTACCGTGGGTTGCCCCATGGTTGGTCACCTGCCTGGCTCGACCTCTGTGCTTATCCCTACCCTCCCCCCTTCCACCTCTAGCTGAGCTGACGTGACAGATGCTGAGCCGTGCCAGCCAGTCGCAGCGTGTAGTGTGCCCACACAGAGATGCAGTTGTAGTAGTAGTTGTAGTGCTGCGACTGGCCAGATGTTTACAATGCCCACGCCCACCTAAAAAGAAACCCAATGCTGACCAGCACAGGCCCTTTATCTATCCACCTGTCAGCATTTGGGGACCTGGCGTGGGCACGGCACACCCCCCCAAAGTAGCACAGCCCACGGAGTACTAGACTTAGCGGCAGCGGCGGGTATACGTTCTAAAATGCAGTGTAGATATGTAAATACTGTATGTAAATAAACATGTAAATAATTTTTTCTTTAAAAACCCCATGTCAAAATCAAGCCTCAAAATTATGCAAAAGAAAGAAAAAAAGGTGACAAAGGGAGAACAAAATGATGAATGCCAAATGAATTGATTTTATTGAAAATGTTGCCAGAAATCATGTGTGGGGGGCTTGGTTTACATGGAGAAAATGACTGGGTGATTTTTTCAAATGAAACGAATGAATTATTATCATCTTATGTTCATCTTGATTGTGGTCACTGTTGATGTTGGCTGATGGCAAAAACCCCAAAACCATCAGAATAGCAATGAACTGGCTGGCAACACAACATATTGATTGATAACTGTGCAGGGGGGGAATTGGGTCTGTGTCTGTGTGTGTGTGTGGTGCAGGCTCAGTCTGTCTCTTCCTGTTGTGTGTCTGTCTGTCTGTCTGTCTGTGTGAATGGATGCCTAGCACTGTCTCTGTGTGTGGATGCTTTCTGTGTGTAGTGTGTGTCAGTCTACATGTTTTTTTTCCTCCCCCCAACTCCCTCCCCCCCCATGCCTCCCTCCATCCTTCCCCTCTCATCCTCTCCCCTTCCTCTTCACCACCTTCCATCCTCCCTCCCTTCCAGCCCACCACCGCCTCACCTGCCCCCAACCCCGGTCTGGCAGATGATGAGAGTCTGGTCTCTCCCACCGAAGCACACACGTGAGCACGTGTGTGCACAAATATGTGGCTGACCAACTCTGAGCCGGACCCTCCCCCCTTCAATCCCCTCTACATCCCTCTCCCCCTCCCCTTTCCTCCCCCCTGCCTCCCTGCCTCCCTCCCTGCCTCCCTCCCCCCTCCTAGCTAGCAGCGCACACATACACACACAAAACACCTGTGGTGGCAATCACCACCAGCACACATGCACTCACACTGGTGCCACCACCTCTGCCTTGGGCCTCTGTGTCCTTGAGCAGATATGTGGTGGTGGACCAGAGAAGCATTTCTTTCCAGCAAGGCAAAAGGCATGCACTCACTGCACACACACACACACACACACACACACGAAGAGGTGAAAAGACGAGAAGAGGCAACTTCTAGAACCAGCAGCAGCAGGTGAGTGTCGTGTAATTGTGTTGCTTCCCAAGGCCACTGCCCATGCTCAATGCTCAGTCTGCTGAAACTAAAGAACTAGCTACAATCATCCTTCCTCACACGCAGCTCAGCTGCACAGCACACTGACTAACTAGACACTACAGCTGGTGGTAGAAAAAACAGAAGTCTAGATTCTAGAAGATGTCCTGGTGGATTTTAAACTTTCAAATCTGTGCTAGGATTGCCTTGCCTCCTCCTCCTCCTCCTGCCTGTAATTGTGCCCTCTCCCCTTGCAGTTGCGCCGTCGTGATGGGTTGGTGATGTGCGTGCGCCGTCTACTTAGCTCTCTCCTCCTCATGTTGGCTGGGCTTGCCAGGCACTGGCTGGCAGCAGCTGTTGGCTGTGTGCTAGGCTCAGGCTGTGGCGCGCGTGACTGGACTGGGAATGTTATTGTAGCGGCAACACTGGTTGTGGTGGTAGCAGTAGTAGCTGTTGTTGTTGCTGGGCTGGTGGCTGCTGGCCTGTGCTGACTCTGCGCACTTGGTCTGGTCTGGTCTGGTCATTGGGATGCAGATGTAGGGTGTGTGTGCATCATCCATGCGGAGCATCAGAGCAGAGCAGAGCAGGTTGGCTGGCTTCTGTCTGTCGGGCCTAGTCAGTGGCAGGCACTGAGTGAGGCGGTGGTTTCTTTGGGCATCACGTCACCCATCATGCAGAGCGGCAGGTCTGCTGCTCTGCTGCTCCGCCTCCTGCTTCTTCTCTGTGTGTGCTGCTCTTGTGCTTAGTGTGCTGCTCCGCTGCTGCTGCTGTGCTAGCAGGCAGCACAGCAGTGGCCTTTTTGTTAGATCAGAGAGTGGGTGTTGTCTCTCTGAGTATCCTCCTCTTACTTGCTTGGATAGGAGTGGTGGTAGTAGGTAGGCATTAAGATGGACTGACTAGGTGTTACGTGTTAGGGCGCCCAGAGAGAGGGGCCAAAAAGATGGGGTGGCAATTGTTGGGTTGCTCCTAGTATTATTGGTGAATTTCTGAAGAAAAATTTTTTTTCCATTGGCTAGAATGGGGGTTCGGGGCTGCCCCAGACCCGCCTCTGTGGGGTGGCAGCACCGCCAAAGTGGGTCCAGGGCCATGGCAAAAATGCCCTCAGTCCCTCCCAGCAATCCCCGTAGAGATAGGAGTGATGGTTCTGTTGTTTTTCTGAGGTGTTCTGAGTGAGTGTGGATTCTGTGATAGCAAATGAGAGTGGATTCATGGTGTCTCATTGGAAATCTCATAAGCTATCATAGAATCTACACTCAGAATACCTCAGAAAAACAACAGAACCATCACTCCTGTCTCTACGGGGATTGCTGGGAGGGACTGAGGGCATTTTTGCCATGGCCCCGGACCCACTTTGGGGGTGCTGCCACCCCACAGAGGTGGGTCTGGGGCAGCCCCAAACCCCCATTCTAGCCAACGGGAAAAAAAATTTTCTTCAGAAATTCACCAATAATACTAGGAGCCACCAATTGCCTTGGGATTTTTGGGGTGGAGGACAGCCATGGGTGGCTACCACCCACCCAAGCTTTTTTGCCCCTAAGGGCTCCACATTGTGAGTTATGGGCAAAAATTTATTTTTTGAAAAAAATTTGTAAAAAATCAGAGGAAGGTCCAATCGACTTGAAATTTGGGTGGCAGGTAGAACACAATGTCCCCTTCAAAACCAGCCACTTTTTGTGATCCGAACCAGTTCGGTTCGGATCCGAACCGGTTCGGATCCGAACCGGACCGGGGGGGTGGTCTGGCAAAACCAAAACCGAACCACCCCAGTCCGGTCCGGACCCGGTTCGGACCCGAACCGAACCGGGAGAACCGGTTTTATGCACATCCCTACTATTGCTTCATTCCCTTATAGCATTTATATATTTATATTAAAGGAATAAACTCCACAGGTGTAGAGAGTTTCCTTGCCACAAGAGCTCTGTACCATATTATTTGTGGTGCCCCTTCTTCATCATTTACGCCCCACCTCAACTCCAAAACATCTCTGGCCAGCAATTTGTTTTGCTGGAGGATTGTTTTAAGAACAATTGTAGGAGGTGGTGGCCAGAGCATTACCAACTGTGTCTTAGAGGCCATTTTGTAAGTCCCACGGATACAGCTGTACCCACATTAGATAGGGGATGTGCATGGACAACTGCTTGAGGTCTGGTACAAATTTGGGTTGGTCTGTGGTCTGGTGACCCGGTTCTGTTTGGCCAAACTGCAAACTGATCTGGCATTTCAAGGTGGCACTTAAGGTGGGCAGCAAGCAGCACCTTTAAAAGTAAATACACAGGTCCTTATCAGTGTGACCACTGCTCCAGGCAGATTCCTGCTGCTGCAGCACTCCAGAAGCCCATGTGGCAACAACATGACTCTGTCTAATGACTAATCTGGTCTCCATGCATGTGTGGAGGCCATTTGTGTGGTCAGCATGGCCTTTTCATAGGACCCTATGAAATTTACAGAGAGGTAAATTGCAGAGAAATTCACCCCCACAGAATTGCCTTGGAAAGCTCTGAACAAGGAGGCTGAGCCCTACATGTTACTCTGAAGTGACCAGATGGGAGGAAAGGAAGTACTCAACCATTCCCACAGTTGAAGGGCTCAGCATTTCTAACCCCCAATATTTCCCTGTAAGGGTAGGATGTTGCTACCATTAGTGGAGACTACTACTACCCTTAACTTAATTTGGACACCCAGAGGATCCACATTTGGGGGACTCACTTTACAGAGAGACAGACAGGCTTGCACATACATAGACTTCAGTAGAATTGGCCACTGTGGTACAAGCTGCTAAACAACTGCTGTTGCCATATGAAATGACTAATTCATCAGATAATTTGCCAGTGAAAAGTAATGTGTTTTGCAGAAATACTGGAAGCAGAACAGAAGAGTTGTACAGGATGAGAAAACATTTTCATTAGCCTTTACTACTGTCTCTTCATGGTGGTGCATTAGGGAATTACATCATGGAGTAAGAATTCCAGAGCAAGCTTATGTAATGCTTTCTTGCTGGAATTGCCAATAATTTTTAACATTTTTGCAATGACTTTATTACCATGTTTAGCTGTACTAGAAATGTTAAATCTCTGTATCTCAAAGGCCTTGCTTTGAGTATGGTTGATACATGAAACAACATCCAGATTCTTCTACCAAAGGAATAGTAAGCCTGAAATTACATATGTTTAAGTCATATTTATTGCATACACATAAGTTGATATGACTTCAAATCAGTGCATTGGCCCTTCAAGCAATTTCATTTTTTTAAAGGGAGGCACAAGTTTGTGCAAAAAAAAAGAAAAAGAAAAAACCTCCTAAAATCACTTATGCTCAGTTCTATGTACAGCCAGATTACTAGGAGTTTATCTGGCTGTAAAGTGTTCCTTTATGCTTATTCATGTGCAGTTTTGAGAATGCATTGGGAGTATTAAAAATAATGGTGGTAGTTTGCTCCAGGACTGCAATTAGCATTAGTCCATTTGGGGAATATTAATTTATCTGACCAGAGCAGTTAGCACTGGGAGACAGACAAATTTGAAAAACTCAGAGCAATTGGCAGGCCTTGGATATTATTGGCCGGAGGGGGAAAGATAGTGAGAAAAAAGACAGGTGTAATTGAGTTTTCTGTATGATTTCAATGCCATTGATTTAGAAGGTAAGAGGTATAAGTCTTGCAAAAATCCAGGTACATGAGCACCAGTTTTGCAAGCAGGTCCAGTCTTTGCTTTTGGGATACCAGTCACCATGATGGTTATTCAGGATATTATGTAATGGGCAGTGGTTGGGAAATAATTCAGAAGAGTCTCTAGAAAAATCCATCAAATGTGGCACTAAAGGCGGAATGAACTATGAAAAGATACATCAGATAGCAGCAAAGATTCAGCCAGGGGCATGCCAAATAAGGCACAGATATTTATGTATTTACTGCTGTTGTTGTTTCTTTTTCTTTTTGTATTTATGCTGGCCTTGGGGTGAAATAAACAAATACATACATGCCAAATAAGGCACAGATGCCTCTGGTTCCTGGAAGCTCCAGTCACACTTCTCTCTCCCACCCCTCCCGGGTGTTAATGAGAGCTGTACTGTTTGCAAGCTGGCCATTTGTCAGGTAGAGCTGTGCAGCAGTACCACTTGTTTCAACCATCTAATCCAGGGAGGCAACTGAAATCCTAGAGTTGTGCTTATAGGCAGCTTTGGTCTAGATGAGAGCAAACCAACTGAAGCTAAATTCAGACAAGATAGAGATGCTGTGGGTGGGAAATACCATTGTACAACCTGCTTTGAATGAATATGTTGCATCCTCCCTGAACAATCAGATGCATGTCTTGGGTAAACCGGACCTCATATTGCCATGGATGCTTAAGTGACTGCTGCGGCCCAAGTGCTTTTTTCTGGCTTTGACTGGTATGCTGGCTGTGACCCTACTTGTGAAAGTAGGATCTAGCCACAGTTATCCATGCATTGATTACGTCCAGGCTCTATAATACACTGTACACAGGGCTGCCTTTGCAAATGGTTCAGAAGCTTCAATTGGCTCAAAATGCTTCCACTAGGTTACTCATGGGGGCAAACCCACAGGAGTTCATTATGCCTCTTTTGCTCAAACTCTGTTGGCTGCTGGTCTGTTTCTGGGTCCAATTGAAAGTGCTGGTCTAGATCTTTAACATTCTTTGCAGCCTGGGACCAATATATTTTAAGGACTGCCTTCTTGTACCTACCCAGCTGTTGAAATCTGCCATTGAGAGCCTGCTGTCTGGCTTGCCACAAGCAGAGATTCATCTGGTGGGTACCAAGGATACAACTTTCTCAGCAGTGGGTCCGCAGTTATGGACTTTCTTCCTGGAAAGATAGAAATGGCCCTCTCACTTGCTGCTTTAAAAAAGAATCTAAACATGTTTCTGTTTTGCTTATCCCTTTAAATTATGCTTGTATGTATTTATGCTTTGAACTGCTGGTTTGAGCTTTTTTTCTGTGCCTTATTTCTATTTTATGATGCAGTTTTATTGTAATCTTGTTTTTGTTTTGCCTGTATGTTGTTTTGAGATGCAGGGGAAAGAAAGAAAGAATAAACAAACAAACAAACAAATAAATAAATGCTGAATGTATTTTGTTATGCTTTGGAGCAATATTTTTGCTTTCTGATTTAAAAACCCAACTCTGATGCTTCTAGAAGTTCAATAAACATACTGGAGAAGTTTTGATTGTGACCATTTGGCAACTTTCACTCAAGAGCCTGAAGCAAGATGGGAAAACTAAAGCAAATGTTGAGCCCCTTTCAAACAGGAAGTTACAATGGGTCAAGAAGCTGTTTCTCATTGTCCACATTCTCAATGTACAATAATTTCACATTTCACAGTGGCATATTACATATGTCATTCCATTTATGTCATGGAACCTTACAAGGCAAAGTTAACTTATTTAGTAGGTCCAGATTTAGTTGGGAACATAATTTAAAAGTACAGGAAGTTCTTTAATACAAACATCCACCTCTAGCCATCCATATTTATGTCACCTGTTATTACTTGGGTTGGGTCTCTGAACAGCTGCCTGCATCTGACTCACTTTTGCTTAGTTGTCCTTGAAAAGTACTACAGCAAGTGTGACCTGCATAGAAAAGCCAATGTTTGTTCTCCCTCCAAGGAATGGAAATTCCTTCCATGTTAGTAATTACTTTCATCCTAGATGAGCCAGTGACATGCATGCAAACAGGCGATCATTCTGACTTCTAGACTGCCCATCATTCTTCAGCTCTTCAAGTTTCATTGAAAATATCAGGTATGGTTCAGTGAAAACTTACAACTTATTTCCCATTGATCTCAGCCAGACACAAATTTGAAATCAGTGGGACTTAGGCCTGGTTGACATATGTATGAAACATCACTTGATTTATTTACTGTCAACATGACAACTGGCAGTTGAAATGTGTGATCTGACACCACTTGAAGTAAAATTACAGTTTATCTGTGGTGTCCTCTCCATTCATATATGGAATATGGAATCAACTGATGCAACACGCATGTGTAAAATAATCCTTAGAAATATTTGTTTGACTGCAGGATGCCCATACATTCTAGTGCAAAGTATTAGAAGTGCATACCTGTTACTGAATCTGCTAAATATCTTAAAATCTCTTTGCTAATTGGATAAAGATGCTGCTAGGCAATCAAAGATGCTGTGTATGATTTATAAAGTAGGGACATGTGTTTTTGTTAACATGCCAAGGTGAACGCCCTACTATGTTTTGGGACTTCCAAATGAGTAAGGTAGGCCATCAGGGAGCCTAAGACCTTCATTGATGAAAAAGGTTGGGACCCTGCTTAGATCGGTTTGGCGCTCTATGTCAATTATATGCTGTTTGATAGAGACTTTGGCCTGAGCAAAGCCCATGTTAAGTAGAATCAAGGGGGAGAGGCCCAAGGATGCTGTTTTTGTCTCAACTGACCATTTCCATTTAGATTGGTAATCATCACATAAAGTTAGGAGGGCAAGACCAATGGGGTGAAAGGATAGTCTGAGTCAACAGCTGAGCATGGCCACCCACAAAACGTTAAAAAACAGAAATAAAAACCTTACAAGAATTTAAAACCACAATTAAATTAAATAACTTGGGTGAAAGGTAGGTCTTTAAGGATTTGTTAACAGTTGTCAGAAATGGGGAGGCTGTCATCTCAACATGGAGTGCATTCCAAAGCCTTGGGGCAGCAACAGAGAAGGCATGCCCCAGCATAGCCACCAGATGAACTAGTGGCAGCTGTAGATGGATATGTAGTTGCCACCAGTATGCCTTTGGTGGGACCTAACAATACAGGAGGACCTTGATATTTGCAGGGGTTCCATTCCATGGTACAACTGCCTACAGTGACTGTTGCTGGTATCTATTTTATGTTTCTTTTTAAACTGTGAGCCCTTTGGGGACAGGGAGCCATCTTATTTATTTATTATTTCTCTGTGTAAACTGCCCTGAGCCATTTTTGGAAGGGCAGTATAGAAATCAAATTATTATTAATAATAATTTTGAGACTCCAAAACACAAAATGGTAGCTGGAAATGATTTCCATGTTCATTTCCGGCCATCCTCAACCCGCAGATATGTGAGGTCAATGTGCCCCCCCACTCTTTTGTGTGTATGCCGAGGAAAAGGGTCTTTTATCTGACCATGGATATGCGAATCCATGGATAATGAATCCGTGGATATCGAGCTCTGCTATATGCCTTTGTTGGGACCTACCATCAGAGCACATGCAAATGGCAGAGTCCGTCTTACCCCCACACTATAAGCTTCTTGTATTATTTAATATTCAATTAAAAGGGGGACTTTCATTTAAGAGAGAGTTGTGAGTGTGGCAGCTCCAACAGAGCTCCAAAAAGCAAGGAAATCCAATGGCCCATGCTGCCTTTTTTGCACTAGGAGGAATAGAGATTATTTTGGGAATCAAACAACTTTTTTGCATTTCTTGTGGTGTCCAAAGTTCTGGGGAGCAGCTGGGACATTTTGTTTGTTCAGAACACTTTGCTCTCATGAGCAGCTTCTCTACCTTTGTCTCCTTCCCTTTCTAGCATCCTACTGATCATCCATCCAATGGGGAAGCCAGAGGGGAGGTTCTGCTTCAGTGGAAGGTTGCTGAGCCACGTGATGTAGGAGCACAGATAGGTAGGCCCTGCAGGTGCAGCTTGCTTCCTTCGTGTGGTGGTGGCAGTGAGAAGTTAGCAGTTAGCTCACTAATGTTACTCAGTTAGCAGTTACTCCTGCTGAGTAAAAAGGCATCTTTTAAAGTGGTGAATCTCTTCTATTTATCATGGGGAGAGCAACTGGCCCTATCCAACCCCAGCACAACATTCCTTCAAGTGTTGATACTGGTGTTACCTTGTGTTTCCTTTTGGATTGTGAGCTCTTTGGAGACAGGGGAGCATCTTTTTTATTTTTCTTTGAAAACCACCATGTAACCTTCTGTTGAAAAGCAGTATATACATTTTTGTATTTGTAGAGAACAGCAAGCAAGTAGGAAAGAGACCATGCATGCACTGCTGTGCCAGCATGCAAAGAGCAGTAGCTGGCTGGCTGGCCAGCCTCGAGCCAAGAAGCGAAGTTGCTGGCCTAGTAACTCAGAGCAGGCTGGGTGACACATGGGGGAGGAGGACTGAGGACTGTGTGAACCTTACCAGGTGAGGAATTTACAGTTAAGAAGCAGGGGACTTGAGAACTCAGCACCTTAACAGCAGACTAAGCAGACATACAGCTCACCTGGCCATCGGCTTCTCTGTGGTGAGTTGTATTTATTCTCAAATTATCCAATTTTTATCTTCCCCCCTCTCTCTGTATGTGTGTGTATGCATATGTTTGTGTGTGTGTATATATCTCGTACCAACAAACATATGCAAATTTTATGCCAAGTGGAGAGTTTTTAAAGTAAAAAGCACCCTCTATTTCCACTATTTTGTGTTTTTTCACTATTCACTAGCAGGGGTCACTATTTATGACCCCTGCTAACTTGGCAAAGAGGCAACTTTTAACGTGGGGATTATCTTTGTTTAGCAGGAGGAGAGTAAATGGCCCTATCCACCCCAAGCACAGTACCTCCAGTGACTGTGGCTGATGTCTATCGTATGTTTCTTTTTAGATTGTGAGCCCTATGGGGACAGGGATCCATCTTATTTATTTATTTATTTATTTATTTATTATTTTTCTGTGTAAACCACCCTGAGCCAATTTTGGAAGGGCGGTAGAGAAATCAAATTAACAACAACAACAACAACAACCTAACAAGCCTTCCTAAACAACTATCAAAACAGTTCAATCACATTTTACAAGGAGGTGATATTGAACAATGGATAACAACTGGGAAAACTCATCACATAATGAAAGACCCAGCAAAAGGTGCGGTTCCAAATAATTATAGGCTGATAACCTGCCTGCCAACCATGTTCAAATTATTAACTGGAATAATAGCAGGTGAAGTAATGCAACACTTATTAACTAATAAGCAGCTTCCAGTTGAACAGAAAGCAAATTGCCCAAACACCAGAGGCACAACAGAACAGCTGCTGATTGACAAAATGATTTTAGAAAACTGCAAGAGAAGAAAAACCAATCTAAGTGTTGCATGGATTGACTACAAGAAGGCCTTTGACTCATTGCCTCACACATTGATACTAAAATGTTTAGAAACTACTGGTGTCAGCAAAAACATTCAGATATTTATTAAAAAAGCAATGAGCATGTGGAGTACACAGTTAACAATCAATGGCAAGACACTTGGACAGGTTAGCATTAGAAGAGGTATTTTCCAAGGGGACTCACTATCCCCTCTGTTGTTTGTAATCGCCATGACTCCACTTTCAGAAATACTAAACAAAACAGGCCTCGCATACCAAACATCTAAAACATCAAGTAAAATCAACCATTCTGCTGTACATGGACTATCTGAAGTTGTATGGAAAGTCCCAGTCAGAAATCGAATCACTGATAAACACTGTCCATATATTCAGTAGCGATATAGCAATGGAGTTTGGACTAGACAAGTGTGTTGCATTAATAATGAACAGAGGGAAAATAAGAAAAACAGAAGGAATACAACTGCCCAATGGAAGCAATATTGAGAACCTGGAAGAGAAAGAACATTACAAATACTTGGGCATTCTCCAGGCTGATAACATCACACACACTGAAGTTAAAAGAAAAATTGGAAATGAATATATCAGGAGAGTTAGAAAAATCCTAAAGTCCAAACTCAATGGCGGGAACACCATACAAGCCATAAACACCTGGGCTATAACTGTTATCAGATACACTGCAGGAATAATAGACTGGACCCAGGCAGAGCTAGAGGCACTAGATCACAAGACCAGGAAAATAGTGACCATCAATCATGCTCTGCACCCCCGCAGTGATGTAGATAGACTATACCTCCCTCTCAGCTCAGGTGGAAGAGGAATGCTGCAAGTCCATCAAACAGTAGAGGAGGAGAAAAGAGGCCTTGAAGAATATATCAAGGACAGTGAAGAAGATGCACTTAAAATGGTCAATAACAAGAAACTATTCAACACCAATGAAACAAAGCAGGCCTACAAGAAAGAACAAGTCAAGAACCGAGCAGGAAAATGGAGAAATAAGCCCCTGCATGGTCAATATTTGCACAATATAAGTGGAAAATCAGACATCACCAAGACCTGGCAATGGCTTAAGAATGGCAACTTGAAGAAAGAAACAGAGGGTTTAATACTGGCTGCACAAGAACAGGCACTAAGAACAAATGCAATAAGAGCAAAAGTCGAAAAATCAACAACAAACAGCAAGTGCCGCCTTTGTAAAGAAGCAGATGAAACAGTGGACCACCCAATCAGCTGTTGTCAAAAGTTTGCACAGACTGACTACAAACAAAGGCATGACAAGGTAGCAGGGATGATACACTGGAACATCTGCAAAAAATACAAGCTACCTGTAGCCAAAAATTGGTGGGACCATAAGATTGAAAAAGTTGCAGGAAACGAAGATGGGAAAATATTATGGGACTTCTGACTACTAACAGACAAACATCTGCCACACAATACACCAGATATAACTGTAGCCGAGAAGAAAGAAGAACAAGTTAAAATAATCGACATAGCAAGATAGCAGAATAGAAGAAAAAGAAATAGAAAAAAATCACAAAATACAAAGATTTACAAATTGAAATTGAAAGGCTGTGTCAGAAGAAGACCAAAATAATCCCAGTGGTAATTGGCACCCTAGGGGCAATTCCAAAACAACTTGAAGAGCACCTCAGCACCATAGAGGCCACAGAAATCACCATCGGCCATTTACAAAAAGCAACTGTACTGGGAATAGCCTATATTCTGCGACGATATCTATAACAACAACAAGAACACTGATAATAAAATTCAGCCATCCCAGGTCCTTGGGAAGGACTCAATGTCTGGATAAAACAAACCAGTAAATAACACCTATCCTGTGTAAACAATAATAATAATATTTTGGTGATAGATATCAATCTTTTTCACCATCTGGACCTGGCAATCCTATGTTCACACCACGAGGACACGATATCTGATGTCCAATCTGAGATATTTCACAGGCCTACAAAATCATAACCATGGAAACACAATTTGGTTAGGCTGCTGCCAACAGCAAAAACTGGGGATTAGTCTTACAGCAATGTTTAAGAATAATTTGGTAACATGTGCTTCTGAGCATATGGTGAATGTTATTATTACCTTAGCAGGCAACTGCTACAATCAGCACAATTAGTCCCAGAGTCCACACTCCAGAGACCAACACAGAAATGAATTCAGAGGCAATGGAAATAAATAATATACTGTTAAACAATAATATTTATTAGACCTACACACTGCACAAATGGATGAAGTCTGATCCAACTGGAGGCAAAAGAAAAATTGTCAGGAGGTCCAACATGGGACTCTCCCTATGATTGGGATCATGGTCGGGGTTGGAAAACAGCTGAAAACTTACTGACAATATGTCGGATATCACGCCAACATATTATTTGATATAGAGAATCCCCCAACCTTTCCCCTGCTTTCCCCCTGTGCTCTCCGCTCCTTACTCTGTGGGGGTTAGGGGCAGCAAGCACAATGCCCTCCTCTTTGCTCCCTCCCTTGAATGCAAGTAACGGCAGCCATATTTCCTTCTCGCACCTCATATTTTTAAATGCTCATTTCCCCCCTTCAAACTGGAAAGCTTTAAAACCTAGCACAATGAAAAACAATCAACAAGATGCCATGAAAATCTAGGAAAATATGTATATAATGTATCTGTAAAAGAATACCATCACCACACTGGTGTTGGGAAAAGGTTACAATGAAATCTGATAATAATGTGAGAATATAATTCAATGGCCTGATCTGCAAGAGTCCTAGATTATATACATATGCATGTTTCTTTGTGCTCAAAAGGACAATACAATTCATTTCAGAAATGAATCCTTGTAGTTATCCCTCATACCCTATAATATGACACCATTTGTTTTGTTTGTTTTTTAAGGGGCTGTTTCTAGGAATAGGATTATTTCTTCCATCATGCAGCTTCCTAGAACTCTTCACAAATATCAATGTGTTAAAAAAATGGCCTTATGAACTAGGTCAAAGCCACAATTTAATCTCCACCCCATGGCTCTGAAGCCTCACCCAAACTCCTTTTAATTGGATCCCATCTCTTGGGCCTTCCTGCTGCTGGAAAATATGTCTATCATTCCTGAACTCCATACTCTTCTGACACATTCTCATCCATCACTGCTTGACTGCTTAAGGCTGTGGTTCTTTATAGCCCATCAATTCTCAGTTACCCAATCACTTTGGCCCCCTTGGGTTTTAACTCTTTTACTCCACATAAAAAATGCATCACATCACAGAAGACTATGGTTAAGTTCAATCCAGCTACCATAGCAGCTCATATACATACTTCTTTTAAACATCTCTCACTCTGTAGAATCACATCAGTTAAGGCAGAGTATTCTTTGGACTTTTTAGTGATCACATGTACATATAAACTGAGAAAAGCAGAATAGTTTAAGAGTGTCTCCTATGTATTACCTGTTAAGGCCTTTAATGCCTCATAATTCCTTCAGTGTGCAGGATAGGTCAGTGTGCAGGATAGACAAGCAAAAAGATATGAAGCTAAGGAATTTGTGGCTTTGATATCCCTTTCCAGTATGTAAATACATTTAATTTATAGCATTAACCATACAGTGTGTAGAACCTATGTATTCTGTACTCCTAAGGCACAACTGGATGCAGTCTACACATGAGAGAAGGAAAAGCAGCAGCTAGTTTAAATGATGCCCCTTAGTGTTATTCAGCATGAAGTTGAGCCCAGAATACTCTTTCAATTGCCTACAAACATTAAAATAATTTTTAAAACCCCACAATGTTAAGGTACAGGAGAACCTCATTATCTGCGGATTCATCATCCGCTGATTTCCGTATCCACGGAAATGACACCTGATCTTGGCATACGTTGGGCGGTGGGGGGACACACATAAACCTCACATATACATGGGTTGAGGGTGCCTGGAAATGACCACAGAGGTTGTTTCTGGCCACCATTTTGTTTCTTGGAGCCACAAAACGGCTCCATTCAAGGGAAAAAAACAGGAAAAAGGGCAATTTTCGGCCAATTTGAGGATATTCCAGGGCACAGCGTGACTTGGGGAAAGCAGCAAAGCATGGTAAGAAGCTCTCTCTCACAAACACATTTCCCCCCCAAACTTGGCCAATTTCAAGCCTTTTTTTTTGCAAATTTTGAGTGTGATGCCATTGCCCTAATGCCTCGATATTCGCGATTCAGTATCTGCGGCTGCTGCCAGGAATGGAACCCCTGCAAATATCGAGGTCCTCCTGTGTTTACAACAAAACAATATTATAACATATATATATATATATATATATATATATATATATATATATATATATATATATATTCTATGATATTCAATAAACTGGGCCACCGCACATCCAGTGCCCTACGTCTACGCACACACACACACTTTACACCACTCAGCACAAATATCTCTATATACTCAATAAAGATGAAAGGGAGAGAGAAATTGTATCCCCTAGTTACCATCAAAACACTCAAGTAATGGTACCCAGATGCCATTACCACACAATCATATTAGTTCCTTATGTTCTACAATATTTGTTTTTTTGCTACCAGCTATGCTAATTATTACAGGGAATTTTTACAGATTTCCAGTGCCAGCAGCCGCCAAATGGCAAGGAAAAAATTGCCACACATCTATACCCAATCAGAAATCTGGGAGAGATGTTGAGGATTACAGTTTTCCTTGCAACTTGAAAGACATTACAGATTACTAGTTTACCACATAGTTACATTCAACAATTTACCAATTGTTTACCAATTGTTATGGGCATTCACACTTATGTTGCGGTGTATTCTGTACTTCCATTAAAGCACCAAAGCTGAAGTAGAAAAAGAAGTGGAGATTCATATATTTTGATTTGGGGGATGGGAATTTCCACAGTATTCCTAATGTGTAATCAGGGAGTTTTTTAGGCACCAGTGGTGGTGCCAAGCTGCAGGGGTCCAGGAGCATGGTTGTTCTTCCTCCTAGTGCTTCAACCTTCCAGTGCACCCCACCCCCCTGGTGTGTTCCCCTGCCACTGAGCTTCAGGGTTGTGGCAGTGCAGGGCCAGATTAAGGTCAATTGATGCCCTAAGCACAGCCCAACAATGGTGCCCCCCCCCTGGCCCCCTCCATTGCTTAACTGACAAGACATTAAAACTCAAACAAATTATTTACTTATACGTTAATATTTATTTAAATTTTTAAAAGTTTTCTTCTAGATTTTTTGAAGGAAAACAGAACAGTTCCACTGCCTATAATTTCTTATAAATATCCGCAACAGAAGGAATGATTGAGAAAAATATTTCATCTTCAAGGTCAGACATCATAACATACGGCCATCTTTTATGTGAAGTTTTATCAATATCACTCTTTACAGTAATCTTTTGCAAATCAATGACTTTTAACTTCAGATACATAGTTTAGTCGTTTCTTGAAACTTTAGTCACTCACCGAGCCAAAGAAAATATTTTTTTAACAATGCAGAGTAAAGTTGAACATTGCAGATAAAAACAATTACAAAAAATCGACTAAAGTTGAGTGTGGTAGTGAAATGCAAGGTGGCAAAATAAATGCAAGGTGACAATAAGGGAGGCAAAAAGAAGAGTTTGAGGAACATTTAACTAAAAGTATCAAGGGGAATAATAAAAACTTCTTTAAATACATCAGAAGCAGGAAACCTGCCAGGGAGGCAGTTGGACCATTAGACAATGAGGGAGTGAAAGGGATTATTGAGGAGGATATGGAGGTTGCAGAGAAGCTAAATGAGTTCTTTGTGTCCATCTTCATGGCAGAGAATACAGAGCATATACCTGTTCCTGAACCAGACTTTTCCTGGGATTATTAAGGGATTATTAAGGAGGATAGGGAGGTTGCAGAGAAGCTAAATGAGTTCTTTCTTTCCATCTTCATGGCAGAGAATACAGAGCATATACCTGTTCCTGAACTAGACTAAAGAACTGAGTCAGATAGAAGTGACAAGAGATGATGTTCTAAACTGTTTGGAAAAATGGAAAACTAACAAATCGCCAGGGCCGGATGGCATCCATCCAAGAGTCCTCAAAGAACTCAAATGTGAAATTGCCAACCTCCTTGCTAAAATATATAACTTATCCCTGCAATCAGGCTCTGTACTAGAGGACTGGAAGGTAGCAAATGTAACACCTTTCAAAAAGGGATCTAAGGGCGATCCAGGAAACTACAGGCTGGTTAGCTTAATGGCCGTTCCAGGCAAATTGATGGAAAGGATCCTCAAGGATAAAATTGTAAAGCACATAGAACAACAGGCCCTGCTGGGGGAGAAGCAGCATGGCTTCTGCAAAGGGAAATCTTGCCTCACCAACTTTTTGGACTTCTTTGAGAGTGTCAACAAGTGTGTGGATCAAGGTGATCCAGTTGACATAGTATACCTGCAGCTTTCAACAAAGTTCCTCATCAAAGTCTCCTGAGGGAACTTAGCAGTCATGGGATAAAGGGACAAGTACGTCTGTGGATTGCAAACTGGTTGAAAGTCAGGAAACAGAGGGTAGGGATAAATGGAGAGTTTTCACAATGGAGGGCAGTAAGAAGTGGGGTCCCCAGGGATCTGTACTGGGACCGGTGCTTTTTAATTTATTCATAAATAATCTAGAAGCAGGAGTAAGCAGTGAGGTGGCCAAATTTGCATATGATACCACACTCTTTCGGGTAGTGAAATCCAAAACGGATTGTGGAGAACTCCAAAAGGATCTCTCCAAACTAGGGGAGTGGGTGACCAAACGGCAAATGCGCTTCAATGTTGGCAAGTGTAAAGTGATGCACATTGGGACGAAATACCCCAAATTCGCTGATGGGATCTGAGCTGTCTGTGACTGACCAGGAGAGGGATCTTGGGGTCATGGTGGACAGCTTATTGAAAGTGTAGACTCCATGTGCAGCAGCTGTGAAAAAAGCCAATTCCATGCTAGCAATCATTAGGAAGGCTGCTGCTGTGGCTGGGGGCTCTACTGCTATATAGGGCAAGCTGACCCAAGGGCCTGGGGGAAGAAGAAAGAATGAACAGCTTGGGTGGGGCACTGACTGTGCTGTCTTTGCCTCTGCCCCACCTTTCCTCAGGTTTGTAGGATCTCCTTGGGCTGTGGCTGCTGCTGTGGCTGGGGGCTCTACTGCTATATAGGTCATGCTGGCCCAAGGGTGCAAGCCTCTTGGCGCGAGCAGAAGGACGAGAGCATGGGGCGAGCTGCCTGGGGCCCAGAAGATCTTTCTCCTTCTGCCCAGAAGATCCTTCTTCCTGCAATCAAGAAGCCAGCAAAAGATTGCACAAGTCTGGTTCTGGTTTTTATTAAGCCAAGAAGCTGTGGTGGGTTAGTCTGGGGAGATGTGTCTAGGAGAGTGAAAAAGTGGGGATGGAGTGGGGGCAGCAATATCACAGGTAGCAGGCAGAGGGAGGTATGGCGGTGGGAGTTGGGCAGGCCGTTACAGGGGGAAATGGTCCAGGCAATTGAGGCCTGTTCCTTTTTCCGGCCCTTCTCCCAACCCTCTGACCCCAGGGAGCTCTGAGAACACTCCCTTGAGGATTAGGGTGCTGCTGCTGAATGCCAGGTCAGTTAATGCAAAAACATCTCTCATCCACGATTTGATTGTGGATGAGCGTGCTGACCTGGTATGTGTGACGGAGACCTGGTTGGATGTGCTGGGCGGGGTTGGTCTCTCTCAGCTCTGTCCTCCAGGTTTCCAGATCGTGCAGCAGCCCCGCCTCGAGGGTCGGGCAGGAGGCGTTGGAGTCATCTTTCGAGAGACCCTCCCCGTTTCCAGGTATCCGGTCAGGCAATCTCAGAATTTTGAGTGTTTGTCTTTGAGGGTGGGCCTCCGAGATAGGCTGGGGATTCTGCTGGTGTACCGACCACCCCACTGCACTTCAGTCTCCCTTCCTGAGCTGGCGGGGGTGGTCTCGGAGGTGGCCTTGGGTTCCCCCAGGCTTATTGTTTTGGGGGATTTCAATGTCCATGCTGAGGCCCCCCTAGTAGGTGCGGCTCAGGATTTCATGGCCTCCATGGCAACCATGGGCCTGTCTCAATTGGTATCGGGCCCTACCCACGTGGCGAGACACACTCTGGGTCTGGTTTTTGCCGACCGGGAAATAAATGATCTGGAGGTGGGGGAATTTGAGACCACTCCCTTGTCATGGACAGATCATCATCTGGTGGGGTTTAGTTTGACTGCTCCGTCTGCCCTCTGCAGGGGTGGTGGGCCGATTAGGATGGTCCGCCCTCGGAGGCTTATGGATCCGCTTGGATTCCAGACGGCCCTCGGGGAGTTTCCAGTGTTCAGAGCTGGTGACCCTGTCGAGGCCCTGGTTGATCTCTGGAATGGAGAGATGGCCCGGGTTGTTGACACCGTTGCTCCTAAACGCCCTCTCCGGCTTGGTGGAGCCCGATCTGCTCCTTGGTTTTCCTCGGAGCTTAGGGTGATGAAGCAACTCGGGCGATGGCTGGAACGACGCTGGAGGAAGAGTCGTCATGAATCCGACCGAATACGGGCTAGAGCCCATTTTAGGGACTATGCCGTGGCGGTGGGGGTGGTGAAGAAATGCTTTTTCTCCGCCTCCATTGCATCTGCTCAGTGCAGACAAACAGAGCTGTTTCGTGTAGTAAAAACCTTGCTCCACACAATGGGGGAGGAGTCATCTACAGCTCTTTGTGATCAGTTTGCCTGTCACTTTGCAGATAAAGTCGCTTGCATCCGTGCTGACCTGGACTCCAGAGTTTTGGCAGTTCTGGCAGACGTGCCTCTGGTCCCATCTGGTCCTGTTGTGTTGGATTCTTTTCAGTTGGTGCAGCCTGAGGATGTGGACAAGATCCTGGACAGTGTGTGGGTGACTTTGTGCACTCTTGACCCTTGCCCTTCATGGCTAATAAAAGCTGCCAGGGAAGGGACAGGCAGATGGCTGGAGGTGATCGTTAATGCTTCATTAAGGGAGGGCAGGATGCCATCGTGCCTCAAGGAGGCGGTGGTAAGACCACTATTAAAAAAGCCCTCCCTTGATCCCTCCAACCTGGATAACTATAGACCTGTGTCTAACCTTCCCTTTTTGGGCAAGGTGATGGAGCGTGTGGTGGCGTCCCAGCTGCAGAGGGTCTTGGATGATATGGATTATCTGGACCCTTTTCAATCTGGCTTCCGCCCCGGGTATGGGACTGCCTTGGTTGCTCTATTGGATGACCTACGCCAGGAACTAGACAGGGGGAGTGCGTCCCTGTTGGTTCTGCTGGACCTCTCGGCGGCGTTCGATACCATCAACCATGGTATCCTTCTGGGCCGCCTCTCGAGTATAGGAATCGGAGGCACTGCGTTGCAGTGGTTCCGGTCCTTTCTTGGGGGGAGGGTCCAGAAGGTGGTGCTGGGGGACTACTGCTCGGCCCCGTGGCCGTTGGCCTGTGGGGTCCCACAGGGATCGGTCTTGTCCCCCATGCTGTTTAACATCTAAATGAAGCCGCTGGGAGAGGTCATCCGGGGACTTGGACTGAGTTGTCAGCAATATGCAGATGACACTCAGCAATATCTCTCCTTGTCATCTGATCCTAGGGAGGCGGTGGATGTCCTGAATTGGGGGCTGGAGGCTGTGATGGGTTGGATGTGGGCTAATAAACTGAAATTGAATCCGGATAAGACGGAGGTACTGTTGGTCAGTAGGAGAGCCAATTGGGATGAGGAGATTTTACCGGTTCTGGATGGGGTTGCACTCCCCTTGAAGGAACAAGTACGTAGCTTGGGGGTACTAATGGACCCGGCTCTGCTTTTGGAAGCTCAGGTGGAGGTGTTGGCCAAGGGTGCCTTTGCACGGCTTCGGCTAGTGCGCCAGCTGCATCCCTTTCTCGAGAAGGCAGATCTGGCCACGGTTACCCATGCCTTAGTCACGTTGCGGCTGGATTACTGTAACGCGCTCTACGTGGGGCTGCCCTTGAAGAATATCTGGAAACTGCAGCTAGTGCAAAATGTGGCAGCGAGAGTTTTATCCGGAGCTGCCCATTGGGAGCACATCACCCCCATTCTGAAAGAGTTGCACTGGCTGCTGTTTCGTTTCCGGGTCCAATTCAAGGTGCTGGTTTTGACCTTTAAAGCCCTTAATGGTTTGGGCCCGGGGTATTTGAGGGACCGCCTGCTCCCAAGGGTTGCTGCCCGCTTGACGAGGACATCTGAGGGGTCCCTGCTCCGGGTGCCGACAATGAGAGAGGCCCGGCTGTTGTGCACTCGGGACAGGGCCTTCTCTGTTGCTGCTCCCAGACTTTGGAATGCTCTCCCAGTGGCCATTCGCTCCTCGGACTCCATCACGGCTTTTAGAAAGCTTGTTAAAACTTGGCTTTTTACCCAGGCTTTTACATAATCGTTTTTACTGCTGCTTCTGTGTGTTTTTACTTGTATTGTTTTTATGCCTGTTTTTTATATGTTTTTATATTTTTTAGCTTGATGTTTTTATTGCCTTTTTATTGTGTGTTTTTAACTTTTGTAAACCGCCTTGGGGTTGTCTTTTAACGAAAGGCGGTATAGAAATGCAACAATAAATAAAATATAAAATAAATTGAAAATAAAATGGCTAATATTATAATGCCCTTATAGAAAACTATGGTGCGGCCACACCTGGAGTACTGTGTACAATTCTGGCCAGCACATCTAAAAAAGGACATTGTAGGACTGGAAAAGGTGCAGAAGAGGGCAACCAAGATGATCAGGTGCCTAGATCACCTTCTTTATGAGGCAAGGCTACAACACCTGGGGCTTTTTACTTTAGAAAAAAGACGACCGCGGGGAGACATGCTAGAGCAGTCTTTCTCAATGTTTTTGGAGCCATGGACTATTACATCCTTTGTGCACAGTTCCCAGGACCAGCAGTTAGTAAAAGGGTCACCCCCCTCGCCCCTACCCCCAGGCACTCCCCAAAACAATTTCAAGCTGGGGGCTCTCCAGAGCTCATATCTAGGCAGGCAGCCCTTGCTGCTGGGACAACACACATTTAGCTTCCTCGAAATGAACGTTATCCCAGCAGTGAGGGCTGCCTGCCTAGAAATGAGCTTCGGACAGCTCCCAACAGCGGTGGCCCTCATCAGCTCGAAATTGTTCAGTGGGGGGATTAATTCCTCATGGACCAGCACGGACCGGCACTGAACTCCTCACGGACCGGCACCAGTACACGGACCGGTGGTAGAGAAACACTGTGATAGAGGTCTATGAAATCATGCATGGAGTGTACAAAGTTTATAGAGAGAAATTCTTCTCCCTCTCCCATAACACTAGAACCAGGGGTCATCCCATGAAATTGATTGCCAGGAAATCTAGGACCAAGAAATGGAAGTACTTTCCCACACAACGCATAATGAGAGCCAGAGTGGTGTAGTGGTTAGAGTGCTGGACTAGGCCCAGGGAGACCCGAGTTCAAATCCCCATTCAGCCATGAAACTAGCTGGGTGACTCTGGGCCTGTCACTTCTCTCTCAGCCTAACCTACTTCACAGGGTTGTTGTGAAAGAGAAACTCAAGTACGTAGTACACCACTCTGGGCTCCTTGGAGGAAGAGCAGGATATAAATGTAAAATAAATAATAATAATAATAATAATCAACTTATGGAATTCTTTGCCACAAGATGTGGTGACAGCCAATAACCTGGATGGCTTTAAGAGGGGTTTGGAGAACTTCATGGAGGAGAGGTCTATCAATGGCTACTAGTCAGAGGGCTGTGGGCCACCTCCAGCCTCAAAGGCAGGATGCCTCTGAGTTCCAGTTGCAGGGGAGTAACAGCAGGAGAGAGGGCATGCCCTCAACAACTGCCTGTGGCTCCCAGCGGCATCTGGTGGGCCACTGTGTGAAACAGGATGCTGGACTAGATGGGCCTTGGGCCTGATCCAGCAGGGCTGTTCTTATGTTCAGTGAAAGAGTTAAAGGCATGATAGGTAGGGGGGAACTCTGTGGTGCCCCCCTTCCCTTGATGCCCTAAGCACATCCTTGTTTTGCCTTTTGGTTAATCCAGGGCTGTGGCAGTGGATCAGAATATACCCAGAATGGTCCTATTTGTGGATGGGGTGGTGAGCAATGGTGGCATGAGAGACTTATAGTCTCTCCTCTGGGGTCTTGGAAATTGGTCATAGACTATTAGCTAGCTCCTGACTTGATTGATCCCTGACACCAGTCCTGTTAGGAACTCAGCAAATACTAATTATTATAATTCTGCAAATGGCTGTTGCATACAACTTCTAGTTCTTTTAGACAGAAACCTAGTTAAATGATAAATCACAGTGTTCTGTATGTGTGCATGGGTCTCTGGATGTGTGTGTTTTGGGAATCATTCTTTGTCTTACAATTATTATGCATAAGCCAGCCTTAAGATTATTTCATAAAGTCAAAGATTTGCCTACTAGGGCTGTTCATGATCACAAATTTCAGATTAGATTGGGTCCTTTGGATGTCAGTTTTGGGTCCTTTGGACCCTTCAAAATGTTGAGTTTGGGTTCAGAGCATTTTTTTAATTGAATCTATGGGGAAAATCTATGGGGAAAATATTTTTTTAATATCACCAAAAAGAAAGAAAATGAATAGAAAGGCTGCTCTGAAACTTGGCATAGAAGTAGATAAGGATGATTGGACTCTGTGAATTTAATTACAAATGAATCCAACCATCCATTGTTTTTAAATTATTTTTTTAATGTGAACCAGAAATTGTACTCACAGAGAATCATGGAAGAAAAGTTCTGTCACATTTGAGAACCTCAGGGAAAGTGATGTAACATTTGAAAATCTTCCGCTTAATTTTTAAAATTGTGAGTAAAATAACCAGTTAAAAACTTTTTTAAAACTAAGATATAAATGCATGGGCAGACAAACAAGCAGGTGGGTGGACAGACAGATGCCAGAAGATGGCTTCCCCCCACCCCACCACCATTTAGAACTCTGAGAAGGCTTCCCTAGTTCAGGTTCAGATTATTTCTGATGTCCACTGAAATGGCCCAGATGGGACCATGTCCAACCATCCAATCTTGCAGACGTCTACTACCTATTATATTAAAATCACAGTACTACAATGTACCAATTCTATTACATAACCTCAAAGAAGAACAAGTGATGAAGCTCTCCTCTTTACACTAGGGCTTCCAAGAAATTGAGGATCAAGACACTTCAAAGGTGTCATTTATGTTTATGGCAGTAGTTTCTACCACTAAGATTAGTATCTTTATGATTCATTCAACATTCAGCAAAGGTCAAGAAAGAATAACAATTCCAAAAGGATACCTAATACTATAAAAAGTGCTTTCCATATCTCAAGAGATATGTTGTAATGTTTTACTGCTCTGCTGCTATACCTTGCCATATGTATAAGTTTATACAAGCTATTTCAAAACCTCCAAAATGGAATGTTCGATATAAAATATATCACTCCCAAAGAGAAAAACTAGGACATGTATAGCACCGTGGGTTAAATTTGTAACTCACATGAAAATGGAAGTTCATTGAAAAGTGGTGTGTAAACGTTAGCTGGAGTTCATAAAATTTTAGATTTCAGCAGGCCTGTCTTCCCATGCTGGTTCATACATTATCAGTGGGAGCTACCTTCAACATTACCAGAAGGAGTCATGCTGTTACTGCTAACATTTGAAGCAAGCTAACCACATGGACTGAGTAGACAATGCAGTTACTTCCCACAGAGACACCCAGCAGCAGCTGTACAAGTCTATCAGTTTTGAGGCACAATAGAGATTTGAACGCATGTGCTCTAAGTCCAATATTCACTGTATCACCCCGACTCATAAGTTGTCGTATTCTTTCCCCAGCAACATAGATCCACACATTTGAGCAGGTGCTGACATGTTGGGCCATGTCACACATTGGCAGCTGATTCAGTCTGGTGGCGATTCAGCCTGACTTAGCCACTGAAATATTGGCCACATCTGCACATAACGTGGAACTGTTGGTCCCATGGACCTGCAGCCCTACTCTCTCCACCCCCCACTCCTGTCCACATTCAAACATAATGGACAGGAGACTCTCTGCCCTCAGGGAGACTGCAGAGAAGAAGGGGAACTGGCTGTGTAGATTTTCTTCTGGACTGAAGGACAGCCACGGAAGCCAATTGCAGCCAGAGCAAGGGAGGAGCTTCCTCCCTGAACTCCAGTTGCAGCACAGTGGGACTGCAATGCAGCGTTCAGATATAATGCTGGGACCATCAAGCCACAGGTAGGAACAGCAAAACCCACTACAAACCAAAGGTTCAAATCAGAGTCTCGGAAGGGAAACCTTGGGTCTTTGGGGTCTAACCATGGCTGCATCCATTTGACCTCAGGCCCCTTCAACTCCAGTGTCAACCTCAGGCCCCTTCAGTTCCAGTTTTGTGTTATGTGCAAATGGGTCAATTGATTCCGAATGGAACCATGTGGGTTCCTCCCTTAATCTTAGTACCCTTTCCCAAATCTGGTAGGTAGTTACCAGTCATAGGTCAGAGACAGACTCGCTGTATTTTTATTTTTAGCCATGTGTGGTGAAGTAGCAGTGTCTTCTGTGGTGCAGGGAAAGACTATGATTCTCAGGAAGCTCTGCACTTTGCAAGGACTGCAGAAAGAGAAATGAATATAATCTCTTCGGGGAATCATTTTAGAATGATGCCATGGAAAATGGTGCTTCTTTGCTGCAATGGATAAAAATAGAACTAGCCTGTCTCCTGCCTGTGCCCAGTAAGTACCTATACGAGTTAGAGTAGGATGGCAAGGTAAGGCGAGGAGCTGAAGTTTCAACTCCAGATGGAAAATTTGGCTGAAGTGAAGCAAGATCTCCCCTCAAAGCACCAAATAATTTGTGGGACCCCTGAAGCACTGAGGTGCCCCACAAACCAAAGTGGAGCTAATTTTCACAGACCCACTTTGATACAAATTAGGTGCAAGAAGAGTCAAGCTTTAGAAGATGCCATGGGCATCCACAGGACTTTTTCCAGGGGTGGGGGAGAGCAAAGACTGCAATCCTTTACCTGCTTACATGGGAATAAGCCCCATTGTATTCAATGGGACTGCCTCAATCCAGTGGGGGGACTATCCCTCTGCCCCTCCCCCACAGATGCCCATTGAAGAGACTCAGAGAGCTGAATAACGTTTTAGAGATTGATAGAATTGCTTCAGTGCCCCCTATTATCAAAGAAGCACATCAGGTGTGGATGTGCTTCTGCTTGCTTGGGTCCTACAGGTTCCTGTGGTTGCTGGAGACTAGAGTCCATGCAGCTAGCTTCTGGCAGACAGTGTTTGAGTGAACCTAGGAAAAAGATATCTGACTTACTTCAGGGCACACTACCACACTGAAGCAGGAAATCACTGTCTGGAGAAGGTCAAAAATGAGACATATTCAGAGTATTTGAAAATGAGAAGCAGGGGAGGGGAAGGACAGAATGAAACCAATTTTGATAAAGTTATATATATTAAGCTTTCAAAGCAGTGCCTTTGTGCAGAGGAGATTTGAAAACAAAAGGAAATAGGAATAATAGGAAGGAGAGTGCATCCATCAGCTTTTTGCTTCGTTTCTGTTCTTTCTTCCCCTCCCCCACAACATCCTGGAAATCTATTCTCACATAAAGAAATTGACATGTGGCACATGACCACATAACTTGGGAAAGTCCAAAGCACAGCTGTGGAGCACACCTATAATCTCTTCACACAAATACCCAAAACTTAAGAAGATCTTCCACAGATGTTGATGAGACAGTACACTCACCTTTCTCATTTCCTTCCCCGTCTGTTTTATAAGCTGAGGTGTAAATCAGAAAGACAGGTAGTGAACGTAGGCTTTAGAATAGTTTCCAGATTCCCTTTGAACAAAAATTCACACAGTCCGAGTGTAACAGCATCTTTCTGAATGCCACCAATCAACTGAAAAGTGCATTTGAGCACCTTACTGCCTGAAAAATGTGTTGCTACAACATTTTGCTGAAAGTCATTCATTAAAGATGTGGGCTTTTGTATTAGTTAATTCGGAATGCTTTGCAGGAGCCAAGATGATGGAAGCAGCCATGATTGAGACTCAGGCTGTGAGTCTGTAGATGCTTGGGAGAAAGCCTTGCTGAACTCAGTGGGTCCTGCTTTTGAGTACATACATCACGATCGGTGTCTAGACCAGCACTTCTGGTATTTCATTTCATTCATATATCATACGGCCCCACAGCTAGTCTTCATATGTTTTGTGTGTGTGTAGGGGAGGTCCATACATAATTTGCATAACTGTGCCAGTGCATTCATAACTCATAAGCAGATATTTGGTTGAAAGTTCCAATAATAATACAAGCATGGAATTTATTATTATTATTATTATTATTATTATTATTATTATTATTTTACATTTTATATCCTGCTCTTCCTCCAAGGAGCCCAGAGCGGTGTACCAAATACTTAGGCTTTTCCTCACAACAACCCTGTGAAGTAGGTTAGACTGAGAGAGAAGTGACTGGCCCAGAGTCACCTCATAAGTGGTGTGGGTGCATCACACTTCACACAGGTTGGGTTGTGCACAAACCCATGACTCCTTTGCTCAATGCATAGAAAGCCTACATACCAGACTCCCATTCAGACATTATAAACCACTATAAACCAGTTATAAAATTGGAAAAGTCCCAGAAGTCTCACCTGGCACATTAATAATTGCTTTCTCTCAATGCGCCACTCAAGCTTGCAGCCCTTGTCTGAAGAGGGGAAGGCTGTAAGTGTGATGGAGGGTTCTTTCATGATGGGGTAGCTCCTGTGCTTGAGTCTCCCAATCATGGAAGCATCTGCCATCATGCTTACACCCTTTTCCTCTTATTGGGAGAAAGCAATGATTGACGCGCTGGGCAGGATTCCGACATTTTCCAGAGGCTGTACTCAAGTACATTCTTTGATTTATAACACTTATGGAGCTCAGATGACTGTGTAAACCAGCAGTTTGTCCCATTGATTTCAATGAGCATTGCAATGGCCAAACAGGTCCAAATTGTAGCCTCGGAGAAGTGATGGTAAACAAGGAACAAAATAGCTCCTTGAACAGGATTTTTGTGGAAGTTGCTATGAAAATGAACTTCTCTTTTCTTATTCTTCCCTTCCCTGCCGCCAGGTCCTCCATCTTTTCCATTTGGAATTTCTGGAACTGATACTAATAAAGAAAACTGATACCAATAAAGATGGGGTGAGCTGGGTGTCACAATCCACATCATGAACGTTATTAAATTCAGCCGTGGAAGAGGAGCTCAACAGCACAGTTAATGAAATGTGCAGATGATGCTAAGTTAAGAGGTGTTACAGACACCAGTGAAGACAGGAAAGTAGTCCCCAAAGGCTTTGGAATGCAAGAGACATAGGCCATGGGCCACTTCATTCACAAATAATGCATTCTAATTCGCTCAAGAAATAAGACAGATTTTTCACCATGAAAAAGAGAAAATCTAGTAAAGCAAGTAATAGTGTTTAGAAGAATCAGATAAAGGCATTGATCATTAAATAAGGACCAGCAATGTATAGGAATCACAGGGGAATACAAAAATTTGATAAATAAACCTATGCATCACATCACAGAGAATGGAAACATATTTGTTACTGGTTGGAAAGTGGATGTGAGCCCCAAACGCTTTACACTATTCCAGAGCAGTACAGCTTAAGGCACTGAGGCTTGAGGTATTGCTGCCCAATGGCCAAATCATCCTTTGGTGATCAAGAGCACCTGCAGATTTGCAAACTCCTCCCCTCTTTCAAGCAAATTTTCACCTTCCATTTATGGTCAGAGCTAATGACAGTTAGAGTTAAACTGCATTGACACTTTTGCTTACTACAGTTCACCCAAACTATGCCATTTGCAAATGTACTTCAAAACAGTTTAAATTTGTCATCTGGTGCAAATTATAATTAGGGTGGGGGGAGTCAAAGCAGACATAACACTAACATGGGATGAAAGTGGACAGGAGGGTGGAAATTCATGTTCAAGATAAACTTGGAGGGAAAAGAGTATAAGCTTTTCCAAATGCCATGCCATGGTTCGGGGAGCAGGTCATGGCCCGAGTTCAGATGTAACATAAAATGTCCCTTCACCTCTGGTTTTGCTTGCCAAACATCCAAATGCAGTGAACTTCCGTTAAAGACAAAAACGGACCCATGGTTTCCCTCCCCCGATTCTTCTGCTATCACCGCAGCTTCTCCAGCAAACCTGCCTTGTACCTTGTTTATCCTTAGGTCCTGCTCTTTCTTCACAGTTCTGGGATTTCAATCCCAGACTGCTGGTGAGTGATTTAGCTCTCCAGAGGAATTTACTTTCTCCTAGTGATTTTTCAGCCGTCTTTTACAGCAACTCTTTTCAGTTCTTCTTTCCCACTCCAGCTCTGCAACTCTTTCCAGCTCTGATGGTCTTCATTCTGATCTTCAGTTCTCCAACTTGAACTGTGCTATCTCTGCTGAAGGCAGCCTCCTTATATTCTCTAACTTTCTCCCCATTTTTCCAAACCATCCAATCAACACAACTTAAGTTCCCTCCATTTTTAAAAACATACCAGATAAATCCAATCCCTCTCTTCCTTCCAAAATTTTAATGGTCAAACTCTTCTCCCTCCCAGACCAAACTGTAGAACAGGAGATGTGAACTTTTGACTCCTGCACAGCTTTCTTAACACAGGGCATAAGCAAGGCAATTGCAACATACAATCAGTGAGACCTACCTCAAGAGGGTTAGTGGGGAGAGCAGGCTTAGCCAGCTCTCCCCGCAGACAAGCAGCGAGGCAGCCCTGGGTGGCCAGATCAGCCACTCACACGACTGCCAGCTCTGCTATTGAGCCGGTGGGGGCTGGGGGGATCAGGGGCTGTGTGCCCCCTGGAAGCTCCAGCATGCCCTGTGTGAGTGCACAGTGCATGTTGGAGAGACCCCCGAGCCAGGAGGCTGGGTTGGGAGTCTACTTGTGAGTTGCCGCAGCACAGACCTGTGGCAACACATGATAGAAAAGCCCAGGTTAGCGGAGCGCTTGCTCTGCTAACCTTGGCTATGGGGAAGGGCATTCCAGGGCATTCCAGCGGGTTACCTGCTTTGGTGAGACTGGGCTTGGCTGCAAGCCCGGTGGTTCTCACAGTCATACAAAATCAGGCTAGGCTCCCTTAGCCTGATTTTGTATGACCATGAGAATAGACTCACAATCTTATATACAAAAAGAGGAAGTTTAGGCCTTGTTGGGTTATACACAGGTTATACATTCACTTTACAGACGCTTGAAAGCAAGGGCTGCTATAAGCCCTCATGTATGAAAATGCCTTTATGCAGCACATAATTATTGCAACTTAGCACAGTTATAGTAGAAACACTGTACTGGATATGTTAGCCACTTCTGTTGTATTAGACACCTAACATTTACAGGTTGCTTGTTTACAGAAGGTTTGAATCCCATCTGGAGAGCTTTTAGTTATGGAGAGAGGTGACCTTGTGTTTTATCCAAATGTGATCTCAAACAAATGGTAGAGCATCCTCTGTATCAATGATCAAAGAGCACTTCATTCCACAGCCCATCACAACACACTTCCTAGTTTTCTAATCTGCAGTTCTTGGTCTTATTCCAAGTCCAAATTAATCCATTATAACACACACAATCTTGTGCATTAGTAACATTTTCCTTTGGTAAAAAGAAAAAAGAAAGAAGGAATGGCGGTATTTCATATTACAGCAAGAATTGTGCCTCCTTCATATGGAACTGTGGAAAGTTTGTTATGGGAAGCAATAGAAATTAACACTGTACTTCATTTCTTCGGAAATATGCACAACTGCATGGCCACAGCTTCATAGAAATAAATGTCATACAATAGCCAATAGCAAACAATGGCTTCTGACAGATAGCAGAATAATATAAGTAATGAGTTAACATCCCGTGGGGAACTGACAGAAAACCACATGCCACAATTGTCCCCTACTCCCTCATTGGGCTTATGTTCAGTCAACCCCAGTCACCTCCAAGAGTGCCTTTATGGAGCAGCCTGAGTAATAGGAACCAAGTCAACTTGGTAAGCCATACCATAATACCATGTTTATTTATTTATTATTTCTCTGTGTAATCTGCCCTGAGCCATTTTTAGAATGGCGGAATAGAAATCAAATTATTATTATTATTATTATTATTATTATTATTATTATTATTAAATAATCCCCTGGCAGCCATACACCTGGCAAGCCTGGTAAGCAATAGCCTGGCAAACTCAGCCCTTCACTAGATGAGCTTATCACTTGAGGCTGTCCCAACCCCAAAGCAACCACCATCCAAAAAGCTGCTGCTCCCTGCAAAGCTTCTTTGGGGCCTACTATGTCTTCCAACTGTTGGAGATGAACTTCCAGTGCATTGACCTTTTGCACCAACTGTCCTAATGACCACTAGGGGCATTGGGAGTAGACACAGTGAGTAAGGGTCTCCCTATCTGTCCCTACTCTATGACCCCTGAACTGACTCTGCAGCACTTCCTGTGCTGAGTCACAATCCTTCCTTTTCTCCTAGAGAGCAGATGGAAACATCTCTCTCTCTCCTTTCCTATCCACTATGGAGTCCTTTAGATTAGAGATAGGTCTTTCCTATCTAAGTGTATTTAACCAATAAATATTTAGTGTTTAGTCATACAAGGATCTCCATGTGTTTTCTTTAAATAGCTGCAATATCCAAACCATCCTCTGCTACCTACTCTGTAACTGGAGTCTGTGCTCATTCCTTAGTGCTCTGCAGTTTTACCTATTGTGGGTAAAAATCAACAACCTCTAACACCAACTACCTCACCAGAGACAAGGAAACCCATCTAGTAGACTCCCAAACCTAGCCTGCAAGTTCTCAAGTAATTTGCAACTCTTAAAAGACAAAGAGATCCCACCATCCCTGTAAAACTTAGGCTGGAAACAGAAAAATCATATGGAGTTTAGACCAATCCCACCCCTCCAACCAAAGACCTGGCCTACTCCTATTAAACGTTGTACATATTGTTTCAATGGCCAGATGGTGGTGAGCTTCTGGTCATCTCTTCCTTGTGCATCTGCATGCTGCGTACTATAAATCAAGTCAACAACTTCTTAATTCCAACTAAATCCTGAGCTACATGTGACTTGATCTCAAACCCTGCAAATTTACACACGCCATTCTTCCTAAGAGAAGAAGTCTCTCCTCCTCTGAAAAATCAAAAGGCTTGGCCATCAGGTCATTCCACCACATGCCACGCTGGCCAAACCACTTGAGTGTCACTGTGAGACCAAACCTCAGATCCCAGTCCTTGCAGGTATACTGTGTCCCAGGTTCCAAATAACGGCCAGCTATGAACTTCCTCCATCTGAAGAGAGGAAAACACATGCAATGAATAGAAATAAACCTTTCAGATGCATGCCCTCATCTGGTCAGACTGGACATATGATTTGTAAGCCACAGAATGCCTGTCCTCAGTCCTCTTAAGAGTTGTCTCATTCAGGTTTGAAGCTTCAACTGTACCTGCACCTATGCATATGCATCCCAAAGCATTCTACTGGCAACCCCACAGTCACAAGAGCCTGATAAAACATTGAAACTGAAATTGGTTAATAGAGACAACATTACATGCATAAGCAAACAGCAGCCCCCCACATGCCCGTGAGCTAAATAAAAAAACAAAGGGACCCATAAGGACACAACTCAGCCACTCAGCCTCATGAATAACGAATCAGTACCCTTTTCCTTTCTGATATGTTATTTGTTTCATTATCTTATAAAATCTCATGGGGGATACAACAAAAGAAACAATTAACAATTAAGACCAATGAAAACTTCATCCATGAGCCTGGTTAAACAAGTGTTTTTTTTAAGGCCTTCCTAAAGGCCACCAGAAATGTTAAGCCTCTTAGTCCAGCAAGAAGTGTGTTCCAAAGCTCAGGGTTGGCTAGCTATATATAAGGCCCAACACTGAGTTGCCACCAGGAGCTTTTTCACACAGGACTTTTAGTTTGCGTCTCCTCCAGAATGGAGGGTGTGCATTCACATACTGGCCAGATTTACCCCAAAGTCCCTGTGAGCTACTGGGGAGCACTTCACACACGATTCAGGTTTTTCATTGCCTGGTAGAATTTATATCTGGGGTAAAAATATATGCCACTTTTTACGTCATTTTATTTTTTATTTTTTGTATCTTTGAACTTGCAGTAAAGCCTCACAGTAAACTTGCTGTAAAACCTGCTGTTTGAAAATGCTCTAAGTAGGCTGGTGGCAATTGCAGGCAATCCTCCCCACATGACCTTAATAAGTGGTGGGCCTTGTGCAGAAGAAGGTATTCTCTTACATACCACAGGCCTAAGTCATTTAGGGCTTTATAGGTAATCACCAGGACTTTGTATTTTGCCCAGAAACATATTAGCATCTTTGACTGACACACCTAGATGAAATATGGGCATGCACATCAGCCTCCAATATGGCCACCACAACAGGAGTGAGGCCTGGAATAGGCCAAAGACCAATCAAACTGGGAGATTGGGAGCATAATGGAGGCTGGCGGGGACTCCAGAGAACCCTCAGAGGCCTTGGAGAAAACCCTCGCCCCCCGGAGGGAGGGAGGGAGTAAAATTTTTTTTTTATTTTTTTATTTTTTGCAAACCCCCCTGAACCAAGCTGTGGTGGGATCAAGGGGATGCAGAACTGAACTGGCCCAGTTTGGGTCTGGTTCAGACTCAAAATGAACCAGGCCAACCAGTTTTGTGCACCTGAGACATGACTTACATCCATAACTTATTATTGTTCAAGTCCTAGGGCCATGATGGGATTCATCAAGGCACACATGCTATAGCTAAGATGGCCTCTTAAAAGGCTTATACACCCTATGAACATCTGACCACTGAATTATCCCTCGCCAGTTATGCTTGTAGCACCAATCCCACATAAATAGTAAACCCAGACAGCCAATTAGCCCAATTTTTCTTGACCTTAGGTCATTTGAACCCCTCCACCTCCCTGGGAAAGTGATAAACACTTTCTTCAACAAACTTTGCTTCTGGGTTTCCAAAAAGAAAGGATCTGCATACATACTCTTATTTCCAAATTTTCTCCTTTGTATCTTATTGCAAGTAGAAACCTAAAGGTTTCCTTTAAAGGAAACCTAAAGAAATCCTAAAGTGGAAACCTAAACATCTCAGCATGAGGGTGGCTGGAGGTGGTGGAGCGTCCAATAATAGACCCTCCAACTGCAGCCCACACAGGCCCACAACCCCCAGGTGGCAACCCACACCCAGAGGCCCCAGTCCCACTCCATACCCCATAAAGCAAGGAAAGATGACTCTGTAGAAACATAGGTAGTCTCCACCAAAGGTGAATGATTCTTACCTATATAGGTGGTCCTTGTTATCCGCAGTCCTCGGACCCACAGTTTTGCGTATCCATGGTCAAACAGTATAGACTTGACCTCATTATCCATGGTATAAACAACAGGCAGGATTAGTCTATCTGTGGTTCCTGGGCAGTCGGAAATGACTTTTGATATCATTGCTAGCCACCAGTTTGGACCACACAAACAAAAAAATCTCAAATTTATTTTCAATTTTTCCCCAAAGATTTGTAGAACTTGTAGATGGTGGTGGGGCTTTCTGGAGAGCTGGAAACCTGGAGAGCAAGGTACTGTGCTTTATTCCCTTTATTTCTGGTTTTTTGGACCTTCTTTAGGCTCAAGGAACCTGACCCCCACAATTTTCATTGACTCAAGGTTTCATTCTTCACACTATCTGTATTTGTGCTTATAGGCAAGAATGGATCCCCTCCCCACAAAGAGTGGTGGCCACCTGTATATACTGGACACTATTTAGTGCAAGTGTGAAATGTGCCTCTCACCATTTTAATTCAGTATCAGGGGGGAAAACATGCCTAAGTTATCCAACTTCTGGGAAACACTAACCTCTGAAAATCAAAGAGAACTCTTTCAACAGAGTTCGGATCAGGTGTATAGTACATGCATATGCTTTTCTCTGTTCACTGCTAATCACAGTCATAAATGGCTTGCTATATATTAACTATATGTCAGAAAAATGGAAGTGTTCTTAAAAAGAACAGCAGCAACAAAAGGGAGGGGGAACTCCAAAAAAGAACCACCACCACAGACACCATGCTGTCAGAAGCAAAGCCAGGAAACTCCCATACTTATTGCAGGAAAAGAACAATTTGCCAAGACTAGCTAAAGCAGGAGGTTCCAATTTGTTTGGACACTACAATGTATATTTAAGAAGATTTAGGGGGTGGGGGTGGGGGGAGAGGAGACAGCTCAGATCATTAAAAATAAAGGCAGGTACTATAATCACATCTATCCACTAGAATTATGATTAGGGTTATTTTGCAAATGTGATTCTTTTAAAGTGGTCTTTAGATAGTGGGAGCAATATTAATAGATGTCAGCATGACATCCCCTGTCTCATCCGCCACTCAGTATTACTACTACCTACTTGAAGTGTGTGTGTGGGGGGAGTTTCTTTTTCTTTTTTCTTTTTTCAAAGAGATAAGATTGGTTGTTTATATTTATTTAACTTTGAGTAAGACTAATCTAGTGAGTAGTTTTACTAATCTAGTGAGACTAATCTAGTGAGATTAATCTAGACACAAAAGCTCACCCTTTTCTGGTGTAATTAGGCCTAGTCTCCTGCCATAATTTCATAAAGAGCATTCATTTTGCAAGGTAGTAGAGCTTACTCCAGCATGGGTGCCCCCTGAGGTGAGGCTGACATGCTCTTGGCCATGCCCTCTGCTGTTGTTGTCAGGGTAATGGGATGGGCCCAGCACCAGCTGTCCCGTCTTCCCCTGCAAGTTGGGCAGCATAGAGGAAGGAGCTTCTTCTGTCACCCAATTAGAAATTGTAAAGGTGGCAATGGGGAGTGGGAAGCAGACATGGAGGCACACCACCCCTTTACACCCCCTCCACCCTTTCCCATAACTGTTGGGAGCATTTCAAACTTCAGGTTGAGTGGTAAGGAGGAAGGATCTCCATTCTCACTGCTCAGCCTGAAGTTTAAAAGAGATGGAGATGGGGAAAGGTGACAGGGTGGCCAGGACTGAGAGGCAGGTGAGCCAATAGCCAGTGTAGGGCAGGATGCCCACACTCACCACCCCATAATGGAGAAGTCTCCTGAGGCCACCACCTTGTGTTATTAATCATCCCTGGCAGGGGGTTAAGTTTGTACTCCAACAGTATTTTAATTGTGTTGCCGAAGAAAAACCTGGGACAGTTTTATTTACCCAGAAAATATTTTTGTATGGGAAATAGAGTGTGAAATAAAATTGAAACACCAACATTATATCTGAAAGAACATTGGTGCGCTCCCAGATTATTCTCCTTTGCAGTCTGGGAGACTGCATGGGGGAGTAACTGGCTTCCTTCAATGCAAGAAGGACAGCCAATTGCAGTCATAAGAAACATTAGAACAGCCCTGCTGGATCAGGCCGAAGGCCCATCTAGTCCAGCATCCTGTTTCACACAGTGGCCCACCAGATGCCGCTGGAAGCCACAGGCAGGAGTTGAGGGTGTGCCCTCTCACCTGCTATTACTCCCCTGCAACTGGTACTCAGAGGCATCCTGCCTTTGAGGCTGGAGGTGGCCCACAGCCCTCCGACTAGTAGCCATTGATAGACCTCTCCTCCATGAAGTCATCCAAACCCCTCTTAAAGCCATCCAGGTTGTTGGCTGTCACCACATCCTGTGGCAGAGAGTTCCACAAGTGGATCACGCATTGTGTGAAAAAGTACTTCCGTTTGTTGGTCCTAGACCTCCTGGCAATCAATTGCATGGAGTGACCCCAGGTTCTAGTGTTGTGTGAGAGGGAAAAGAATTTCTCTCTCTCCACTTTCTCCACGCCATGCATGATTTTATAGACCTCTATCATGTCTCCCTGCAGTCATCTTTTTTCTAAGCTAAAAAGCCCCAGGTGTTGTAGTCTTGCCTCATAAGAAAGGTGCTCTAGGCCCCTGATCATCTTGGTTGAGAATTGTACGCAGTACTCCAAGTGTGGTCGCACCATAGTTTTGTATAAGGGCATTATAATGTTAGCCGTTTTATTTTCAATCCCCTTTCTAATGATCCCTAGCATTGAATTGGCCTTTTTCACAGCTGCCGCACATTGAATTGACACTTTCAATGAGCTGTCCACCACAACCCCAAGATCCCTCTCCTGGTCCGTCACCAACAGCTCAGATCCCATCAGCATATATTTGAAGTTGGGGTTTTTCGTCCCAATGTGCATCACTTTACACTTGCTAACATTGAGCTGCATTTGCCATTTTATCACCCACTCCCCCGGTTTGGAGAGATCCTTTTGGAGCTGCTCACAATCCGTTTTGGATTTCACTACCCGGAAGAGTTTTGTATCATCTGCAAATTTGGCCACATCGCTGCTTACCCCTGCTTCTAGATCATTTATGAATAAATTAAAAAAGCACCGGTTCCAGTACAGATCCCTGGGGTACCCCACTTATTACTTCCCTCCATTGTGAAAACTCTCCATTTATACCTACCCTCTGTTTCCTGTCTTTCAACCAGTTAGCAATCCACACGTGTACTGGTCCCCTTATCCCATTACCTCTAAGTTTCCTCAGGAGTCTTTGATGAGGAACTTTGTCAAAAGCTTTTTGGAAGTCCAGGTAGACTATGTCAACTGGATCACCTTGATCCACACACTCGTTGACACTCTCAAAGAAGTCCAAAAGGTTGGTGAGGCAAGATTTACCTTTGCAGAAGCATGCTGGCTCACTCCCAGCAGGGCCTGTTCTTCTAGGTGCTTTACAATTTTATCCTTGATAATGCTTTCCATCAATTTGCCTGGAATGGACGTTAGGCTAACCGGCCTGTAATTTCCCGGATTGCTCCTGGATCCCTTTTTGAAAATCGGTGTTTCATTTGCTACTCTCCAGTCCTCTGGTACAGAGCCCGATTTCAGGGATAAGTTAAATATTTTAGCAAGGAGGTTGGCAATTTCACATTTGAGTTCTTTGAGGACTCTTGGATGGATGCCATCTGGCCCTGGTGATTTGTTGGCTTTCAGTTTTTCCATACAGTTTAGAACATCATCCCTTGTCACTTCTATCACACTCATCTCTCTAGCCTTCATCTCTAAAAAGTCTGGTTCAGGAACAGGTATATGCTCAGTATCATCTGCCGTGAAGACAGATGCAAAGAACTCATTCAGCTTCTCTGCAACCTCCATATCCTCCTTAATAATCCCTTTCACTCCCTCATTGTCTAAAGGTCCAACTGCCTCCCTGGAAGGTTTCCTGCTTCTGATGTACTTAAAGAAGTTTTTTTTATTCCCCCTGATACTTTTGGCTAAATGTTCCTCAAACTCTCTTTTTGCCTCCCTTATTGTCACCTTGCTTTTTTTTTTTTTTTTTTGCCAGAGTTTGTGTTCCTTTCTGTTCTCTTCATTTGGACAGGCCTTCCAATTTCGGAAGGAAGTCTTCTTCCCTTTTATGGCTTCCTTGACGGTACCTGTTAGCCATGCTGGCATCCTCCTGGACTTAGTGGTACCTTTCCTCCTTTTGGGTATACAATCTAACTGGGCTTCTAGTATTGTGGTTTTGAGTAAACTCCATGCACTCTGGAGCGAAGTGACTCTCCTGATTTTCCCCCTCAGCTTTCTTTTCACCATACTCCTCATTTTGGAGAAGTTTCCTCTTCTGAAATTCAAAATGTCTGTGTTAGACATCCTTGGTGATTCTCTCCCCGCATGTATGCTGAATTTGATGGCACTGTGGTCACTGTTCCCTAAAGGGTCGATGACACTGATGTCACGCACCAGGTCCTGGGTGTCACTCAGAATTAGATCCAAGGTCGCCTTATCTCTGGTTGGTTCCATGACCAACTGTTCTGGGGCACAGTCATTTAGCGTATCTAGAAATTTGACCTCTTTGTCCTGACTTGAATGTGAATTTACCCAATCTATGTGTGGGAAATTGAAATCACCCATTATTACAGCCCTGCCTCTCCTTGACGCCTCTCTGATTTCCTCCTGCAACTCCCAGTCACTGTCGGCATTATGATCCGGAGGGCGATAGCACATCTCGAGTAGCCCGTTCCCTTTCCGGCCTTGTATAGTCACCCACAGGGTTTCTGTGGAGGACTCCAGTCCACCTAGGTTTTCTAGCTTGTTAGATTCTATCCCTTCTTTAACATACAGTGCTACCCCTCCTCCAAGGCACCCCTCCCTGTCCTTTCTATAGAGTTTATACCCAGGGATAACAGTGTCCCACTGGTTCTCACTGTTCCACCATGTTTCTGTTATGCCCACTATATCTATTTCTGCGTTAGCAACCAAGCACTCCAGCTCACCCATCTTGGCTCGGAGGCTTCTGGCATTGGCATATAAGCACCTATATGCTGAATCTCTCCCCGATGTATGCTATTCTTTTGACTCTTTGACCTGCTGGCACAGGTTCCCATCTGCTCTTTATGCGGTTCTGCTCTGTCCCCTTCTGTTTTATCTGAATTCTTTGCAGCCTCACACTTTAAAGGATGGCTTTTGCCAAACGGGATACTGCCCAGCTCCCATCGGCTGTTCCCCAGGTGTCATTTTAAAAGCTGTTCTGCAACCTTTTTGATTTTAAGCGCCAGCAGTCTGGTTCCATCTTGGTTCAAGTGCAGCCCGTCCCTTTTGTACAGGCCTTGCTTGCCCCAAAATGTGTCCCAGTGCCTAACAAATCTAAACCCCTCCTCCTGGCACCAATGTCTCATCCATGCATTGAAATCCCTCAGCTCTGCCCGTCTAACTGTACTTCCGTGTGGAACAGGTAGCATTTCTGAGAATGCTACCTTGGGGGTCCTGGACTTCAAAATGCTACCTATCAACCTAAATTTGGCTTCCAGGACCTCCCAACTGCATTTCCTCACATCGTTGGTGCCGACGTGTACAACGACAGCTTTCTCCTCCCCAGCACTGCCTAGGAGCCTGTCTAGACGCTGTGTGATGTCCGCAACCTTCGCACCAGGCAGGCAAGTCACCGTGCAGTCAACACCCGGGTCACAAACCCATCTCTCTATCCCTCTAATGATCGAATCACCAACTACAAGGAGGCCCCCACCGCCCAGAGGAGTATCCACTGTGAGAGAGGATATGGGCTCATCATCCATGGAAGGGGTCCTTTCTAAAGGAGCATTTCCCTCGTCCTCAGACCAATGTCCTCCTTGCCCAAGACCTTTATTCTCCCTAGCAGCAGAGGAGCTACCAGCCCTGGAGTGGGATGCCTCTATCACATCCCTGAAGGTCTCGTCCACATGCCTCTCTGTCTCTCTGAGCTTCTCCAGATCTGCCACCTTGGTCTCGAGGGAACGGATTTGTTCCCTGACAGCCAGGAGCTCCTTGCACCGAGCACACACCCATGACTTCTGCCCATGGGGCAAATAGTCATACATGTGGCACTCTGTGCAATACACTGGGAAGTGCTCCTTCCCCTGCTGACCTTCTATCTTCATACTGTTTTTGTTGGATGTTTACAGTATTTAGGGAGCTTATTGTCTGTTTATTAGATAGTTTATTAGGATAGGTCTCAGCTGTAATGGTCAACTATTTAACTGTCCAAACAGCCTTTCCCAAGAATATGAGGGAAACGAGGGAGGGATATGTACTTACGTTCTCTTCTCCATCAATTTCCAGTCAATTGCATTTGAGAGAGGGAGGAGCTTACTCCCCTTAACATTGGTTTTTGAAAGGTGCATAAACCGGGCAACATGCTGGAGGCAACGGACCTTCAGTTGGGTGAGTGTAACTCACTACAAAGTGAGGGTTCAGTCCGAGGCTTGGGGGCAAAATTGGAACCTTGGTTCCAATCGTTCAGACATTACGGGTGGGGGGATCTGAGGTGAGTTTGCTTTGGACGTGATGTTCAAAGGTGGCCTGTGTACTTCCGCATATATTAACCTACTTGCAAAGCTGGTAACCAATTTGTCCATGACCATATGAACCCACACCAAGGCAGGAACCTGAGTTTCACGTGTGTTAATGAAATTGCTCCAGGGTGATTGGCAAACACCCCGAAATCTACCTTTGGGCTTGCATGGGGAAAATTAGCTGAGAAAGGAACAGTTTCATGCTAGATTTTAGTTTGTGCTGATGGTAATCCCAAGGTAGTTGGTGCGTGGAGAACATGAAGATCCCACGGAGAACGAAGATCCCACAATTTAACCATTGCTGTTTAACAGGTGTGTTGGGAGGGACCAGTAAGGATCCCATCTTTGCTGATCTTTGTTCCTGAGTGTAACAATGTGGGAATTGCCTAGCTATGCCAAGGCTTTTGTCATGAAAACATAGTGCATAGATGTGAGAAAGGGCATCTGCATAAATGGAAAAGTCCCGTAATCTAATCAGTACTTTTGATGAGTGTATCTCTTAGGTTTGTATTGCTTGCTCAACCTCCTTTGTGGAGGGAGGGGAGTGAGATTTACCTCTGCAAGCCTTATCTATGTTCTTCCTGTTGAACTAATTGGCACATTAGCTGGCTGCTTTCCTTTTTGTGAAAGGAGGGGAAAGACAAGGCAGTTCACCCTGATTGCAGAGTGGCCTTGGCAGAGAGTTAACCTGCTTTTAGTTAATTTCTGGGGTTTACTTAGGATGTTAGAGATATGCATCTGCTCCCCTTTCCAATTTTCTTGTTAAGAGCCGAATCCATGGATGACTGGCCCACTGTCACGAAGTGACCTGTCCCTATGTGAATAGACAGAGAGCTCACGATGCTGTGAGGCTCCTGATCATATACAGAGTGAGATCTCCAAGCCTGAAGACTCAAACACAAATGAGGGGGCTCCTGGGAGCTGACAGAAAAGCTTTGCTAGTAACATGTCGGACGTCAAACCAAGATATGTAACTGAAATTTGGATATTCTTGCTAACTGAGCAAGAGGCATCTTTTGAAGTGGTGTTTCTCTTATATGTAATGGTTCATGTTTCTGTACTGATCAAAGTTTGTAATAAAATCTATCTTTCTTTCTTTCTTTCTTTCTTTCTTTCTTTCTTTCTTTCTTTCTTTCTTTCTTTCTTTCTTTCTATCATCGGTTTATCTTTAATGGAGGAGAGCAACTGGCCCTATCCAACCCCAGCACAGCATCTCTGCAGTAGCTGCTGCTGCTGTCTACCTTATTTTTCTTTTTACATTGTGTGCCCTTTTGGGACAGAGCATCATATTATTATTATTATTATTATTATTATTATTATTATTATTAATTTATAATTTATTTTCCTGTGTAAACTGCTTTGAGAACATTGGTTGAAAAGCACTCTATACGTATTTGTTGTAATAGTAGTATCAGTAGTAGAACAAGAAGAAGATTTGGAGTTTGTTTGCCAAACAAAGTGCTACTCATCCCGTGGTTCATGCTACAACTTAACCCACACCCTTCATGAATCTCTGGTTCATTTCAGGTGAGCCAGCCTCCTTTGTAATCTACACCAGGGGTTGAAAACCAGTGGAAAACTCTGCAGAAATGAAGAGACAAGTTTCATGCATCAATACAATTGAAAGTGCTTCAAGACTATAAAAGTCTTCAATTTGGCTATATTTGTTGATACATTAGAGGTCATTCCATTTCAGGATACACTTTCAGTGGACTTTTAACATCTAAACCCAAAATATCAAGGCACAATCATCATAATATGTAATAAAATGCATTGGGTCAAAATAACAAGATAAACATTTTGGTATGCAGAAGCTAAAATAATGTCAGAAAATAAAATGATAAAATTAACAGGAGAAAATGTTAGAATTTAAAGAGTATGGCAGCTTTTATTAATGTGAATATAACAATATCAAATGATGTGAGATGTGTGTCTGCAATTGCAATAAAGCATGCAGGTAATCGGCTTGTTTTACCAGATGTTTGAGCTACATAACTGAAAATAACGAAGCTAAAACTGAAATTGCAGTAAGGATGAAAAGGGGTGGAAATGCTGGCAATTTTTCAGCTCAATGCAAGAGTAATTGAACAAGAACTAAGGCGACTAATGAAAAAAGGAAAGCAAAGTTTATGTCAGCTCATTTCAGCTGAAGTTGGAGAGTCACTGCTTTTCATTGCAAGAATTTCATTGCTTTGAAATTCTACCCCACTGTTCACTTCACAGCTATCTGGCCATTCTACAGTTCACTCCCATCATTCAGTAGTCTAAAAACTGGGGGGTGCGGCAGGGGGAGCTGATTGTTAAAGATACATTTAAACATCCTCCTCTTATATTATAAATGCTTATTATGAACAGGTGCCATTTTGCCATCATATGTCAGTCACTAGAACTATGTTGTATACATTTTACACCTGATAACAATATGCTTATATCCAGAGCAAGAAAAGTGCTTACGGGGTGGATCAGAAGTCTCCCCCCAGTTCATCACTTAATCTCTGTACCCACTATTCAAAAACATGAACACTAGTTTGATCACGTCTAAAGCGTTACAGGAAGTATAGAAATTATTATTATTATTATTTACATTTATATCCCGCTCTTCCTCCAAGGAGCCCAGAGTGGTGTACTACATACTTGAGTTTCTCTTTCACAACAACCCTGTGAAGTAGGTTAGGCTGAGAGAGAAGTGACTGGCCCAGAGTCACCCAGCTAGTTTAATGGCTGAATGGGGATTTGAACTCGGGTCTCCCCGGTCCTAGTCCAGCACTCTAACCACTACACCACACTGGCTCTCAATAATATGCCCCAGCTTCCCGATCACAGAAATAGGCGCTATCATGCTTGTGTGAACACTGTGCTAAGTGAGAAGAGCGAGTCAGGAGAGTGGATGATGGGCTGGTACATGACTTCCAATCCACTTGTAGCCCTGTAAGTGTGTTCAAAGGTGTTCTCTCCGAATGCCTGAAGAGGACTATAGTCTCAGTCAAGTAACACCAGATTAAAATAAACTACCATTTGCTTGTATCTAGGGGTGGGGGCAAAGATACAAGCAAATGGTGGTTTATTTTTAGCCAAGAAAAAGAATTAGCTAAGGAGATGAGACAATATAAAGACTTGGGAAATTTGTTTCTCTTCAAATACTGGAAATTGATGCTATTGAATGGCAGTGCTTAGCATCCAGACTAATGAAGCGTCTATGCTTCAAGCAGCTGCAGGGATGCAGTGAGATCTTATGCACTGCTCCATTGCATTCTGTAGAAGTGAAAGCACATTGCTGCCTTAAGGGAGAGCGGCCGTTGGGCCTGGCCATTCGGCTCAGTGGCCCTTGAGAACTGTGAGGCGCTCCTACATTCTCACTGTGAGGCGCTCCCAGTTCTCAAGGTCTGCCCTGCTTCTCTCATTGCTTCTGCCATATGGGGATGCCTGTTTGACTCACTCCCCACCCCACACCAGCTGCACACATGGTGGCTAAAATTATTCATTCATTCATTCATTCATTCATTCATTTATTTATTTATTTATTCAATTTTTATACCTCCCTTCCGAAATGGCTCAGGATAAGAAACCATTAAAACCATTAACAAATTAAAATAGAAATATAAATATGAACACCAATTAAAACACATCTTAAAAAACAATTAAACTATCAGAAAAATTAAAACCCTGAAAACCAGGTTAAGATTAAAACAATTAAAACTAATTAAAAACCCTGAGAGGCCAGGCCAAACAGATGGGTTTTAAGGGCTCTCTTGAAGGTCAGTAAGGAATTAAGATTACAAATTTCTGCTGGGAGTGCATTCCACAGCCCAGGAGCAGCTACAGAGAAGGCCCTCCTCTGAGTCGCCACCAAACGAACCAGTGGTAACTGGAGACGGACCTCCTCAGATGACCTTAATGTGCGGTAGAGATCATGCAGAAGAAGGTGCTCTCTAAGATATCTCAGACCCAAGTCATTCAGGGCTTTAGAGGTAATAACCAGCACTTTGTATTTCACCCAGAAACATATCGGCAGCCAGTTAACTGTTTCAAAACAGGCATAATATGGTCTCTCCGGGTTGCCCCAGAGACCAGTCTGGCTCCCGCATTCTGAAAAAACAAAATTCAGAGTATTCCCTGGGGCATCATTCCCCACTTCCAAAAGCTCCCTATATATGGCAATAAATCCTTCACGATAACTCAAGAAAGCATTTGAACAATTGATCATACCGCTAACCTGCTGAAAAGTGGATGCAATTGCCTCAGCGAGCTGAAGAGTTTTGTTTATTGGGTTGAGCTCCCTTCATTTGTCTAAAAACTGAGGTGAGAGGAGTATCCTTCGTTATTATCCCACAATAATCACCCCAACTAAGTTTTTTGGCCTCTTTAAAACCCCTCTTAACTCTGGCTCTATTTTACTTATAGGCCAACACATACTCTCCCACCATAGATCTTCTGGCTTTTTGAAAAACCAAACTCCTTGCCTTAATGGCCTCCCCACAGGCCTCTGTCCACCAGGGAACTGATCTCTTCTTTCTAACCCCTGGTCTATGCCTTGGAGTTGCTGAATGGCTGCTTCCTGAGTACTCTTAACCATCTCGAAGGAACAGTACAAAATCCCTTCATCACTTGCCTCTGAAATTCAAGTAGAATTGGGAAATTATCACTCCCTATATTACAGTTTTGCAGGACCTCCCACCTACATTTAAATGCAATCATGGCTGAAACTATTCTCAAATCTAAACATGACATCTGCCCAGTAAAAGAGTCAAAGCATGTAGGAGTGTCATCATTCAAGACAACTAAATCCTATTCCTCACAAAACTGCTCCAATAAATTCCCATTAGAATCCAACCTGCAGACTGCTTGCTCCAAACCCTCTATATCCAATGATTTGCAAGGATTGTAAATGTTAAAAATCCAAACCTTTCTAAAGAGGGCCTGCCAACAGAACAGGGGATCTGGGTTAGGGTTAGGGTTTTGGGATCTGCCTCCAAATGAAATGTGAAAATGCTCAGGTTTCTACTTGTTATAATTGCGGGGGAAATCATGCCCCTGGTTTCAGGGGATGCCCTGTGGTTAAGTGGGCCTGGAAAATTCTGTCCTTTTGGGTCAACCAAGGGATTTTGTATGCTATGGCAGTAAAGGAATACAAGGTGTTAAATGGTCAGACAGGTGGGTTCAAAGGAGGACTGACATAGTCCTCCCTCTACAAATATTGCTTGTGACTCGGGAAAGGAAGGGTGGGCTTGTCCAGAAATATTGTTAGTTAAAGAAGAAAAATTGTGAAGATTTGCCTATTTTTCTGGCCCTCACGGGCAAAGGGAGGGGGGATGATTTATCCTTCAGTTGAGGAGACAATTTCCCATCCCGATTTGAAAGCATTCACTTTACATCCAAAGTCAAATCGTCTCCCAAAGCCTTTGAAATATCTCCTCCTGAGATATTTGCAGGCGCTCCCATAATAAGCTCCCTTCTTTTCCACCTGAAAACAAGGGGGTTGACCCGACACTTTATACTTTCCCAATATTAGGAAGTAATTTTCCTAAATGTTCATTATCAGAGCACTCAACAATGTCACCTAGAGCTTTCCAAAGCCAGTCAGCCAGCTTCAGGGGGTGTAAGATGCCTCTTTTATCATCTTCCCCATTGCCTTTACAATGGCCAATAAGGGGGTGTGGTTTTCCAACAGACAACTTTGAGGAGTTGCCTTGCAGTTCACCCCATATCTTTTTCATTTGAGCCCTTCCTTCCAGAGCCTCTTCCCCTATATCCTTTTCCAAGTGCTGACCTTTCCGCATCCCTGACTGTCCTGCCTCTGCCTCCTCCACCTCAATTCCCACCTAACCCAACCTTGGGTGTTTACACACTCCTCCAACCTCCCAAAGAGCAGCCTCCAGAAAAACTGAATCGAGCACTCTCCCCTGTCCAAATGCCAGCAGCCACCATTTTCTGATCCTGCTGCTGCCAACTGTGGAGCAGTGGGGCCAGTACCAATCCCTTTTTATTGGGGGTTCCCTTTTTATTCCCAGAGATTTAAATTGTTAAATTTAAAGAGATTTAAATTGAAGGGAGTTTTCTTAATCACCCTGTTCTCCTCGAGGGCTTTCTTTCTTGTGTTGCAGGGACCAGCATGTGTCCTTCTTGGCCTCAGCATCCCACTGGCCTAATAATTCTTCCTCCACCCTGTATCCTTCAAAGAGTTAACCCTGGCAAGGATTCCTTGTCCTAGCCCCAGCTACATGTCATTGGGTTGCCCTAGCAACCTTGCATGCATAGCTATGGCTTCAGCATCATTTCTGGGTCCTTTCAGCAGACTCTGCCTGTGTCCTGAGTGGTTGCATTGGAGATGGCTGTGGCGAGATGAAGTAAAGGTAAGCTGCTAGGGAACTCTTCCATGACAGAGGAAAGTGATGTACTCAGAGGAACTCCAACACGACTTTTTACCCTTTTCCTCCCCCACTTTAGTAACTTGATGTATACTGGAGGGTTTGGCTATACACACTGAGAAGTTGTTCACACGCACAGCCAAGAGCAGGCTACGGCAGTCAAGCCCACTCTTGCCTGTGTGTGTGAATCCATGGCAGCCGAGTGGCTCCTGGTGGCAGCACAGCGGCAAACCTGTTAAATAGCCCTGCCTCTTAAATGGGGTTAAGGGAAAGAGCATTTCTTTAGCCTCCTTGAAGCCAGGGCTAGGAGACTGCAGGGCTCCCCATAATGCACAGCACACTTGTGTGGTGCATTATGGGAGTTCAAAGGGACAGGTAGTTCCAAAGGATGATGCATCCTCCCCCCCCCCCCCCGATTCTCCGTGCTGACAGAGAAGGCAGCTGCACATCTCAAGTTCAACACGCAATCTCTGGGCCCAGACCACGAGCAAGGATCATCTGCAGAGGTAAGCTTTTCAAGGTTTCCTCCCATGTGCTCTTCTCAATGATTATGAGAAAGGGCTCATTATCTTTTGGTGTGTTCTGGCTTCTGGGTGGAAGCTAAGTGTCCAGACATAGGTCAGTAGGTTTCCAGTATATAGTGGTGCTTTATCATGTAGTTGCACAGTGTGGAGTGGTCCAGGATTGATAATGGGGGTGAAAATAGTTAAAATCCTAAAGGATCTTCTCAAGAGCCTCCTGCCCATGGGCCTATGTAATCAATGTATCTTGGACAGAGTAGAGGCCTTTGATGATGGGATCTGAAAAAGGATAGTTATAAATCAGAATTAATATAGATAGATAGATAGATAGATAGATAGATAGATAGATAGATAGATAGAGTTTATTACGTTCATAGACCAGCTAATCTTTACATTTAACAAAATATTTGATTGAGTAATATAGACTTTACAAAGTTTCCATACAATAAAACAAAATTTGGCCACATTAACAGACATCTCAGGTTTAAAATTGGACAGCAGATACTCTAAGTAGAAGTGATCAGTGTGGCCAGGACAATTCTTTAGCAAAGGTAAAATAAACTTGGAGCAACTACAGTGGGTATAGGAAAGAATCACCCCCTTTGATAGACCTTAAATTCTGGTTCCCTTACATCCTGAAATGAAAACACAAAGAAAATTCCCTTCACCAGCTGGACTTATCCAATGCAACCTATAACATCCAACTGAAAAACATCACAATTACAGTCCAGAAAAAGTGTCAGAAATAAAAAACAAGAATTACTGAGATTGAAAAAGTCCCAATGAAAAAGTCCCCCCAATGTCAATATTTTGTTGAACCACCTTTTGCTTTAATAACAGCCTTGAGTCTGTTGGGATACTTCTCTATCAGCCTTGCACATCTAGACGGAGCAATATTTGCCCACTCCTCCATACAGAACTGTTCAAGTTCAGTCACATTGGATGGTAGGTGTTGGTGGACTGCTATCTTCAAATCTCTCCACAGATTTCCTATGGGATTTAGGTCTGGGCTCTGACTGGGCCACATGAGGACATTCACTTTTTTCTCCTTCAGCCATTGTGTGGTCAATTTTGCTGTGTGCTTCGGATCGTTGTGATGTTGAAAGGTGAATCTTCTGCCCATCCTCAACTGTCTGGCAGAGGGTAGCAGGTTTTCTTCCAGAATCTGACGGTGTTTTGCCCCATCCATTTTTCCTTCTACCCTAACGAGAACCCCAGTCCCTGAGGCAGAGAAACACCCCCACAACAGGATGCTGCCACCTCCATGCTTCACTGTAGGTATGGTGTGTTGTGGATGGTGAGCTGCGTTGGATTTACGCCAGGTGTACTGTTTGGTGTTGAGGCCAAATAGTTCAATCTTGGTCTCAACTGACCATAAGACCTTTTTCCATTTGGCATCAGAATCTTCAAGGTGCCTTCTGGCAAAGCTCAAACAAGCTTTAATGTGGCCTTTCTTGAGAAGTGGCTTTCTCCTTGCGACCCTCCCGAACAAGCCACATCTGTGGAGCGCTCGTGAAATTGTTGTCACATGCACAGAACAACCACTCTTTGCCATGAAGTCCTTTAACTCCTTCAGAGTGGCCATTGGCCTCTTGGTAAACTCTCTTACAAGTTTCCTCCTTGCTCTTCCATCCAGTTTGGAGGGCCGACCGGATCCAGGGAGGATAGCAGTCCACCAACACCTACCATCCAATGTGACCGAACTTGAACAGTTCTGTATGGAGGAGTGGGCAAATATTGCTCCGTCTAGATGTGCAAGGTTGATAGAGAAGTATCTCAACAGACTCAAGGCAGTTATTAAAGCAAAAGGTGGTTCAACAAAATATTGACATTGCGGGGTGTGTGTGTGTGTGTGTGTGATCCTTTTTCAATCTCAGTAATTCTTGTTTTTTATTTCTGACACTTTTTCTGGACTGTAATTGTGATGTTTTTCAGTTGGATGTTATAGGTTGCATTGGATAAGTACAGCTGGTGAAGGGAATTTTCTTTGTGTTTTCATTTCAGGATATAAGGGAACCAGAATTTAAGGTCTATCAAAGGGGGTGATTCTTTCCTATACCCACTGTATCCCTATAAAATTCACAATAAAGAATTACATGAGCAGTAGTCTCTATTTCACCTGTACCACAGGGGCAAAGATATGCCGCATAAGGTACTGACTTGTATTTTCCCTCCAAGACCGCTGTAGGAAGTACATTGAGGTGGGCCAGGGTCAATGCTCTCCTAAATTTAGATACTAAAATGTTATCTAGATAATCAGCGGGTTTACGATTAAAACCTTGAGGGCCTATATATAGTCCTCTTGTCAAGAGTACAGATTCCTCTTGCAGCTCTATATCTAGAGCTTGTTGTTTGATAAATTGAATAGCCTAATTGAATCCCTGCGCTATATATTCTTCCTGGGATGTACCAAGATGATGCAACTTCATTTTTAATGCTGTTTTCCATTTGGATGTAAAGCTATCAGCTAATACTAGAGGGGCAAGGCCAACAAGAAAAAATACCAGGTTCAACCAAAATTTGATAATACACAACCAAATTTTCAGCTTTAACATGGTTACCCCTGCCTCCCTTCGGAAAGCGGCATTAGTAATGCCACAGGGAACTTGGAGATTAGCCCTTAGAAACTTCATCTGGATTACTTCCAAAGGAGTAAAGTTGCCATAAGGGCCAAGCTGTGCACCATAAAGAATCTGAGGGTATACCTTAGCTATAAAGAGTTTGATAGCCACTGGGACAAAAAAGGCACCCCTTGAAAAATGAAAAGACTTAATGGCATATTTATCTCTAAGGCCTCCTTAGCACAGTAAGAACTCAGAGATGCTAGGGCACACCTTAACCCTATTTTAGTTTGTGAGAGTAGCACTATGTCATCTGCATAAAGTAGTATTGGGACATGACTACTCTTGATTAAAATGATTGATTGATTGATTGATTGACTGACTACTCGCCAATTTAGGAGGGTGAAGGGCCGGATCATTCAGGTGGGAGACTAAAGAGTTAATATAAAAATTAAATAGAAATGGGGCTAAAAGACACCCTTGCCTCACTCCTCTATACATACTGTAGGTATTTCTGCAGAAAGATGTCCTTTCACACTGCAGCAAACTCTAAGGCGGGTATTAACATGGCGATTATATATTAGTAGCAATAAACACGACTCAATAGTTGACTGCTTTAACTTAGCCCATAATCTATCCCTGGAGATGGAAATCAAAGGCTGCTTCAAAATCTATGAATGCAGCAAACAGGGAACACTTGGGCCTAAAGAAATATTTTTCAACTAGATGCTGTAAAGTAAACACTGCTTGGAACACCCCTCACGAAAGCCTGCCTGTTCAGCCAAAAAAATGTCATCAGAGTCAAACCACTCCTGCAATTTTCCCAGGAGGTGTCTGGAGTACAATTTGCTGATGTCACTAAGCAAATTGATCGGCTGATAGTTACTAGGATCTCTAGTCCCCTTGTTGTAAATTGGAATAATTATTGTAGTGCCCCAATCTTCAGGAATTTTGGTGGTAGAGTCAATAAAAGTAAATAACAAGGCTAATAGAGGGGCCCACCATTCCATATTGTTACGTATAATTTTAACTGTAATGTAGTCCGACCCTGGGGCCTTGCACACCTTGCATTTCTTAACTAAGCTCTTAGTTCCAGAAATGGAAACCAGATTCCAGCCTGGTAGTTGGTCAACATTATAATCCAGAATAACTGTTGAGGGACCCTCCTTTTTATATAGTGCCAAAAAGTGGTGTTCCCATACCCCAGCAGGGATGATTAAATTGAAAGTAGAAGGAACCCTCTCTATACGGCATGAGACCAAATGCCAAAATTTAGCCATGTTCTTAAGTTTGGAGGCGCCGATCAAGTCAGCCCATTCCACTTTTTTGGCCTGTAATTTCTTATTTCTCAATAATTTCTTATAATGCTTCTTCAACGTTACTAAGGTCTGGGCCGAAATATTTGTAGAGCCCTCAGCGTAAGATTTAAATGTTTGAACTAGTGTGAACTTTTGGCCTCCAGACAATTGTGGTCAAACCAGGTATAGGAGTTATATTGAACAGTCTTTTTGGAAATGGGAATTGTATTAATTAGAACCGGCGTAAGCAGATCGACCAAATGCTTATATAGCTCTAAAAAAACCGGTGTCAGTGTCATTAAGCTGTCCTACAATTAGGTCTGCCCGAAGGTTAGAAGCCACCAATGATGATAGAAGTGTATCAACACGTTGTTGTAGGGCCAAGGACCGTTTCACCCTAGCCAAGCCTGGCTCCTCTTCATTAATGGAAGCCTGGCAACCCTCAAGATGGGCCGGCTCCCTCCATATCACAGACAATGTCAAAGGGGAATGATCACTTTCAGTAATTGTCTAAAAGTCCCCTAAAAATAGTAATAAATTGTGGGATGTGGCCATATAATCTAAAAGAGAAGGATTTAAACCTGCCCAGTGAGTAAATTCAGCCGGGAATTCAGTGGCTGGGGCCCCATTGAGTAGATGGAGATCCACCCTTCTGAAGGTCTGAATAAGGTTTAAACCCAAGAAGGTCCCCAAGAGAGCTTTAGATTTTCTGGAGAGGAGGGGGAAAGGAATATCATAAGATGAAGGGCTCTGATGAAATGTAGCGAAGAGGGAATTATCATCCAGACCAATCCTGGCATTAAAATCCCCTGCAGAATTAATATACTGGCATACTGAGGAGCCTTACAAATACTCTGGCAATTCAAATAACTTGAAAATACAAACAATCCACAGATCTGAACTAATTATGGAAATCTGAAATAATATTTCTGATGAACTAATACAGCAACTCTCTTTTTTCAAGTTGTAAGCCCTGAGCATGTTCCAGGAACTTTGTGCAGCTGAGAGAAAGGAAAACATATTTTAAAAATATTCTAAATATTCAGTTTATTTTTCCTAATTTCACAAGTGAGATCCCCCACAAAGTGACTTCCACTGATAAGTTATCCAGGTCAACATCGACTGCTTAGTTGGAACCTATAATGGGCCTACTGTGGTTCTCCCACTACAATTGGCTTTGATATTTAAAAGCTCATAGAATGGGATGCCTAAAGAGCTGGTCTTCCTTGTGTCAAAAGGTAAAGATGAAATCCTAAATGTCCTCCAGTGAATATTAAGAATTAATAGCACTTATGGAACAACCGCCCACCACCTCATATTTTCCAAAGATTTTCAATGGTACACTCTCTCCAAAATTATTTCATAGTTTGATTGCCTTTTGTGCTTGAACTATTAATTCATAGCTAAGATATTTGTCAGTATACACACACACTATCTTTTTTTTCTTGCCTGTAATTTGATATTTCACGTATTGATATCAGCATTTTGGCTTTCAATGTATTCCTGGTTTTATTCCTCTCTACTCAGTATTAATACATAGTTTCTTCCTGTTCCTTTTCTTGCTTCAGTCCTCTTTATTCCATCTTCATAAGATTTTAAGCCTGCAAGCAGAGATTAAGGTACATTTGATCAACTCTATAGGGCTAATAACATGTTAAGCACTTTATAAATAAAAATGATTATGATTATACTAAATTGTTTGGGTGATGCAAGTTTTTCCTTGGTTCCAGCATGAAATTACTTCATACTTCAAACTTCAAATACTTTATTCATACAGCATAACATTTTCCTTTAGATTCTTCACAGTGAGAAATCAGAATGTTATCCCAAATGAGTTTAGGCAAGAGGTTTTCCTAATTTATTGGGCGGGGGGTAGAATAGGTTGTTTTATCACATACACACACCAGGCTGTGTGTGTGTGTGTGTGTGTGTGTGTGAAAGAGCTGGTAAATGAGAAGATTTCCTGTGCATAGAAATAAAAATTTTACAAGGAAGAAGGAATTCTACATTTTCTATCTATTGATGAGATTTATGAGTATGGAATAGCTGTGCTTTCTTTAGTTTCCTGCCTTACCAAGACAAACACAGATTGTTAGAGTTAGCCAATACATTGCCAGCTCGGGTTGACTTGAAACAATAAATGTCATCAATGAATTTAAAATTAATGTAATTTTTTTTGGCAGGTACCCCAAACATGAAGGGGAGTGGAGGGGAGCTCTGAATATATATCTCCTGGCATCTTCCATAATCCTCATTTAAGATAAATTTGCAGGAAGAAATAATGCAATCCAGAGCTTTGAGTAATACCCCAAATCAGCTTGCTGTGTTTTTAGTAGTTACTGCAGCCTATCAAGCATTCAAACTTTGCTCCGAGTCTCCTTGCATCTCGAAAGGTTCTGTCCTTGAGGTGTCAGATTAACACTCTGCTCAGAAGACAAATTGTTTGTGGGTACACTGGACATGTGAGAGCCATTAGACAGTGTGATCTACATTCTTGAAAAATGAAAGATTCTAGGCAACATTACATTTTATAAATGCAAGATGTTTATTATTACTGCACCAGCAATAAATGTTTAGAAACTGGAGAGGGTTCACAATAGTTCTGACTAGGAACATATGACTATGAAGCCATTGAATTTTGGCATGAAATAAAAGAGTCTGGAAGCTATTATACATTTAGCCCTCAATGAGTATTTAATTATATCAATAGAAGAACACAGTTTCTGTTGCATGCTTTGTGATGAATGTCTTCATTTATTCACGTTAGAATGAATGATAGATGAGTTCAAGCCAGATGTGGGAATTCATTTGCAATTTGCTTACATTAGTTTTGGGGAGGTTCTTTTGAAAGTTCAGAGGACACCTCAGTTGGCAATGATGGCAGTTAATGAAGTTCAGAAGATTTTGTTTCTCCTCCTTTGCAATATAGGCCTCTGCAAGGCTACATAATGATTGATGGTGGCAAAGTCACCAATGTAGACAATGTAGTTATCAGCTCTTTAGACAGTTTATGTAAGTCATACTTTAATGAGGAAATGAAACCTCTGTTTCAGTACATCCTGTATTGGGCTTTTAGAAAAAAGAAACAAGATGTTGTTGAGAAAAGCTTAGCTTAATCCTCAAACTCTTCTATATAACTATAGGGAAGTCATCAAGTCCAGCATTTCTCCACACCAGTTGTCACTCATGAGCCCTTGTCCCTCCTGTCAACATTGTGCATGTAACATTGTGTATGGTAGTCCTTGCCTTCATCTCTTGGCCAGGAAAGATGGCTCAGCATCCAGGGGCATCTGGTAAGGTAGACATCATCTTTTGCAAAGCATAGTTCTATAGCAAATCACTAGGATACTAGCAGTGTTCCCTGGACAACAAAAAAGAAAAAAGGAGGAGGTGCACAGTCTTCGAACATAAGAAGATAATGTAAATTAATATGTGCAAGATTCCTTTCCTTATACCATTATCTACAATAAATAGCCAAAGTGGGTATGAGGCTGCTAACTGGGCAAAGAGACACCTTTTTAATGTGGTGATTCTCTTTATTTAGCAGGGGGAGAGTAACTGGCCCTATCTACCCCCGGCAAAGTACCTCCAGCGACTGTTGCTGGTGTATATCTTATATTTCTTTTTAGATTGTGGGCCTTTGGGGACATGGATCCATCTTGTTTGTTTGTTTGTTGTTTTTCTATGTAAACCACTTTGGAAACATTTGTTGAAAAGTGGTATATAAATATAAATAATCGTAGTTGTTGTTGCATTTTTCAAGCCCTCCATCTTACAGTGGAGATCCATATGGATTGTCTTGTTAACAGCTCAACAGATTAAGACTCCTGTCATCAAAATGGATCTCTCTTTCTCTCTCAAATTTAATCCCACCCTTCAATTTAAAGCATTTCCAGGAGAGTTTGTAACAGCAAGAAGCAATAAAAAACCAATAATAATAATAAAATGCAGGATAAGAGAAGCAGCAATTAAAACATTGGTCATAACTGATAACGCCAAAAGGACATCCAGGTTCCAGGGGATTAGGGAAAGAGTTCCATAAATGACCAACCAAGTTAGGACCTCTCTGTAATTACCACCTACTTCACCTCAGATGGCAGGGGGGATCTGGAGGAAAATGTTTGAAGATTATCTAAATGTTCAGTCAGGCTCATGGTAGCTTTTTTAAAAAGTGCATTAATCTTTCATTTCCTTGATGATGTATGAAGCTCTGAATGATGTGAGGTTTTATTGAACATATTGCTCTTTTGCACATTAGTGGCAAGTCTGGGAAGAGGCTTACTTGTGTAGGAAGAAACAGTATGATTAGCAAAGCTACATGTGATTCAAAGCATTGTGGAGGAAGAGTTTTCAGGGGCTGCCATGCTGCCCTAGTAATGGCTAGATTTATTTGTTCCAGTGGTCCTTAAGCACTGATTTTGCAAAACTCATGCTGGCTCATGACAGGAACTATGCTCATCTCTTCACAAGAAGGGGTACTGAACCATTTCAAAACGATAAGGTCATGCACACCACCCAAGTCCCTGGTGGCTAGGGAGGGCTGGTGGCTAGGGAGGGCAGGAGTACATCTACACTACCTTCCCCCACACGATCATCCCTCCCACATTTGGTGCTGTGCCACTGTGCAAAGGAACACCACTGTGGCATGCAGTGCAGCATTTTGGAGGCCAGAGAAATGCTTCAGGAAATAGGGGTGTACATGGAACAGGCTGGTCTGGTTCGGTTTGAGTCCAAACCGGAACCAAACTGGACTTGGCCAGTTCAGTCTGGCACCCCCTTGAATCCCCCTGGATCGGTTCAGTGGTGGTGGGGGGAGTGTTTCACGGATATATATATATATATCCCCCTCTGGGGGGCTTCTCCGAGGTGGAGGGGGATCTGCAGAGGTTCCCCTTCTCCCGCCGGCCTTCCTTCAAAAACAGCCCTGTTCATCTGTTTATCTGCCGCGCCTGAACATTGGACTTTGCCTAGGACACGTCAAGATAATCACTTTTATTCAGGCATCCCTGGAGCGGAATCACTAGCACCATGAAAATTTAAGATTATCCCACGGTTGCTCAAAACAAAAAATGTCACTCAAGAGGGAGATGCACTGGATATTTAAGCCACACATCTGAGCCTAGTTATCTGTCCCAACTAAATGTGGTTTAACTGCAGTTTGACTGGAATTGCCTGGAAATTCAAGGTTCTCATGTCATGCTCCAGAGCTCAATGATCGTGATTAACTTCTCAATCAAATTTGCTGTGGTCATGAGATTGTTTGCCTGTATCATATTTCTATATGTCAACTTCTTTTTTTAAGTGAATCTGTTTTGAACACTGGGACAGGGATAAAATGCTTGAGTTCATATTGACAGTCATGAGTTAAAATGTCCAGCTTTATTCATGTTTGTATAAAGTTGTCCCTTTCCCCCCTTCTCCAGAATCCCCCCACATTCATTAAAGTACTTATTTAAGTTTAATGAACTATTAGTTAATCTTTATATTAAATAGTTATTTATTATTTATTTATTTATTTGATTTTTATGCTGCCTTTCAAAAAATGGCTCAGGACGGTTATGCTTGTGAGACTTATCACTTCTAAAGAATTACACCTATTTTTTCTTTTCTTTTCTTTTTCATTGATAAGTTATTTCAGGCTCATTTTTAGAAAACAGAAAAAGTTGTGGAGGCTAGAAAGACCTGGTTCAGTTGACTGGGAAACCATGGTTTCCCACTATTTGAACTCACACTGGGGAACCTCAGGCTCTCATACCATCCCTTTCCCTCCTCCTTTGTGCGCTGAAGGAGAATTGAAAACTGAAAAACAACAGCACCCTTCTGCTTTCAATTTTAAACATTACCACAAATCCACATATTGTCCAAGTGGGAAACTGTGGTAAGTTTTAAGAATGGTTTGTTCACAAACCAGTCACAGTTAAAACTAATCACAGTTCTCCAAGTTCAGATGATACCCAGTGCTGTTATTAGTTTAAAATTAAATGTAGAAATGTTTTATCTTCTCCATTGGTGCTGCTATATACCAAGTCAGACCATTGGTCTATCTAGCTCAGTATTGTCTTCATAGACTGGCAGTGGCATCACCAAAGTAGCAGGCAGGAATCTCTCTCAGCCCTATCTTGGAGAAGCCAGGGAGGGAACTTGAAACCTAGATGCTCTTCCCAGAGTGGCTCCATCCCCTGAGGGGAATATCTTCCAGTGTTCACACTTGTAGTCTCCCTTTCATATGCAGCCAGGGTGGACCCTGCTTAGCTATGGGGACAAGTCATGCTTGCTACCACAAGACCAGCTCTTCTAGTGTGAATGACCTTAACAGCACAGTATATTGAGGTCATTCACACAACTGAAAACACAAGTGTCCTATCCGGGTTTGGGGGTTATGTGCGCTCCCAATTTTTGGTTGTGTGAGTGCAAACAACTAGGCAGGAGGAGGGAGAAGTGATTGTGTGGAATCAAGATAGAAGGCAAAGCTAGGTAGGTCAGTTACTCCTCCTACCCTGGTCAAATACTGCATATGAAAGATGGGTAGGACAGTGCTGCCACCCATCTTTTCCTTTTACCTTGATTCCACACAGTCACTTCTCTTTCCTCCTACCTAGTTTTTTGTACCCACACAACCAAAAATTGGGAGTGCAAACAGCTGCCAAACCTAGGTAGGACACTTTTCCTATCCAGTTTTCGGTTGTGTGAATGACCTCATCTCTTAAATGACCAAAATTCAAGATTTCTGTTGAAGTGTTTTTCAGACCTACTACCTTTCTCTTAATGACCCTGAAATATAGGAATATAGAAAAATTCCTTATATCAAATCAGACCATGGGTCAATCTAGCTCAGTATTGTCTACACTGGTAGCAGCTGTCCAAGGTTTCATGCAGGAGTCTTTCCCAGACCTACCTGGAAATGACATCAATAGAATTTGGGACCTTCTGTGTGCAAAGCAGATGCTTCACCACTGAGTTATGGCCCCATCCAACATTTTTATCTGGCCACAGAAATGCACACAGAAAGTTATCCAGTCGCCAAGACTAATGTCTCTGAGAAATTTCAGGAAATAGTCTCAGGGTTAAACTAGACATGATGTTAAAGCTCTTTGCCTTTCCTTCCTTCCTTCCTTTCTTCCTGCCTGCCAGCTAGTCAGCTTTGAAATAATTAAATGGGGCCTGGATCCAAGTGAGCCACTGCATGGAAAGAAAAAGGGACCCTTTCCCTTCATGATGTATTTCTGACTTCTTGCATCTGCTTCCTGATGACCCCAAACAAAATCAAATATGGGTTTTGTTCTGTTACTTGAGTTTAACTACGGAAGCCATTTTAGATGTCATTAGATCTTACACTTGTTTTTTCCATACTGTCACTGTTAGTTGATGAACATAAATATCTCTTGGTAAGAAATGGGTTTTATCTTTCAGTTCTGAAACTAATTAGAGACAATTTTAAGCAATATCAGCCATCATTTAATTCTAACTTGGGTAATTGTGTCATAGCTTATTCATTGCTGAGAAATTAAAAGGTAGTGAACCATAATTTTCATCTCTAATAGAGTAGGGGACCATATTAGAGATGAAAATTAAACTTCACTATTTTTAAAGGAACTATTAAGTGACTATTAATTTATAAAAGCCATTATCATTTTGAAGATGTCAAGTGGATAGTGGCAACTGCAAAGATGAAAATCTAATAATATATATAATCTTCTTAATTTTATATTTTTAGAATTAAAAGCAACATCACTAGTTCAAGAACTATTTGTAGATGTTTGAAAAATGTATTTTCTCATTAACAAGAATACAGAAAGTTTTTGTAAGTATGGTCTACTCACTGCAGAGATGAATGACTCATCTAACCTCATCATGGTACCACAAACTGCCTATGTTTAAAACCAGGTATCTGAGAAACTGCATACTGCAGCCCTGTGTGGCAGCCAGCTGAACTAACAGTGAGGAGTTCTCAGGCCCAAGAAGGCTGTTCACTGGATCCTTCCAGGACTAGAAGGATATAAAGGCTTCTACAAGGGCTCAGGCTCTGTGGTAGTTTCAAGGTGTTTTTGGTTCTGGTGCATTGTGATTCCTGATCCTGCTCAGCTTGTCCCTGGTTTTGGTTCTAACTTTCAGGTTGTCTTTGCTCCTAGTTCTTCTTTGTCTGCTGGTTTTGACCCTTGGCTTCAATTTTAAGTAATGTTTTTTCTTCTGCTCTTGGTTTGTCTGCTTCTTCTGACTCTTGGCTTCTTTGATCAGCTTTGACCCCTGACTCCCAGCTTGCTTCTGACACCAGTTCCGGATCTCTTCCCTCACTCCTGGATGTACCCTCCCAGCCTGAATTCAGGCTCCAGTACAACGTCCAGTGGCTGCCCATGGTGCTGTACTGACACACATAGTAAGATCTCCATCTAGTTAGCATGTACACACACACACACACACACACACACACACACACACACACACCCACACACCATTACTATGAAGCTGAGCAAACTCTCTTGACCTGCTAGAAACACAAGGCAAAGCAAGGACTGAGACTATTCAGGTATGGGACCTGTTGTGGCTGTTGAAAGTAGAAGTCAGCAACCCCATGATCCCTGCCTTTTGCCCAATACTCTGAATGGAACATTTATTATTACCCGAACTGGTAGAAAAGACACACCAGGATAATAATTCTCCTTTGCTTTCTTCCCTCATAAAGACAACTTTTTAACCTGATGTGCAGCCATTGGCTGACTTCCCACTCATGTTAACTGCAAGACCTAGGCATCCATAAACATATTGTCCTCTGTTGATAAACAGACCATTATTCTATTTGATAGACCTGTTATTTTTAGAGGTTAAGAGGTTTACCAAAAATGATTTAAGGAAGGGCATCTATTACAATGGGGATTGTTGAAAATGACATAAAGGGCTGCTCTGGCAAAAATCCAGTCAGTTCACAAAGGCCTCTCTGTTCATAAAACAGATTGATTGTTTCTGCTGATATGCAGTAAAAATTTTGACGTGAGATGTATGACTGACAAATGACAGCAGATCGCAGATGTACCATAAAGGCATTTTAGAGCTTCTAATATGAGTACCGCCCCCCTTCCATCTAAAGGTTCACTCTGCATTCTGAACTGCAACAGAAGCACTGAGGGACGATTGAATAAATGGTCTAGCAATTAAGACTCAGAACTTCAAGGTACAATCCTCAGCTTTCTTCCTGGCTCTACCATTGCCTTTCTGTTTATTAAGAAATAAACTCTAAATTTTTCTCTTTGGCCAGCCTTAAGATAAAAGTAATAATATTTCTTTCCTATGCGGGGAAAAAGTAGGGGGAGGAGAGGCATCACAGATGGGTCTATTACTCTTTAGAAAGCTTTGTAAGATTGAAAGATGGGAGATATATTTTAAAAGAAAAAATGTTTCAATAATGTTGTAAATGTAAAAATGTAATGTAATGTAAAAAAATGTTTCAATAATGTTTCAATAATAACAGGGTCCTCCATGTGCTATCAGGATGTAGCTTTTGTAAGAAGAATGCAATTAAAGTTTATATACAGATCTTTTCATGGAGAGAATTTTCTTGGACTTCAGAAAGTTCGTCGCAGCACCATGCTACCTCCACCCTTTGTTTGTTTGTTTGTTTGTTTGTTTGTTGAGCATGCCACAGTTTCTCAGGTGGATTCCTGCTAGCATCTTGCACCCTATCCTGATGCAGAGTAAATACTATTGCCCTGACTCTTCAATCCCCATTTTTCCAGTTTGCCCTCTCAGTCCCTCTCTAAATCTAGCTGGGCCCTGCCCACAATTTGCATCAAACCTGCGCCCTCCCCCTCCTCACTCTCCAGTTACCTTCTCAGGTATAATTCTGCTTCTCTTGGAGAGACACTGCTCTGCTACAGGTGCTACAACCTCAGTCCTCTTCTTAATTTATATGGTTGCCATAGGTGTGCATGACACTTTACAGAATAACAAAGTGGTGGTGGTGGGTCACTTTGCCTTGGAGATTACCATCTGTGGCCCCATTATCCATTTTGCAGGAACAAAGGAAAAAGGAAAATGTGCTTTAGTTGCTGAGTGACTCAGAAGATATTAAGCATGTCTTGTAGTTACCTTGTAACTGCAAAAATGTTTTACCTCATCCTGTCCCTGGGCCACCAACATAGTAGACATGCCCAAGATAATTGTGTTTTGAAGTATGAAGTGCTTGTAAATATCTTCGCTAGGAAGGAAGGTGAAAAAAGGAATGTGTGATTGTATGCTGAGGGGGTGGCTCCCTATTTTAGCTACTTTGGGCACACTTTTCAACACTAGAGTGTGGTATGCTTACTAAATAATATACATTGTATTACAATATTTATTACAAAGAAAAATTAACCAAGGATATTAAATTATAAAATATAAATTATAAATATTATAAATATTATAAAATATATACCATTTATATATTTATAAATTATAAATATATAAAAGCAAAACTGTCCACATAATGGTAAAGAAGCAGACTTGTGCAATGGATGATGCAGAGTAATGCTCAGTCTTTGACCTGTAAAATATATCTCTTTGAGATATATAAAATATATATCTCCCTTTTTAAGGAAATCCAGTCCAAAGGCAAAGACTGGGTAATCAGAGAGACTCAGTTTTAATCATCAGAATTTGCTGAAGAAGGAAATTATTCTGTTTCAAACAGTCAGGATCACCAAAGGAACCTAATGCTTTACTCATCAGTGCTGTGACTAAAGATCTGATGAGATGCAAGAGCACAGAGAGTTAGGATTAATGAGTCTAAGCTTCAGCACTCACACATACAATTAGCAATGAATGTTTGTGGGCTCTCTGCCCAAGTTGTCTGCTTCTATAACCTATGTCTAGGGAAATCTGTTTTTTCAGATCTGGTAATTATACCAAATGATATACTGCCACTAAGCACTCACCTCTCAGTTACAGTCAGTACCACCTGTGAGGTCCTGGACTTCACTAATACCATCTGGGATTTGGAAGGCTCAGAAATTGACTTGCTAAAGTACACTGCATCTTCTTCAGAGACAATACTATTCTTCTGTATGCATTAAACAAAGAATAACTTGTTACAGAGACACAAGACCCAAAACAATCAGTACTTGCTATCCCTGAAACACTGGCTGACATACTATGCAGCGAGCTGCCCATCCAAGAGGGATGCATGCTCACTGCTTCTGAACCAGCCAAGAGTCCATCCACACAGCTTCTGAAGGTGAAGATGCTCCATGCCTCCCAAACTGTTCATCATCACTGTTGCACCACTACTGCCACAGGGAATAAGGTAGCAGCAGTGATTCAGCATAGCTTCTAAGGTACAGAGCAGCCTCCACCTTTGGAAGTGATATGGATGGGCTCTTGACTGGCTCATATGTAGCAAGTGTGCATTCCTCTTGGATGGGCAGTTTGCTGTGCAGGATGTCAGCCACTGTGATCTTTAGTGACCAGAAAACCAGAGTAAACTCTTGATACAAAAGCAATACATAGGCTGCATTCGCACATAATGCGAAACCGCAGTTAGAAGGGGCAGAGGTTGGAACTCTGTTACGTCCAAATGCGTGCAACCATGGTTTCTTGACAAAAGTGACCAGAGGCTTGTCTCAATGAACTCCAGTTTGAACCTTCAATTTGTCATGTTTTGCCACCGTAATGTGAGGGGTTTTTTGGCAGCAGTGTTACGTCTGCACACAAACAGCACCATACCCATAGTTTCGTTCAGTTTCTGGAACTGTAAGCATAGAAATGGCAGTGCAGATCCTCCCACAATCATGCCTGCTCCATGCCTGTGGTGCTTCTCACTGACCACCTCTCTGAGTACTCCCCACCCCCATCTCCCATCCAACAAAGAATTTGCCCGGCAACAGGAACACTGCTATGTCCCATCCCAAGATTCAAAGCCTGTCAAACATCAATCAAACAGGGGCTTCACCTCTTCCCACTCTGCCCCCCCTTCTGGCAATCAGGAGAGAAAGGGGACAGGATGGCAAGACAGGTACTACATGATTTGCTCTCCAAAAATGAAATGACAAAGACATATGCTCACAAGGACTTGCACATGCACATGTATACATAGCACAGGTGACCCCATTAGAGCACTGGGATGGCAACATATGGCAGGGCGGTGATACCTGGGGCCAGGTTTATAAGGCAGCCACAACCAGGAATTCTTGAAAAGCTCAGGTCTATTTTTTGTACAGTGATGTTGGGGAAGGGGCCTCCAGCCCTTTCCTATTGGGGGAGTATGTGCAGTCCCTAGGCTTACTCATGAGCAGGGTTGGGAAGCAGAATCAGCACTGGCTCCTATGAAAGGAGTAATTAAACATATGTGATGACAAAATATGCTCTTCCTGAGCGGACCACTCACTCATGAGTGTGTGAGGCCATGGAGATTTACCCCTTCACAACTCATGAGAAGAACCATCTGTGGGGGCAGAATCCCTAATGATGTGTGACAACATTCCTTCTCCCATGGATCACTCTCTCAAAAGAGTGTCAGGACGAGACATGCATGGGGGCAGGATGGCAGATTCCCAGCCAGGTTGCGCTATACAAGGAAGCTGTGAGGAGGGGTACACCAGCAACAGCTCTCCCTGTCTTGGTGACTGCCATGAAAAAGCAGTCAAAGTGTGTCTTCTATCAGCCCAACTACCCATCTGAACATGTCCATTTTTTGGGGGGGGGCCTGGAATGGCGATCCTACTCTCCTGAGGTCACTGGAAATTGAGGCTCCCCTCTCCTGTGATTCACAGTGGCAGATCTGCATATGGCACAATGCCAGTTCAAACTTGAGAAACTTGAATGAGAGTAAAGATCTGTTCCCCGGCCCTGGTGTTTACCCTGTCTGCCCACACGACTAGGCCTGGACACATGGAGCATCAAAATCTCCAGTGGGTATGTGAAAGACTTCCATGGAGAGCAGAGGTTGCTGTGCAAAAATTATATCATTATCCAGAAAGAACGGGGGGTGGGGGGAGATTCAAGCAGTGTCCCATTTTGAGGGGTTAGCTTAACTCATGAGCATGCAGTCCAATGGAAGACTGGAGGTTTTTGAACCTAAGGAGCTTCCAAGTAGACTGGCCCTCTCACGAGTGTGTTAGTCCCCTGATGGCAAACTGCCATAGGGGGCAGGAGTGTCATTTGGTCTCCATTAGCAATGTGCACAAATCAAATTTTTTTGGTTTAAATTTTTACCCAAGTTGATTTGTTTTGGGTCCAAATCTGACCCCCTCTGAATCACCCCAGATTAAATTTGTACCTGAATTTTCTGAATCCAAATCTGAATCAATACAGATAAAAAAGGATTCTGGAGCCAAAAGGTGAGGTAGTGCCCAATGGGTGGAATCTACCAGCCATATTTCAAAGAAATTGGGCAAAGGATTGATATTTAAAGAATTTTTGAAGTTTACACGTCTTTAAGATTTTCCCCATAGGGAATAATGGGAATTCCAGTAAACTTATAGCTCAAAGTGGGGTGGCTCAGAGTGGGGTGTGGTGGGTGGTAGTTCCCAATGGGTGCAAGGAAGCTACCACCCATATTTCAAAGGAATTGGGCTAAGGGCTGATTTTTAAATGATTTTTGAAGTCTACGCATCTTTAAGCTTTCCCCCAAAGGGAATAATGGGGATTTCAGAAGCCTTAGTTATAACTCCCGCGGGGATGGCACCAGGGTGGCCCAAGGTGGGTTGTGGTGGGTGGTAGTGCCCAAGGGGTTCAAGGAAGCTACCACCCAGATTTCAGAGTGATTGGGCAAAGGGCTGATTTTTAAATTATTTTTGAAGTGGGCATGTCTTTGGGGCAGATTTGGGGCAGAAAGGGGGTTTCAAGGGCAGAAGAGTGGGTCAGGCGCTAGTGCCCCAATGGGTGCCTGCTACCATCTAGATTTCAAAGGAATTGGGCAAAGGGGTGGTTTTTAAAGGATTTGTGAAGTTTGTGCATCTTTAAGCTTTCCACCCATAAGGAATAATGGGGATTTCAGCAGCCCCATAACTCCACTTGGGTGCACCTGGGTGGCCCAGAGCGAGTGGTGGTGTAGTACACATAGGGTGTTTTCAATGACAAACAATAAATCCACTCTCATTTGCTACCAGAGAATCTGCACTCAAAACAGCTCAGAAACAACAAAACCCAGTACCCAGGCTTGTGGGTATGGGGGTGGTTGGCACCCTATGTGCACTACACCAACGCTCGCTCTGGGGCACCCCAGTGCCCCCCCAAGTTGAGTTATGGGGCTGCTGAAATCCCCATTATTCCCTGTGGTGGAAACGCTTAAAGACACACAAACTACAAAAATCCTTTAAAGATCACCCCTTTGCCGAATTCCTTTGGCTACCTGGATGGTAGCAGGCACCCATTGGGGCACTACCACCCAATCCACTCTTCTGCCCCCAAAGGCCCTTTTCTGCCCCAAATCTGCCCCAGATGTGCAAACTTAAGAAATTCTTCAAAAATCAACCCTCTGAAACCCAGATGGTAGCAGGCACCCATTGGGTCCCTAGAACCTGACCCACTGTGGCACTCCTAGGAGGCACCCACGGGCAGAAATGGGCACTGCCTGTCCCCCTTGTCCCATACAGTGGATGCAGCACACATCCACAACAGCAGAGCTTTGCATAGAACAAGGTTTCCAAAGGTCACAGACATCCACTATGTCACACACTCACCACATCCATTGTGCCCCCCCCGAAATGCAATTGATCTACACACAACAGTGGGAAACAACAACAATTAAATACATTGCCCCACGCACCCCCTCCCAATGCAGGGTAACAGCAGCAGCCAGCAACAAGCAAGCAAGCAAGATAGTGTGATATCACTGATGCAGCAGACTAGGGCAGCAGACTAAGGCCAACAACAGCATCAAATGTGCCCTCCCCTCCCTCCCCCAAGCATTTTTCATCCACAAGCAACAGACACAGCTACATCTGTGGCACCCAGCCATAAAAGCAGGTTAAATAAGGAAGGGTGCAAAACAACATTCTTCCAGTGGAACAGGTGAGATTTGCCCCCCGCCCACACACACACACAATTAAAAGAGTGATGATAACAACAATGGCACACAGCTTTGGGGGGCATTTTTTGACATTTCTGCAACAGATCGGAGCCTGTGGCACCAGTAAACCTATTGTAGATGCAAGCAATCTAGTTTCTCTAAAAATGATGATGATGCTAGAAGTCACAATATGACCCAATCTTCATTGCGAAGAAGTCCAGAGAGAGAGAGGGAGGGAGGGAGGGAGCGGGGGGGAGAGAACCGGTCCTGTGCCCATCCATTAGATCCCCAAAATATATGCACAACAACAAACCATCCAAGGCATTTGAATTGCATAATATATATACTGCTAGACTTGAGATCATGTAGGGGGAAGCATAGTATAGCTGTGCGTGTGTGCTCTGCGAAAGGGTTAGTGTTTTTAAGGTTAATTTTTGCCATAGCCTCAGAATTCTGCAGTTGGGGGTTGGGGGTAAATTGGTGCAGGGAGGAGGGTAGAGTCTGTGCCTTCCTGCCCACTCAGAGCCTGTAGGCTGCTGGGCAGAGAATATTAATACTGATATATTATGGGCAGAGGCGTATCTAGGGAAAATAGCGCCTAGGGCAAGCACTGAAATTGTGCCCCCTGTCCAAACATCTGACACCCATCTTTCAGATAACGTTACCATAATATCAGCTGAAAAATACAAGTCAAGCTCGTTAATCTTTTAATATTTCAAAAACTATTTAGCAGTGGATGTAGCAGGACCAAAAAATGCTGGAAAACTACAAATTTCAGTGTGCTGGGGTTCATGAAATACCCAAATACTATGTGGAGTTGTTCTTGGAAAACTAAACAGAAGTGCCTGTCTAATTCTCTACTATGCATTGTAGCATCACTATTACGTAAGTTTTAAAAATAAATGGAGAATTTGGCTTTTCCCAGATACTCTGAAAATAATTAAAGGATATGAAGAGTAAACTGTGTCACTGCTTGGAATATATTCTAGTATTTCAGAAAGACAGTTAAAATGAGAGAAAGAGAGCAAGAAACTCCCAATGGCCTTAATACTAAGGATTTCACACAGATTCAAAGACAAACTCTCCATTAAATAGCCATATTATTAAGGCATCACATTTAACTCACTTATCACAAGAAGCAAATGAATACAATCCTAGCTCATAAGCTTCAGCTCAGTATTCACAAGCCCTGATTCTCTGTACATAGTTGCAAACTAAATATGTGTACAGTGACTTATATTATATTTATTATTATTATTATTTTTACTTGTAGCCCCTTTGGGGGGCTTCCTAAAGGCTGTGGGGGGGGGTCTGCAAAGGTTCCTTCTCTCCGTGCTGGTCTCTAGGGCCTCACAGGGACCATTTGAGCATGCGTCCTGGCCATTTTTTTAAAAAAATAATAATGAAAAAAATGGCCACTAAAAACAAAATGGCTGCCGAGCATGCTCAAATGGCCTCTGCGAGGCCTGGCCTGGCCTAGGGCCTCACAGAGGCCATTTGAGCATCTGCAGTGGCCATTTTGTTTTTGGTGGCCATTTTTAAAAAATTTTTAATTTTAGAAAATGGCGCCCCCCTTCAAGTGGCACCCGGGGCATGTGCCCTGCCTGACCCACCCTAGATACGCCCCTGATTATGGGCACAGAGGGTTGGAGGACAGGCTTCTGTTTTTTAAAAATGGGAAAAAAATCTTTGGAATGGGGGAAAAGACAGAATTGTTTTTTAAAACCATGAGCCAATGCTACCCTTCTAACCAACTTCTATTACTAGTTAATGGGGATCTCTCCCACGCAGAACCCCTGTTTAAACTTCTTCTAAACTAAACAACACACAACTTTTAAAATTCAATTGCAACCCAAAACCTCACTCCACAGGAAAACCCCCCAAAAACACACAATTCCAGAGACGTGTGTGTGTGCGCACATTAAAATGGACACTCACTCAGTCTAGGGCTTCACCCACATTGTGTCCCATTGTCCACTTTTGTGGTCTGGCCTCTGAGCCTACTCTTTTTTCTTCAGTCTTCTCCTTCTTCAGTCTTCATATGGGGTGGGAGGGCTGGGGCAAAAGCCTAGAAAATCTGGGGGGGGGGGGAAGGCTGGGCAGTTGGCCAGTGGCCACAGGGTCTGGGGCTGGTGGCTGGCACAGACACAGCAGGCACAGGCAGGCTGTGATTTTCTCAGCAGCAGGAAGGGGGCCAAAAAAGAATTCTCTTCTCAGGAACAAAAAACAAGCAATGCAGCAGATATAATCTATTCCCAGGATGGCGTGCAGTAGCAGGGGCAGGCAAGCTGGGCCCAGGCTGGCAAGGCAGAAGGCAATAGGCATGGCATAGCAAAGCAAAGCAAAGCTCGTGCTCACTCTCTTCTCCCATGAGGAATAAAGGCAGAATGGTGACTGCTGCCTATTTAAATCTAATTGAAAATCTCTCCTTGAACTGCCCCCACCCTTGCCCTTTCTTTGACCCTTCCCCTAGCCAATGTGGGGTCAGTCAGGAGTGGCAAGAGCCAAGAGACCCAATATGGAACCAGGAGGGAATCATCACCAGATCAAATCATGCTTTCCTTCACTGATCTAAAGCTTGGAACGGCAGGAAATTCAAATATACATCAAACAGAAAATGAAGACTACACAGAGATCTCCCCAAAATGGAGGTCCAAAACAACAAAACCCACAGCTCCGAAATTTGGGTGATTTGTTTTGGAGCTGATTTGGGTACAGATCGTTCTGTACCTGAAACGTTTTGCACATCCCTAATCTCCATGGACTGCTTTGCTGGGGTAAGTTGTCACATCCTAGATCACAGCCCTCTTAGGACCCTTCGACTTCCCTCATATGCATATCCCCTCCTAGGAAGTCATCATGTTCCCTTCACTATCCTGAGTAACAGGAAAATAGTGATCCCCAGCATACCACCACCAGGAATTGTGCTTGTGCAAGATAGTTTTGTTTCAGGGCTCTTATGAGGGGAGCAGTGAACTTGCTCTCAGAAGAAGGGCTTGAGTGGCATGTCATTTAAAAGGATTTAAATGCCCTTTCCCTGCTAAGGGCGGGCGTACCATTCCAAAAAGGCATAATTGCACTTGGCATGCCCTGCTTTATGATCTTGGCCAATAGCTGCCACCCTGGAGATGTGATGATGCCTTGCCCACAGGCAATGTGAGTGCTACGGAGCTTGCAGGGATGCAGCCTCAGTGGACCAGGAGAGTGAGGGCCTCCCATGTCCAGGAAACTGAGTGGTTGGACAAACTTCTGCAATGCAATTCATAGGTTAAAAAATGTATGGGTTCGGCAACCTCTCGTTTCATGTTACGTGTTAATGCAGCCTTATTCTGAGTTTACATTTGGAGGATGTAAGACTGGAATACATACACCTTACATCCTCCGATTACAAGGTGGAATATTCTTTATGTGTGTATAGGTGTCTGCACATATGTACATTTTTTTTATTAATGACTGTACATGATTTCATTTTAAAAATGAATGTGGGTACAATTATCTTAGATGCATGATGCAGGTAAGAAGTACATGCATTCAACATAATGTGTTAAAACTGTATGCATTGTACTGTACATGTGCACACTGTACACAGACTGCATGTGCATTTAACATAGTGGTTGAATAGGGATACAGTGATAGTTACATAGGTCTGTACCTGTCAAAGAATGCTTGTTTGTCTTTCCAAACAAATATATAAAGCCAATTTCATTAATATCCATTACTAAGGTGGCACTCCTACGTGAGCTTACTAGGAAGTAAGTCCTCCTGAACTCAGTAGGGTTTACTTCTGAGTAAACATGCTTACAAGCACACTGTGCCATACCTCAAGATAACATGCTTCAGGTTTTCTGTCAACCTTTAAAATTGTTATCTGGGTGTATTGAGTTGGCACCTTATGAATAATGACCATGAGGCATTCTAAAGGTTTAAAGTTTTACTGAACCCCACTAACAGTACTTCCATAGTTTACATCACTTCAATACTTTTGTGTGTGTTAAAAGTCAGATCCAGCTTTCACACTAAAAATCCCAAACAAGTCACTTTTTCAGAAATGTGGACATGGCTATGTAGAATATATGAGAAGTGATGAAAGGACAGTTAAACAAGATTTGCAGTTTGCCCATAAAGTAAAACCTACTTACTCAAACTGAAGAATGTATTACATTATTCCATTCATCCCCTTAAGGTGTCTTAGGAACATAGGAAGCTGCCATATACTGAGTCAGACCATTGGTCTTTCTAGCTCAGTATTGTCTTCACAGACTGGCAGTGGCTTCTCCAAGGTTGCAGGCAGGAATCTCTCTCAGCCCTATCTTGGAGAAGCCAGGGAGGGAACTTGAAACCTTCTGCTCTTCCCAGAGTGACTCCATCCCCTGAGGGGAATATCTTACAGTGCTCACACTGTAAGATGGTCTTGTGGTGGCAAGCTGGTAGCAAGCTGGTCTTGTGGTAGCAAGCATGTCTTGTCCCCTTAGCTAAGCAGGCTCTCCCTGCAGAACCCTCCCAGTCTCTCCACACATGGATTGTGTGTAGAGCCTCATAATGTCTTTCTGTGTGTATCGCCCAGAGACACAATGCCTACAGAGCTCTGACCAGCAGTTATAATGCTTCTGCCTTGTCACTTCCAATCTTACTTGCTACATAGCAATGGCAATGTCCCTGCTAACAGATAACTAGAGATGATGTTCTATGGAACATCCTCCTTTCTTCCACTCATCTCATAGTTGTAATTGCTACAGCTACAGCACTGGCAAGGATCTGAAGGTGGAGCAGTTTCTTGTATCCACTGCTGGTCTCCTGCCAATCCTTTTTTACTACCACCATGGCACAGATCAAACCATAGAGTAGGCTTCGCCTCCTCCAGCACAGCTTGCCCTCACCCACCCAGCCCATAAAATGGGGCTAAAAACGAATTATTATAGCTGATTTAAGTTCACATAACTCAACATTTCAACTGAATTTTTGAAATTCCTTGGGCAGCTGAGAAATTCCTCAGAGGAATAATGTGTGACTGAAATGGTTATAATAAGACTAGTAAAATTTATTAGGAGAGTTCCACATATCTCTAATAGTTATATAGCAAAACTCCTTTCATTCTGAACAGATCTGTACAGTTCTTGAGATCTTGCCTATTGAATCCATGGAAGTTTCATCAGAGCTTCTGTAAGCTTCAGATTAGCTGGTGAAGAGGAAAGAGAAACAACATAGACATGCAAGTAGAGTAGCTTCATGCCTTCTCAAAGCATCACTGCACCATCTGTAACTACAATTGGAAAACTCATCTGATGGCCAAGAGGCATAAAAGGTCCTCAAGGACAAACATAATTAGCATGGGATGGGAAAAGCAGCATGAGGTTAAGTGGTCCATCTGATCTTCGTCTTCAAGTGTGTCAATGAGATTACACAATGTTATGCAAGGAGTGTAAATGCTCAACAAATCACACACCAAAAGTTATTATGCTTCACTTCACGGTTTCAACATCAGACATGTTTTTTGTTTGTTAGAGCCCTTAATGAATATAACAGTCTTTACACCTAGTAGGAAATCTGGACTGAGCATCTGAGGCCTGCTTTCATTACATCTTGTGGCTCAGAGGTTTGCTTTTAGACACATCATAAATCAAAGGCGAACATCTTAGGGTGTTCTGTGGCATTTTTGCCACAGAGATAAATAAAGGATGGAAAAATGGGAGAGAAGATTTTTCTTTGACAAGAAGAATCCGAATGCCTCTAGTGATGGATTATAGCTTTTGTGTTTTCACAATTGCCTCCTGAACATTTAACTCAAATGCAAATTTTTGTGTGTGTTTTTTGTAGTTAGAAATGCTGAAATGCTTTCCATTTTGTCAAAGAATGGACTGTCTTTTCTTCATTTTCCACAGAATTGTTTAATATGGAAAAGTCACTTCAAAGTTACTTTCTCCCTCAGCTTTCATTCGATAAAGTTGACTAATGAAAGCACTCTCATGCGGTAAGACAGTCCACATTGCTGGATGCTGTAAAGATTTTGTAAGTTGGATTCTAAAAGTGTGAGAATATTTTAGCAACCACTTCATCAACTGAAAATTGATAAGAATAGCCATCATTTGATTACCCTGAAAATATTTGTATGGGCAGCCTTAGTCATATATTACATGCAATGTGCATGCAGTACATACAGTGAACAGTGAACATGACATGTACACTGTATAGAAGAAGTATTCACAATCTGTATGCTTACATTTTTGAAGGATTCAACTCCATTGTTGATACCTGTACAGTCATTAAGCCAACAATAGGTATGCTGCATACAGGCACCTGCATGTGCGTATAGTCCATAACATGTGTACAGTGTATCATGTGAAGAACCCTAACCAGTTTTTCAGTTCTGAATGCAAGGGAAAATAATAAACATTTTTCAACTGTGTTTACTCTGACAATGAATACATTCTTTGTTTTTTAGCTGCTCATCCCCGTTTGTCTGAAGTGTGGCCAGTTTGCCCCAGTCTCACCAGAAATAAAGTATAAGGCAAACACTTGATTGTTTGCTGGGCTAAGAGGGCTGCATTTTGGCTCCTGAGTGCCTGGCCCTGCAGTTTTTTCTCTGGCAGCAACCCCCTCCATGCTCCACAGGGCATAGTGGGGGCTTTTGCTAGTTGCCCTTTGGCAGGCCAGATGGGAATATTTTTTGGCCCTCATTGAATTGGCTCTGTTTGGGGCCTGTTTTGCACTATGTTCCCTAGTTAGTAATAGTGAGGCAGATTTCAGCAGGAAAATGAAGTAATTCTGTTTTATGATAAATGTTTGAAACTTATAGGGATTGTGCAGTTTATGGTACCAAGTGTTTACAGTAGGCTTGCCAAGTCCAGATGGTGAAAAAAGTCAATATCCATCACCAAAACAGTGGAAATAGAGGACACCAAAAAAGGTCTCCAAAAAACAGTTCACATGAAGGAAGCTAGCTCTACCAGTTGAGCCCACCTATTCATGCTCCTGTATCACATTCACCACTGTGAAGCTGATGACCAGATGAGTTGTATGTCTGTTCAGTCTGCTGTTGAGTTCTCAAGGCCTCTGCTTCTTAACTATAAATTCCTCACCTGGTTAGGTTTACCACACACACAGTCCTCTGTCTTCCTCCCCCACAGGTCACCCAGCCTGCTCTCCCCAGCCAGGCCAGTAACTTCACCTCTTGGCTTGAGGCAGGACAGCGTGCATGGTCTCATTCTTACTTGCTTGCTGTTCTCTACAACTAAAACATTTATATACCGCCTTTCAACAGAAGGTGATGCTCCCCTATCACCAAAGGGCTCACAATTTAAAAAGAAACGCAAGATAACACCAATATCAGCAAATGAAGGAATGCTGTGTTGGGGCTGGATAGGCCAGTTGCTCTCCCCATGATAAATAGAAGTGACTCATCACTTTAAAAGGTGCCTTTTACTCAGTTAGCAGGAGTAACTGCTAAATGAGTAAAGTTAGTTAGTGAACAGTTAACTTCTCACTGCCCCCACTAGTGCCACCATATAGCAATAGCAATAGCAATAGCGCTTACATTTATATACCACTTTATAGCCAGAGCTCTCTAAGTGGTTTACAATGATTTAGCATATTGCCCCCCAATATTCTGGGTACTCATTTTACCGACCTCGGAAGGATGGAAGGCTGAGTCAACCTTGAGCCCCTGGTCAGAATCGAACTTGTAACCTTCTGGTTACAGGGGCGGCAGTTTTACCACTGCGCCACCAGGGGCTCATATGAAGGAAGCTAGCTGTACCAGTTGGGCCCACCACCCCATGCTCCTGGATCATGTGGCTCTGCAACCTGCCACTCTGGCTTTCCAGTTGGATGGACTATCAGTAGGATACCAGCAGAGGAAGGAGAAAGAGGAAGAGAACCTGCTCATGAAAACAATGTGTTCTGAGTGAACAAAATGTTCCAGCTGCTCCCCAGAACTTCGGACAACAACAACTATTTATATACTGCTTTTCAACAAAAGTTTCCAAAGTGGTTTACAGAGAGAAATAATAAACAAATAAGATGGATCCCTGTCCCCAAAGGGCTCACAATCTAAAAAGAAACATAAGATAACCAGCAACAGTCACTGGAGGTACTGTGCTGGGAATGTATATGTTGTGGACACCACAACATATGCAAAAAAAGTTGTTTGATCCCTTTTAGAACAGAACTTTATTACTGTCATAGACCAATATACAAGAAATACAAACAATGCATCATGTAAATAAAATTTAAAAAGAGAGAAATCTATAAACTACTTATGAAATGCATTGCTAAAGATCAGATTGAGTTTTGCAGAGTTTTGCAGATTATAAAACCAAACCTGGCTACTATATTAAATTTTTTTTCATCTGGGTTAAGTAATAAAAACTTCAAATAAAAATCATCAGACTGTCCTAAAAACGTAGACAATAAGGGGGAGATTAATCTCAAGCGGGTTTCCTTAAAAAAATCACAATGTAAAACTGAATGTGTACTGGTCTCCACATGGCCAGAACTGCAAGGGCAGAGGCGGGCGGGTAAAGGGATGCCCTTGAACCTGCCCTCTAAAATGGCAGATGGAAGGGCATCCATTCAGGCTAATGTCAATGCACGTCTGAATTTGGGGATAATAATAGAATACAGATAGCCTGCTGGTTTGAGATTAAACAATTGTGCCCCAAGATAGACAGTCTTAGAAATAGAAGCAGCTTCCTCTTGCATCAATGATGCATTGTTTGATCTCCTCTTTAGCCCGGTCATTGCCCATCTGCAGCAGAACCTCTGGAGAAAACCCATAATAAGTTAACTTATCACTAATCAATGAAAACCATTTAAATTTAAATGAATCAGTCTTAATGAGGGAAGCCAAGCCTGAGTTGGAGGATATAAATTTTAACCAGAATAGGAAAATAGTTCTCCAGACTCCGGATTCCATTCATAGCAGGCCAACCTTTCTTCTCAGTACCACTGATGGAACACAACGAGGGACAGCTAATAAGGATCTCAGAAATTTAGCTTGCAAAACTTCTAAATTAGAGAAGTTTTGAGGTGGACCTAATTGGGCACCATAAAACAACTGAGAATACACTTTGGTGGTAAAAGGTTTAACTGCTGCAGGGATAAATTATAATGGGCACTATGAGACAATGAGGAGCGAAAAACAACTGCAAGGTACTTGAAATAAATGACTTGGGCTATCTTATGACCATTCAAGGACCAATTGTGGAGTCTAGGGCACTTAGCAAAGACCATAATCTTGGTTTTTTGATAATTTATCATGATAGTCTTTTGAGTGCAAAATTTTGATAAGAGAATCAAAGCACATTTGAAGCCAATTGGGGTTTGAGATAGAACTGCCATATCGTCGGCATATAGCAAAACAGAGATATGTCTATTAGCAATTTTAGGGGGGTGGGTGGAGGGGCTGTAAACAAAGAACACTACAGAATTGATATAAAGATTGAATGACATGGGAGCTAATAAACAACCTTGACAGACCCCACCTACAAGAGGGTATGGCAGCTGACAAAGCCCCAGATGCACTATAGTGGACCTTAAGCATAGCACCATTATAAAAGGAAATTATCAGAAGTAGCAGTCTCCTGTCTATTCCTAGATCCTGTGAAATTAAATCAAAGGCCGATTTAAGGACAATAAAGGCTGTGTAAAGCCCATGAGCTGGCTTGGTGGAATATTTCTTGGAAATAAATTGAAGGATAAGGGCATGATCCAAGGTTGAGCGACCAGTCCAAAAATCAGCCTGCTCCTGGGCTAAAATATTGCCTTCATCAATCCAGTCCATGAGTTTAAGAAGGAGGTATTTAGCATAAATCTTACTAATAACACTTAATAGACTGATTGGACAATGTTGTTTCCTCCCCCAAATAGTCCTTATTTCTCCAGATGCAAAAAAAAAAAAAAAGTCGTTTGGTCCCCCAAATAGTGACATGTTCTTTATAAAAGTCCCTAGTTGGCAACCATAGTTTACGGATAGGAAGGCCTGAAATATATTCACACAAAACAAAATGGTGGCCATGCAAAGTTAGACCTGATGTGGCACGGTGCATATTGCAATAAATATTGTGCTATTTATGATAAAGTCATGAACATTTCAGGGATTGTGCAGTCTATGGTCCTAAGTGTTTACAGATAGGGAGACTGAAATATGTTCACATAAAATACAAAGTTAAGGCTGATATATAAGCAAAATACATATAACGTGTGAACCAACAGGTTAGTAGACAATTTATAATTATGAAACTTGTTCCTTGTTCTCCATTAGTGTGTGAAATTTCATTGCAATGAAAAATTGACCTATTCAGAACAAAATGGCAGCTATCACCTATCCATGGGGTGTGGAGACTGCCTTGGTCGGCCTGATAGATGATTCAATGGGGAATTGACAGAGGGAGTGTGACTCTGTTGGTCCGTTTCACTCTCTCAGTGGCTTTCGATGCCATCAACCATAATATCCTTCTGGAGTGTCTGAGGGGGTTGGGAGTGGGAGGCCTGTTATGCGGGGGTTCCGCTTCTACCTCTCAGGCAGATTCCAGATGGTGTCACTTGGAGATTGCTGTTCTTCAAAATGTGAACTTTTACATGGCATCCCCCAGAGCTCCATACTCTTTCCAATCTCTTTAAAATCTACATGAAACCACTGAGAGAGATCAACAGGAGATCCAGTACATGGTGTTATCAGTATGCTGATGAGACCCAAATCTATTTATCCATGTGAACATCATCAGGAGAAGGCATAATCTCCCTAAATGCCTGCCCGGAGGCAGTGATGGGCTGGATGAGGTATAACAAACTGAGATCCAAATAAGATGGAGGTACAGTGCGGGGTCAGAACTCAGAAGATAATTTTGAACTGCCGGTTCTGGATGGGGTCACACTTCCCCAGAAGGAACAGGTATGTAGTCTGTGGGGTGCTTCTGGAGGAGAAGCGGCCGCTGCCGCAGGGCGGGTGGGCCAGTTGAGGAGAAGCGGCTGCTGAGGCTGGGCCGGCGGGCCGGCCGAAGAGAAGCGGGCGGCGGTGGGCCCGGCCAGAGCCGAGGAGAAGCGGGCGGCAGCGGGCCCGGCCGGAGCCACGGGGAAGCAGGTGGCAGTGGGCCTGGCTGGAGCCGTGGGCCTTGGGCGGCGGTGGGCCTGGCCGGAGTCGCGGGCCTCGGGCGGCAGCCTGGGCAAGAGGGTGGGGGAGAGGAGGCCAGCTGCAGAGGTCAGCAAGGAGCGGCAACGGCGGGCGGGGGGGAGGTAGCTGGCCCCAAAGAGCGCACAGATGCTCTGTGCGGGGTCGGCTTGTAACCTATAAAGCCCTAAACTTAGGCCCAGAGTATTTAAGAGAACATCTTCTTCACTATGAGCCCCATTGCCCATTGAGATCATCCAGAGAAATTTTCTGCATTTGCACCAGCTCATCCAGTAGCTACATAAGGGCAGACCTTCTCTGTTGCTTCCCCAAGTCTCTGAAATGCATTCCTTGCAGAAATAAATGCCTTCCCATCCTTGACAACTTTAGAAAGTCTTTAAAGACACATTTATTCAGCCAAGCTTTTTAACTAGACTTATGGTTTTAAATTGTTTTAAGGTTTTAATTTCTGTTCTAATTTGTTTTCTGTTGCGGTAAACCACCCAGAGATGGCAGTTTGGGGTGGTGCACAAATATAATGAATTGATGAATGAATGAATGAATGAATGAAATTGCCCTTGCACTTGTGCAGGAGTTTGCGTATTTGCAGTGTTCTATGCATGCTAGGTGTAGACAGCAGCAAGCCATAACCTCTATGGATGATTTCAAAGCTTTTATCATTAAAAAAAATCTGGAGAGGCTTGACTGCAGGGCCGCCAACTCATCTAGCGGCTACTCGGGATCAGGCCTTCTCCGTTGCTGCCCCGGGACTTTGGATTATGCTCCCTGTTGAAATAAGAGCCTCCCCATCTCTGGCATCTTTTAAAAAGGCACTGAAGACACATTTATTCACCAAGGTTTTTAATTAGATTTATATTTTTTTAATTTTTAATACTAGGTTTTAAATGTTTTAAATGACTTTAATTGTTAATTGATTTGATTTTTTAAATTATTTTAATTGTAAACCGCCCAGAGACGCACGTTTTGGGCAGTATAGAAATATTTTAAATAAATAAAACTAACTAAACAAAAAGCACAATAGTTACTGAAGTCTGCTTCAGTGTTACATTTCCCAGTCACAATGACAGGTACAGTGCAGAATGGGAAAATTCTGCAGAATGGTTGGTGAACACCTTAAGGCATGTGTTTTGTGTGATGAGGAGTCCCCATCAGTGCCCTTGAATGCTCAGGGAGTGCTGGCTTAAAGCCTTTAAGACTTGTGGGTGCCCTAAGCAGATACCATGACATTAGGCTGGCTACGAGAGCTGGTAGCAAGCATGATTTAGTGAGGGAGGGGGGTTAATTATAAATCTGAGTTAAAGAAAAAATAGTTAAAAGAAGCAGCAGCAAACAAATTTGTACAAGACAAATTTTCTATTAAAAGAGGATTGGAATGTTGACATTTCTCCAAGTTATTGTTTGTGTACAATCAAGATAAAATTTAGAGGGGTTATTCTCACTATCAGCAAAAATCCGGCTAGCCTCCGCTAGCCCGATTTTTGCTGATTGTGAGGACCACCGGGCTCGGCTGTGAGCCCAGTGGCTCTAGAGTGGGTAACCCGCTCAAGTACCCCTCTCCTTAGCCCGGGTTTGCGGAGCGAGTGCTTCGCAAACCCGGGCTATCTGATCGTGAGTAGCCCCCTGGAGGGGAGGCGAAAAGCCACCTCCCGGCTCCGGTGGTATCCCCAGTATGCCCTGCGTGGCCCCAGAGCTCCCCAGCCCCTGTCGGCTCCATCACAGAGTCGGCCATTGTGTGGGCAGCCGATCCGGCCCCCCAGGGCTCCCTCCCCACTTGTGCGTGGGGAGAACGGGCTTAGCCCACTCTCCCCGCACACTTGGAAAAACCGGGTCTCACTGATCGTGAGACCCAGTCCAGAATTTAAAAGGTGGAAATTTTGATGAAAATTTTGATTTAAGAAGGATAGATAACCAGGATTGACTAGGATTACCCTGAAATGCGAGGTTCTCACAATGAGCTCCACAGGGCTCAGTAATCCTGATTACATTTTAAACAAGGATCCTTGAGACTGTGTGAATCCAGTCACAAGCCTCCACCCACACCCGTTTTACCATCAAACTGGCACAGTTTCTTTCTTTTATTTGTATTTATCTGAACTAATTTTTTTTAACAGAGAAATTATTGAGTACAATTAATTTAGTATTTCTGAAAACTTTGGGGGTAGCAAAAGTATGACAAATGGGCTGAAATTTGGAAAATTCACAGCTTCAATCTCCTTACAAGCAACAGTTAAAAAGACACATCTAATTTTGATAGTTACAGACTCCATGAGGTTATTCTTATGATGAGGGAAAACCGGACTAAAGGAGCCCAGCCCGGTTTTTCCCCATCGTGAGAGCCACCAAGCTCATGGGCGAGCCTGGTGGTTCTCTGGCAACTAGCCCGTCAAAGTAGCCCTCCCCTTAAATGAGGTTAGCGGAGCAAGTGCTCCGCTAACCTCATTTTGGTGATTGTGAGTCACCACACTCCGCGCGAGGAGACCTCTGCCGGGAGGCTAAAACAAGCCTCCCGGTCTCGGAGGTCTCCCCAGGATGCCATCACATGGGGCATCCTAGGACTTCTGGAGGCCAGGTGGCCCCCTATCCCTGCAGCCCCTACTGGCTCCATGACGGAGCCGGTAGGCATGTGGGCAGTCGATCCAACTGCCAAAGGCTAGGTGTTTGATTGTGTGTGGGGAGAGGGGGTAAGCCCTCTCTCCCAGCACAAGCCCTGCAGGCTCTCCACACTGCTTGTGTGGAGAGCCTCATTGTATGTTGCAAGGTCCTACGGTAAAGATTTGCCTGTTTGAGCATCTAATGGGTATGATGATAACAACAACAAAAACTACTACTACTAATTATTTAATTAATTAATATATTTGTATACTGCCCAGTACCAAAGCCTCTAGGTGGTTTACAACAACAACAACAACAACAACAACAACAAATGAGACATTTAAAACATATATAAAATTGACAGTTAAAACAAACAATAAAATTCAAGTAAAACATTAACTAAATAACAACAACAATTACTACTACTACTACAACTGCAACTACTACAAACCTCATACATCCAAATATGAGAACAAACTGGAATTTTGAAACATGCACATGAAAGCATTGGAAAGTAGATGATGGCGGGGGGGGGGGGGAGGAATCTATTGTGTAGGTTCTAAAGGTGAAAAATCATTATCAATTTGGCATAGCTCTTATCTCATACACATTCTGCAGCTAAAGAGACTTGGCTTAAGAAATAGTCCATAATTGAAGCAAACTATAATTATTATAGACTCTTCAAGGAATGTGAATCACATACATCTACCACCCTATCAACCACATACATCTACCACATACATCTACCACCCTAAACTTGGAATAATTTAGACAATTAAGTATTTCCCTTCCAAAAAGGGAGCAGAGGCTAAGGTAAACATGGCAAATGAATTACCCTCCTTTCACTGAAGAGGTCATGTTCACTGCTCATGCAAGATGGTGAAGCACACACCAGCACCCACCTGCTAAGGATTAAAAAGTCTTCATTGCAGTTCATGCCATTTTTGTAATGGACACTGCATTCTTTACAGGCAACTCAGCAAAACCATAATCCATTCATTGGTGTGCATTATAACATGTGTCCCATGGAGCTATCTTAAGTCAGTAAGAGAAGTGCAGGAGGCTGATCTGTTCTTTGGAGCTGCATGTGTTTCCAACCACTATCGAAAGGACCAATTGCAAAATGAGATTAATACTGAGCTTAAGCCATACATGGTGCAATCAACCTCTCATTGAAGTCAATGGCAAAGCTCCATTAATTTTAATTGAACTTGATTACACCTCAGGGAGTTGAAAACAGATTCCAGCCACATGGAAATCATTGCTTCTAGACAAAGCTGTCCAAATACTATTTTGGCTTGTAGTCCTTTCTCCCATGTGCCAAAACTAGTAACTGAGTTTGTAAAGCAGAGGCAAAGCAGAGCATCCTTTTCGAGAGTCAGGCCACAACAGCTCCATCCCCACTTCAGCGTTACACACAGGATCCCATTCATAGGTAGGCAAGCACTTGTTGTGGGAAGAGAATGTTGTATGGAAGGATGAGCAGCTGGAATGTTGGCACCAAATTTAAACAGCCTCTGTTTTCTTTCATTGTCTGAGGATGGTGTCTTTATGGTCCCATTTATGCCCCTGCGTTCTCTTCTGTCTTCAACAGCTCTCTTTGACAGCCCACTTCTCCTACCCTTAAACCTGGCCAGAATGATGGTTTGCTAGCTTCTGCCTGCCTTGCAGGACTGGGTAGAAACTCTCCTCTATCACTTATTAGCCCTTGGGTGCCTGGAATTTTTGCCTTTCTCCACTTCTCTGAATTGGTCAGATGTGAGGGAATTTAGGAGTGAGACTTATTATTGTGAGTGTTAAGAAAGTGCTCTGTTGTTTGTGACAACTTTAGACCTTTAGGTGATAGTGATATTTAAATTCAGGTTCATCTTAACTCTGTGATTTGACAATCAAGTACAAGCATGCTTGCAACCTGATGATCTAGACCAGGCATCCCCAAACTGCGGCCCTCCAGATGTTGCTGAACTACAACTCCCAGCATCCCTAGACAAAATTTTTGGGGGCTGGGTATGCTGGAAGTTGTAGTTCAGCAACATCTGGAGGGCCGCAGTTTGGGGATGCCTGATCTAGACTATCAAGTGGACTTAAACTAGTTGGGAGTTTTATTTTAACTCCGATGACGCATTGCATATAATTCTTATGTAACAGTGAACATAAGAACATAAGAACAGCCCAGCTGGATCAGGCTCAAGGCCCATCTAGTCCAGCATCCTGTTTTGCACAGTGGCCCACCAGATGCCGCTGGAAGCCACAGGCAGGAGTTGAGGGCGTGCCCTCTCTCCTGCCATTGCTCCCCTGCAACTGGTACTCAAAGGCACACCCTTGAGGCTGGAGGTGGCCCACAGCCCTCTGACTAGTAGCCATTGATAGACCTCTCCTCCATGAAGTCATCCAAACCCCTCTTAAAGCCATCCAGGTTGTTGGCCGTCACCACATCCTGTGGCAGAGAGTTCCACAAGTGGATCACGCGTTGTGTGAAAAAGTACTTCCGTTTGTTGGTCCTAGACCTCCTGGCAATCAATTTCATGGAGTGACCCCAGGTTCTAGTGTTGTGTGAGAGGGAAAACAATCTCTCTCTCTCCACTTTCTCCACGCCATGCATGATTTTATAGACCTCTATCATGTCTCCCCGCAGTCGTCTTTTTTCTAAACTAAAAAGCCCCAGGTGTTGTAGTCTTGCCTCGTAAGAAAGGTGCTCTAGGCCCCTGATCATCTTGGTTGTCCTCTTTTGTACCTTCTCCAGTTCTACAATGTCCTTTTTAAGATGTGGTGACCAGAATTGTACGCAGTACTTCAAGTGTGGTCGTACCATAGTTTTGTTTAAGGGCATTATAATGTTAGCCGTTTTATTTTCAATCCCCTTTCTAATGATCCCTAGCATTGAATTGGCCTTTTTCACAGCTGCCGCACATTGAGTCGACACTATCAACGAGCTGTCAACCACAACCCCAAGATCCCTTTCCTGGTCCATCACCGACAGCTCAGATCCCATCAGCATATACTTGAAGTTGGGGTTTTTCG